>NC_073384.1:70707436-71007436 GCF_028641065.1 Leucoraja erinaceus | reverse complement strand
GACGCCGTGCGACATCCAAATTCAGTCGGCCCGCCTACTGCCCAGCTGATTGGTGAGTATGATGTCGGGACCAGCCCCGCACAACTCCATACGCCTCCGCGCTTGGAAGTGGGAGTGGCCCCGCAAGGCCGTACGCCTCAAGCGACCACGTTTGATTGTGCTAGACGCTTGCAATCGCATGCTGGTGGGACAGGCCCTTTAGATTTAGCTCTTGAGGCTAACGGAATCAAGGGATATGGGGAAAAAGTAGGAATGGGGTACTGATTTTGGATGATCATATTGAATGGCGGTGCTGGCTCGAAGAGGCGAATGGCCTATTCCTACACCTATTTTCTATGTTTCTATATGTTCTTTGAGTTACATCAGTCCTGACTTCACTGACAGCAGTAATAATAGTAATAATAATAATAATAATATTAATGACAGCTAATGGAATGGTACAGGTGCTAAATGGCAGCCACCTCTTCCTATATTCCTTTGCTCCCTTGTTTCATTGTCAGCAAGAGACAAGAAGTGATATTTCAGGAGAGTTGTGACTACTTGGATGTTTTTGCAGATCTGGATATTTTGCCAAGACAGCGTCATTGTCAGTTTATATATGTCATATCCTGAGGCTGTTGATGCATTTTCAAGGTTCCATAGAGCATCAGGCTTTTGCAACTAAAACTGGGGATCTTCGAGGGTGAATAACAAGGATATAATTTCATCGGAGAGCTTGGATGCGTACAGTTGCAAAGTGTAGATTGTGATCAAATTACAGCTGACAACACCTGTCAGATTTTATTTAGTGTACATAAATACAAGCCTTTGTTCATTGCTAATATTAGTCTTGCTTTCCTTCACCAACTCTATCCCCTCACCTTTCCCTAAGGGGTATTGACACTTTTCTGGGCCAACTTTCACCAGCACCTGTGCTTGATTCATCATGAAGGACCTTGCTTCTTCTGCTCCACTTAGGCGACTTTTTAGGCGACTGCAGGAGACTATGCAGTCGCCACATGTTCACGGGTGGTTGCCGGGGAGTCGACTTCATGGTCGCGAGGAGTTCCCGTATTCTGGGAACTAGTCGCGGCCTCATTATGGTTGCCGTGAATCTTTCAAAATGTTGAAAAATTAGCGGCGACCAGAATGAAGCCGCCATGGAGAGTAGCGAGAATTCTCGTGGGTCGCCAGGAGGTCGAAGGTTCTCGGAGGTTGTAGCCGGTGCTGACCATTGAATTTCATTGGCCCATAGGGGAAAAAAAAACGTAAGCAGTAGTTTTCAGAACCAAGGATAACCGACCGGTAATGTTAATGTCCGCCGAGCTTCACAGCCGTGTATCTCTGGCTTCTTAAAAGTTGCCTCCACTCCTTCTTCCTCCTTCTCCCCCCCTTCTCCCCCTCTCCCCCTCCTCCCCCCCTCTTTTAAAGGACACCATACACTGTGCCTTTTAGCTTCTTAATTACAGCGCCAACCTTCCTGTTCATCGCGGTGTGTGTCTGTATTACATTGGCTTTGCACCGTGTGAATTTCACTCAGACAGCGCTACCCCCGCTTGCCCTGTCCCCCGCTTGCATAACGGGCTGGTGTGTGTGTGTGTGTGTGTGTGTGTGTGTGTGTGTGTGTGTGTGTGTGTGTGTGTGTGTGTGTGTGTGTGTGTGTGTGTGTGTGTGTGTGTGTGTGTGTGTGTGTGTGTGTGTGTTCCACTCTGACAGTTGCCGTTCCAGTTGCCGGTTTTTCTGGCGACTGCTGGCAACTTGACAGTCGCCTGAAAAATCACCTAAGTGGGACAGGCCCATTCTGATGCCAAAAGGAAGTTGACACTTTTTTACCAGTGAGTGTAATAAGTGGAACTGGAGGAGTGTGCATGAAATCGGAGGAGACAGCAATTCAGTCTCTTGTCCCTGCTTTCCCTTCATTATTTGTTTTCCCTATGAGTCATTTTCTTGCACTAATCCCAAATCCCTTAATTCCTTCTTTATCTCAGAATCTATCACTGGGTTTCAGTTTCAGTTTTGTTTACTGTCACGTATACCGAGGTACAGTGAAAAGCTTTTATTGCGTGCTATCCAGTCAGCGGAAAGACAATACATGATTACAATCGAGCTATTTACCAAAGAGATAGATAGTACTTCAGCACTGCTCTCTGGTCATGGTAGGATGAATCTGTTGCCTGATAACAGCTGGGAAGAAACTGTCCCTGAATCTGGAGGTGCTACTTCTTCTATACCTTTTGTCGGATGGGAGAGGGTAGAAGAGGGAGTGGCCAGAGTGCGACTTGTCCTTGATTATGCTGCTAGCCTTGCCGAGGCAGCATGAGGTATAAATGCAGTCAAAGGAAGGGAGGTTGGTTTGTGTGATGGTCTGGGCTGCGTCCACAATTCGCTGCAAAATTTTGCGGTCTTGGATGGAGCTGTTCCCAAACCAAGCTGTGGTGCTTCCTGATAAAATGCATTCTCTGGCGCATCTGTAGAAGTTGGTGAGAGTTGTAGGGAACATGCCAAACTTCCTAATCCCTCTAAGGAAGTAGAGGCGTCGTTGTGCTTCCTTGGTCGTTGCTTCAATATGGGTGGTCCAGGCGAAGTTGGTGGTGATATTGACGCGTCGGAATTTCAAGTTTTCAACCATCTCTATTTCAGCGCCGTCAATGCAAACTGGGGTATGTGTACCGCTTCACTTTCACTTCCACAACCTTATTGGGCAGAGAATTGCAAAGATTCACTACCTCCTCGATATCGGAAATTCTTCTAACCTCTGCCCTGATTGAGTGAGCCTTTGTGTTTAAGAAGGAACGGCAGATGCTGGAAAATCGAAGGTAGACAAAAGTGCTGGAGAAACTCAGCGGGTGTGGCAGCATCCATGGAGCGAAGGAAATAGGCAACATTTCGGGCCCAAAACCCTTCTTCAGATTGATGTAGGGTGGGGGGAGGGGGGGGGGGGTCGGGTTGGCAGGAGGAAGAAAGGAGAAAGGAAGAGGGAGGAGCCCGAGGACTGAGGGAGAGCTGAGAATGGGAGGAGACAGCAGGGACTACCTGGAATTAGAGAAGTCAATGTTCATACCGCTGGGGGTGCAAACTGCCCAAGGTATGAACAATATGAGGTGCTGCTCCTCCAATTTCCGGTGGTGCTCACTCTGGCCATGGAGGAGGCCCAGGACTGAAAGGTCAGATTCGGAATGGGAGGGGGGAGTTGAAGTGCTGAGCCACCAGGAGATCATTGGTTATTGTGAACCGAGCGGAGGTGTTCGACGAAACGATCGCCAAGCCCACGCTTGGTCTCGCCGATTTAGAGCAGCTGACATCTAGAGCAGTGGATGCAATAGATGAGGTTGGAGGAGGTGCAGGTGAACCTCTGGCACACCTGGAACGACTGCTTGGGTCCTTGAATGGAGTCAACTGCTTGGGTCCTTGAATTTGAGTATAGGAGCAGGAAGGTTCTACTGCAGTCGGACAGGGTCTTGGTGAGACCACACCTGGAGTATTGCGTACAGTTTTGGTCTCCTAATCTGAGGAAGGACATTCTTGCCATAGAGGGAGTACAGAGAAGGTTCACCAGACTGATTCCTGGGATGTCAGGAATTTCATATGACGAAAGACTGGATAGACTCGGCTTGTACTCGCTAGAATTTAGAATATTGAGGGGGGATCTTATAGAAACTTACAAAATTCTTAAGGGGTTGGACAGGCTAGATGCAGGAAGATTGTTCCCGATGTTGGGGAAGTCTAGAACAAGGGGTCACAGTTTAAGGATAAGGGGGAAGTCTTTTAGGACTGAGATGAGAAAAACATTTTTCACACAGAGAGTGGTGAATCTGCGGAATTCTCTGTCACAGAAGGTAGTTGAGGCCAGTTCATTGGCTATATTTAAGAGGGAGTTAGATGTGGCCCTTGTGGCTAAAGGGATCAGGGGGTATGGAGAGAAGGCAGGTACAGGATACTGAGTTAGATGATCAGCCATGATCATATTGAATGGCAGTGCAGGCTCGAAGGGTCGAATGGCCTACTCCTGCACCTTTTTTCAATGTTTCTATGTCAAGTGAGGAGGTAAAGAGAAAAGTGAAGCATTTCTTGCGGTTGCAATGGAAAGTGCCCGGAGATGAGGTGGTTCGGGTGGGAAGGGACGAATTGACCAGGGAGTTACGGAGGGAGTGGTCTTCGCGGAAAGCAGACAGGGGAGGAGAGGGGAAAATGTGCCCAGGGTTAGGGTCCCGTTGGAGGTGGCAAAAATGTTGGAGGATTATGTTGTATGTGAGGGCTGGTAGGGTGGAAGGTGAGGACAAGGGGGACTCTATCCTTGCTACGAGTGGGGGGATGGGGAGTAGAGTCACGGGGTATAGAAGAGACCCTGGTGAGAGCCTCATCTATAGTCGAAGAGGGGAACCCCCATTCCCTAAAGAATGAGGACATCTCCGATATCCTGGTGTGGAACACCTCATCCTGGGTGCCAATGCAGCGTAGACGGGGGAATTGGGAGTAGGGGATGGAGTCCTTACAGGAAGCAGGGTGGGAAGAAGTGTCGTCCAGATAGCCATGGGAGTCAGTGGATTTATAGTGGATGTCGGTCAGTAGTCTATCACCTGCAATGGAGATAGTGAGGTCTAGAAATGGTAGGGAGATGTCGGAAATGGTCCAGGTGTCGGAATGGTTGCCTACTTCCTTCGCTCCATAGATGCTGCCTCACCCGCTGAGTTTCTCCAGCATTTTTGTCTACCGTAAGAATTTCATTGTTACCATTTGGGACATATGACAATAAAACACTATTGACTGCTGACTCTTATACTCCAAAAGCAGTCATATCATATGCCTTCTTCACCACTATCTACTTGTGTTGCCACTTTCTGGGAGTTATGGACAAGATCCCTCCGTATATCAATGCTGATGTGGGTCATGTAGGTATGTTGCAAAGCCTACCTGAAGCGTCGCTGAAAATCTGTTGCTGCAGGTGTGCGCGATTTTGGCGCCGTTTAGAGGGGGCAGGTTTAAAACGCAATTTTCCCTAGGCTGTCCCAATCGAGGATGTTCAGCCTAGTTAATTATTAACGGAAAATCGCTGGAATATTCCGTCGTTTTAGCTATTATTAGTTTTAAAGGCTTTATATAATTGTTGTAGTATAAATATTAACCTCTAAACCCGCGACCACCGGCAACGGCAGGGTCTCATACAGCAGACAACAGAAGGTAGGCTGTTTATTTTTACATTAAAAAGGGCTTCTTAAGATCCCTTTGTACAAAGTTTAAAGTTGCGAGTAGCTCATTTTGGGCCCATTATATCGCGCAGTATTTTTTTGGGCATTTGAGGGCACAAATCTAGCGCAATGTGAACGTTCTAAACCAGCGCGTTCACAGGATCCCACTAGAAAGCTGATTTAAATTGACTTTAATTTACAGCAATTGAACACTAAATTCCTTCCATTTGGCCTATAAATTAATGTAAATGAGATTTTAAAATCATGTTTTATTGTGAATTAATTGTGAATATTATTTGGACACTTAGGATATTTAAAAATGTTAATCATTTATTAAGAAATAGATAGATGTTTAGATCTAGTAATTGAAGTTTGAAATTAGCTCCAATTGGGTAACTAACTAATTATATGCTTTAATTTCAGGTCATCCAAGTAAGATTGTTTTATATTTGTTTCAGAATGGTTCAATCTATGATAACTGAAAATTTCATTCAGTTCTCTTAATTTTTAAGAAGGTTATGGCCTTTTGACTGTCCATGATCACAGCTTTTTTGTTATGTCCATAGAAAATCAATAGGGAACAAGATGCTAATTTCCAAGTATGAAAATGGCCATAACTTTTTAAATACTTGAGATATGAAAGTGAAATAGGTGTCAAATTAAACTTCTTTTTATGCTTTATCTGATGGGATAAATTGCAGACTTGATTTTTTAAATCTCAAAATGTTGTAACATTGCTAGGTCATGTCATTAATTGTATATTTTCCCCTTCCACCCTGGGCAGGTGGCATTAGCGTAGCTGAGACATGTTGGCCGGTGTGGGCAAGTTGGGCTGAAAGGCCTGTTTCCACACTGTGTTACTCTATGACACCATTGGAACTCCCAAAGTGAGGTTGTCATTTTACCTTTTGGCGAGTCGAGACGTTAGGGTGTACAAAATTATTTATTTTAAAACAAAAATAAAGTAGTCACCTGAGTCGTGATAGACAGCCAAATGTTAAGGATGCTTCTTCTATTCGCGTGGCACCAGAATGCACGGTTACAGAAAAAACTCGCGAAAAAACTCCCGCGCTCATGTGACTGTGCCAGCCAATCGCGAGGGTTCGATATTAACAAAGCCACCACTAGGTGCCGCTACAACCTCACATTTTTGTCAGATTTAACTACATCTACCATTTAATTTAGTTTAGAGATACAGCATGGAAACAGGCCGCTCGGCCCACTGGGTCCGCACCAACCAGCGATCCCCGCACATTAACACTATCCTACACCCACTAGGGATCATTTTTACATTTTACCAAGCCAATTAACCCACACACCAGTATGTCTTTGGAGTGTGGAAGGAAACCGAAGATCTTGGCGAAATCCCACGCAGGCCACAGGGAGAACGTACAAACTCCGTACAGACAGCACCTGTAGTCGGGATCGAACCCGGGTCTCCGGTGCTGCATTCGCTGTAAGCCAGCAACTCTACCACTGCGCCACCGTGATCACCCAATTTCTCCGCCCATTTCTGTTAATGATCTATATCCCTCAGTATACGTTGACAGCCTTCCTCACAGTCTGTGACCCCGGCAATCTTGGGGTCATGTGCAAATCTGTTGGGTGTTTTGAGGAGGTAACAAGCAGGATAGATGAAGGAGAGTCAGTTTACTTGGATTTTCAGAAGGCCTTTGATAAGGTGTTGCACGTAAGGCTACTAAAGAAGAGCCCATGGATTTAGAGGCAAGGTTCTAGCATGGATAGAAGATTAGCTGACTGGCAATAGCCTAAGAGTGGGAATAAAGGGAGCCTTTTCTGGTTGGCTGCCAGTGACTAGTGGTGTTCCCCAGGGGTCGGTGTTTGGTGCACTACTTTTCACATTCCTGTAACGAAATATAACCAGGTTTCAAGGGTTTTGGACAATGAATGGAGAAAGAACATTATGGGGAGTACAAAGGACTAGGTTTATTACAATACACAATACACCAATACAAAACACCGTTTATTGTCATTTGAACCTCAAATGAGGTTCAAACAAAATTTGATTTCTTTAAAAAAAAATAAAAATATTTAATTTTTATTTATTAGAAGCAAATGTACAAAAATAGAACCAACAGCATATGAAATAATACAGTTATTGCACAGCTTTAATTTTAACTTTTAGCTACGGTTGGAAGAAAAGAAAGGAGAGAAAGCAAGAAAGGAGAGAACACAAGAAAGAGAAAAAGTGAAATGTGCAAAGATAGAACCCCTAGACTACCAAAGTGGTGTAGTCAAAGTGAGTAAATGAAAGAAAGAAGAGAGGAATAGCAAAAATAAGAAAAATAAAAGGACAAAAAGAAAAAGGAAAAAAGTGGTGATATACAGTACCTGCCTCATATCCCTCCCCTTCCACCTCACCCAACCCGTACTTAGATTTAAATCCAAAGTTGTGTTGTACCATACTATCCTTGTAATAAATCAATGAATGGTGTCCATGTGAAATTTGGTTTCTGCAGTGGGCCGAAGGGCCTGTTTCCACGCTGTTAAAGACTACAAAGAAGAAAGTGCAAAGATCTTCATCAAGCTCCCACAAGCTTCTCTCTTGGCTCTCTCAATAAACTGGATCCCAACAGATCCTGGGGATTTATCCATCTACATACTCGTCAAGAGTTCCAACTCTCCCTCCTTCTGTATGTCAACTTGGCCTTACATATTAGTGTTTACCACACTGATCTCACTGTCCTCCATGTCCGTTTCATTGGTGAAATCATATGCAAAGTGGCTGTTTAGAACCTCGCCTACATCCCCAGACTCCAGGCACAACTTCCTACCTTTATCCGTGAGCGGTCCTATCTTCTCACATGTTTCCACATTCTAGACTGGTGCATCATCTTTCCCATTGACATAATCTGCCCATATCCTCTTGAAGACTTTCTCCACCCTTCTCACAGTCTACACTATCACCAAACTTTGTTTTATCTGAAGACTTTATTATCACGTAATTCCCTCGCCAATATATTGATATTGACATTGATCAGCAGCGCTCTACACTGATTCCTGTAGCTTCTGTAAATTATTGGCAAGATTGATGGCGAGGTTCATGTTCAGAAGTGATCGGAGCAGATTTAGGCCATTCATCCCATCAAGTCTACTCCGCCATTCAATGTTGGCTGATGTATCTCTCCCTCCTAACCCCATTCACCTGCCTTCTCCCCACAACCTCTGACACCCATACTAATCAAGAATCTATCCATCTCTGCCTTAAAAATATTTATTGGCTTGGCCTCCACTGCCATCTGTGGCAAAGAATTCTACAATTCACCACCCTCTGACTAGAGAGATTCAACCTCATCTCCTTTCTAAAGGAACGTATTTTAATTCTGAGGCTATGACCTCTGGTCCTGGACTCTCCCACTAGTGGAAACATCCTCTCCCCATCCACTCTATCCAGGCCTTTCACAATTTGGTAAGTTTTAATGTGATCCTCCCTAATTCTTCGAAACTCCAGCAAGTAGAGGCTCAATGCCGTCAAATGCTCATCATATGTTAACCCACTATTTATTGGGTTTATTCTCATAAACCTCCTCTGGGCCCTCTCAGAGCCAGCACATCCTTCCTCAGAGATTTTTAGTTTTGTTTAGAGATACAGCGTGGAAACAGGCCCTTCGGCCCACTGGGTATGCACCGACCAGCGATCCACGCACATTAACACTATCCTACACCCACTAGGGAAATTTTTACATTTACCAAGCCAATTAACCTACAAACCTGTGCGTCTTTGGAGTGTGGGAGGAAACCGAAGATCTCGGAGAAAACCCATGCAGGTCACGGGGAGAACGTACAAACTCCGTACAGACAGCACCTGTAGTCGGGGTCGAACCCGGGTCTCCGGTGCTGCATTCGCTGTAAGGCAGCAACTCTACCTCTGCGCCAAAATTGCTCACAATACTCCAAATGCAGCCTGACCAGCGCCTTATAGAGCCTCAGCATTACCTGCCTGTTTGGGTATTCTAGTCCTCTTGAAATAAATGCTAGCATGGCGTTTCCCTTCCGTACTACCAATTCGACTTGCAGATTAACCTTTTGGAAATCCTGCACCGGCACTCCCAATTCCCTTTGCATCTCCGCTAAGTTGATTCTCTCCACATTTAGAAAATAGTAGGTAGGAAATACGTTTAATTGGTTGGTAGATGTTAAAGTGAGTGGAAATGAAGAGGGTGTGAGTGGGTGGGGGTTATGAAGGATAGATGGGTGAGAGGGTATGGAGAGTGTTGGATGTGTGGAAAGGTATGGAGTCTATATTGGGGAGAGACTTGGAGGGAAGTGAGTGAATACAAGGAAAAATAGTTGAAAAGGTGCTATAAGGAGGGTAGGTAAGTGGAGATTGATGGAGTGAGTGGATAGCAAGTGGGAGAGATGAGAAAGTAGATGCGTTGCTAGGAGATAGATTATTCTGTAGGGTGTTGGCTTTAGCAGCACTTAAACTGGAAGCATACAGGGCATACAAAATTGCTGCAGAAACTCAGCGGGTGCGGCAGCATCTATGGAGCGAAGGAAATAGGCAAGGTTTCCGGCCGAAACGTTGCCTATTTCCTTCGCTCCATAGGTGCTGCCGCACCCCGCTGAGTTTCTCCAGCAATTTTGTCTACCTTCAATTCTCCAGCATCTGCAGTTCCTTCTTGAACAACATATAGGGCATTTAGACAGCTGGATACACTCAGAAATGTATCATAATGAAACCAATGCTATAAGATTTCAAGTTGGAAGCACTGGCTTGTTTTGTTTTAAAGTGAGATGATTGAAGAATGATTTGAACGGGATGCATTTACCGGTACTTATAAAGGAGGGTATTGTTATTTCTTCCCGCTTTGGAATCCAAAAGAAAATGGACAGTTTTATAGTTAGAGCCAAGACATTCAGGAATGAAATCAGGAAACACCTTTAGAACAAAGAGAGTGGAATACCGCAATCCTCTCGCCGTTAATGCTGTGGATGTTGGGAACAATTGAAGCTTTCAAGAGTAAAATCAAATAGGAATACGGAATTAGGAGCCCGTGGCCGAAGGGGTCGAAGGAGCCGGCGGAGAAGCCGAGGCCGGAGCCCGCGGCTGGCCCCTGGGTCGACAGAGCCCGTGGCCAATGGAGTCGATGGAGCCTGGGTTGATGGAGCCCGTGGTTGGGGCCTGGGTCGGCGCCATCCGGAGAGGACCCGGTGGAGATAGTGGAGATGGACCGACGGACAAGGACAGACCATGTGGAAGTGAGGATGCCACTGCTGTGGGAAGGAACAAAGGACCCGGCTGTATCCCTAAACTAAAAAAAACTAAACGGAGACCAGGACGTTCTTACCGAATGACAGCACAAACTTGATGGACAGAATGGCTACCTCTTATTCGCACGCTGTGACAGTAATTATGCGAAACAACTACCATTTTATGCATTCTTGTTAATATTTGAGAATGAGATGAAGTTGTTCTGTTCATAATTGTTTTTACCCTATTGGTCTAACAAAAAACAATGATAGGATAGACATAGATAGGCAAAGAAGACGTGCTGAGTAACGCACTGAAGCTTGGTGGGGGAGGGCCACAGTATAAGGTCCTTCTGCTGCTGGACATGGGGGGCAGGGATTCCACACCAGTGGGCCACATGAGTGGCAAGGGTGGGGGATAAATTTGTCAAGTCAAGTCAAGTTTATTCGTCACATACTTATACGAGATGTGCAGTGAAATGAAAAGTGGCAATGCTCTCGGACTTAGTGCAAAAAACAAACAAACTACAAACAGAATGGAACAGAATCACATATTCTTTTACATATTATATATTGTGGGAGGAAGGAAAAGGAGAAAAAACAGCTATTTTAAAAAAAACAGTAGAATGGCACAGTAAAGTTAGTCCCTGGTGAGATAAGAGTTTACAGTTCTAATGGCCTCTGGGAAGAAACACCTTCTCAACCTCTCCGTTCTCACAGCATGGCAACGGAGGCATTTGCCTGACCGTCGCAGCTGGAACAGTCCGCTGCAGGGGTGGAAGGGGTCTCCCATGATCTGTGTAATTTGTGTAAACGGTATTGAATGTGTGTATCGCCTTCGAGAATGTCGGATTGAGTTTTGTAAGGATCATGTATTGTATATATTTATCTCTCGAATAAAGTATATTTTGAATTAAAAATATTTAAGAGGCCTTTTATATAGGCAAATATTTTGGGATCCTATTCAAAGAATTTTCTCTAATAGTTTCCCTACCACTGACGTAAGGCTCAAACACTTTCTACTTCCTTTCTTCAACAATGGAATAACATTGGCTACTCTCCAGTTCTCCAGGACCGGAAGGGCCTGCTTCCACGCTGTATGACTCTATAGTTGCTGGAGAAACTCAACAGGCCAATCAGTATATGTGGAGGCAGAGGGATTGTTGACATCTTGAGTCGGGACACTTCACCAGACCTGATTGTGTAGTGGAGAGATAGATTGTAGTGCGAGGCGAGAGGAAGGGGTAAGACAGGGGTTGGTCTGAGAGGGGAGGTGGAAAGCGATGGGCAGTTAGGGTCAAGTGGAGAGAGGGGTGTACAGAGGCAGAGGCTGGTGGATGATGGGTGGAGGAGCTAACTGGGAAAGGGGAATGGGAGGGTGATGGGGGAAGATCGGCTGCTCTGGAAGGTTAGAATGAATTGGGATCCAAGGAGCGATAGCTGAATTGGCTTAATGGAAGAAAGCAGTCGGTGATGGTGGATGCTTACTTTACGGACTGGAGACATGGGACTAGTGGTGTGCCTCAGGGTTTGGTGCTGGCTCCATTGTTGTTTGTCATCAATCCAATGATTTGGACGAGAAGGTACCTGGCAATCATTAGAATGTTTGCTGAGTTTGCCCGTCTTGCCCGTTAGGCCTCTTGCAATAAAGTAAATGCTATTCAATAGGCCTTCCTCTCTCAAAAAATCCTCCTGCTTAATCTGTCCTTAGAATTTTCCTGCCACACCTGCCATGACTACCTGCAGCTCACCTGCCTTTATCATCCATTGGTTTGCCAGGACTTGAGGGCCTGAGCTATAGGGGAGGTTGAGCAGTCTACAACTCTATTCCATGGAGCACAGGAGAATGAGGGGTGATCTTATAGATGTGTACCAAATTGTGAGAGGAATAGATCGGGTAAACGCAGTCTTTGCCCAGAGTAAGGGAATCGAGAACCTGTAAAATATATGCATTCGGAAAAACAGTTAATCTTTTGTCAAATTCTGAGTGTTTTGTAATACAATGCAGCTGCAGTCATGCAATGTGGTACCAAGCTGTTTGAACTTAAAAATGCCATAATTTTGATCCAGAATGCTTGTATGCCAGTGGGCAAGGGAGGATCTGAATGACTGAAACGCCTGCTGGTGATCTTCTTCCAAACATTGGATGTATCCAGGGAATTATAGGTCAGTGAGCCTGATGGCAATGGGAGGGAAGTTACTGGAGCCAATTCTTCAAGATTTGATTTACTCGTCTGGTCTACTCCTTTTTTTACTCTCTCTACTCTTCTAGAAATGTGAGGCGTGGCACTTTTGGAAGTCTAACATGGGCAGGACCTACACAGTGAATGGTCGGGCTCTGAAGAGGTCCTTGAAGGTGGAGTCGCAGGCGGGCAAAAAGGCTTTTGGCACATTGGCCTTCATCAGTCAGAGTATTGAGTATAGAAGTTGGGAGGTCATGTTGCAGTTGCATAAGACATTGGTGGGGCCACATTTATGAGAATGATGGGTGATCTTATAGAGATGTATAAAATCATGAGAGGAATAGATCGGGTAGATGCACAGAGTCTCTTGCCCAGAGTAGGTGAATCGATGACCAGAGGACATAGGTTTAAGGTGAAGGGGAAAAGATTTAATAGGAATCTGAGAGGTAATGTTTTCACACGTGGGTGTATGGAACAAGCTGCCTGAGTAGGTAGCTGAGGTAGGGACTATCCCAACATTTAAGAAACAGTTTAAAGACAAGTACATGGATTTGGAGGGATAAGGACCAAACGCAGGCAGGTGGGACTAGTGTAGCTGGGTCATGTTGCCCCATTGTGTTAATAATAATAATAATAATAATAATTTTATTTATAGAGCACTTTAAAAACAAACATAGCTGCAACAAAGTGCTGTACATCACTAATCATTGACAAAAAAGTTAATACACACCAAAAATAACAATCAAAAGAAATAGTAGGAAAAGACATGTAAAATAAAGAAACATCAAAAACACCACAAACAGAAGCAAAGCCTCAGGCATGGTCAAAAAGCCAGGGAGTACAAATGCGTTTTAACACTGGATTTGAAGATGGACAGTGAGGGGGCCTGTCTGATGTACAACGGCAGGGTGTTCCAGAGTGCCGGAGCAGCAACAGGGAAGGCTCTATCCCCTCTGAGCCTCCGACTAGACCTCGGTACCTCCAGGAGCAGCTGACCAGCTGACCTGAGGGACCGGGCAGGAGCGTATGGGTGGAGCAGCTCAGAGAGGTAAGGCGGTATGGGTGGAGGTATAAAGAGGTATGGGTGGAGCCCATTCAGAGATTTAAAAACAAATAACAGTATCTTAAAATGAACCCGAAAGTGCACCGGGAGCCAGTGTAGGGAGGCCAGAATTGGCGATATGTGCTCCCTCTTTCGAGTCCCTGTTAAAAGGCGAGCAGCAGCATTCTGAACCAACTGGAGACGAGCCAGTGAAGAACGAGCAACACCAAAATAGAGCGCGTTACAGTAATCCAGCCTAGATGTAATAAAGGCATGGATTACTGTCTCAAAATGCTGCCGCTCGAGAATGGGCTTCACCTTCGCCAGCTTCCTTAGGTGAAAGAAGCTGGACTTAACCACCGCGCATATTTGGCGATCTAATTTAAAGTCACTGTCCATCCTAAAACCCAGGTTCACAACTGTTGGCTTCACGTACCTTGACAATGGACCTAAATCAACAAATGGAGGTTCACGGCAGCCATTGGGATCAAATAAAATCACCTCTGTCTTCTTTTCATTAAATCCAGTGTTCACTGGATTATCGGAAGTTGAGGGGAGAACTGTTATAAGTTTCTAAAATTATAAGAGTCATGGATAGGGTGGACATTCAGAAGCATTTTCCCAGGATAGAAGTAACAAATACATAGCTTTAAGTGAGAGGGGCAAAGTTTAAGCAGAAAGTTTTTTCACACAGAGAGTGGTGAATCTCTGGAACTCTCTGCCACAGAGGGTAGTTGAGGCCAGTTCATTGGCTATATTTAAGAGGGAGTTAGATGCGGCCCTTGTGGCTAAGGGGATCAGGGGGTATGGAGAGAAGGCAGGTACGGGATACTGAGTTGGATGATCAGCCATGATCATATTGAATGGCGATGCAGGCTCGAAGGGCCGAATGGCCTACTCCTGCACCTAATTTCTATGTTTCTCTGTTTAAAGAGATGTGCAGGACAGGTTTTTTACACAGAGAGTGGTGGGTGCCTGGAACAAGCTGCCGGTGGTGGTGGAGGCAGATGTGATTGTGGCATTTAAGAGGCTTTTGGATAGGCACATGAATATGCAGGGAACAGAGGAAAATGTGCAGGCAGATAAGACATGGTCTTGGCATCATGTTCAGCACAGACATTGGGGGTTGTAATCCTTGTCCTGTGCTGCATTGCTGTATATTATAAATGTTGTTATTGTACCTGCCTTAACTACTTCCTCTGGCAGACCAAAGTTTCCCCTCGTGTAACAATTCAATCTTTTCCCTCTCACCTTAGACCACAAGACTGTAAGGAATAGGAGCCGAATAACACCATATCTACTCTGCCATCGAATCATGGCTGATCTATTTTCCCCCCTAAACCTAATTCACCTGCCTTCTTTTGTAACCTTTGAAACCTTTCATAATCAGGAACCTCTAAACCCCGTTTTAAACATACCCAATGTCTTGGCCTCCACAGCCATCAGTGGCGGGGAATTCCACAGATTCACCACCCTTTGGCTAAAGAAATTCCTCCTCATCTCCATTCTAAAGGCACAACATTTTATTCTGAGTGTGCTCTCTGATTCTGGACTCTCTCATTACGGGAAACAGCCTTTCCACGACAAATGTAGACACAAAAAGCTGGAGTAGCTCAGCGGGACGGGCAGCATCTCTGGAGAGAAAGAATGGGTGACGTATCCGGTCCAGACCCTCCATCAGACCTTTCCACGTCATTTCTTTCTAGGCCTTTCATTATCCTCTCGGTTTCAATGAGATCCACTCTTGAACTTCTGCGCCATAGTTCTTGATTCCCCTACCCTGGGAAAAAGATTCTCAGCATTCACCCCATCTATACCGCTCATGATTTTATGCACCTCCATAAGATCATGTTTCATCCTCCTTTGCTGCAAGGAATGAAGTCCCAGCTTGCTCAACCTCTCAGGACAGACCCTCTAGTCCTGCAACATGGTGTTCAGAGTTAATATATTCACATGTACATTAAAATACTGCAAGGTAAAATACTGCTGTTTTGTCTCCATTAACACAATTATCAAACTGGAATTACAACAGAGTCCCTTTTGCCAGGATATACATTGAATTTTCCTATTTGACTGGGCATTGTCTCTTGATGTTTGATCACACATTCAGACTGGAAAGACTTGCGACATCACCATGAACATTAACATGCCTTTGAAACTTTGCCTGTCCTTACTGCATGAACAATAAGTAACTTAGTTCAATTTAATGTAGTTTAGAAATACAGCGTGGAAATAGATCCTACAGCCCACCGAGTCCACGCCGACCAATGATCTGAAGAAGGGTCTCAACCCGAAACGTCACCCATTCCTTCTCTCCAGAGATGCTGCCTGTACCGCTGAGTTACTCCAGCTTTTTGTGTCTATTTTACTTTGGAGTCACGTGAATGAATGACCTCTTGTTCCAGAGGCTTCCTGCCGGAGGATTCGTGAGGCCCGATGAGGGAACCAGCTATGGGCTGTGGGGAAACCCCGGTTCTTGCCAAGAGCGGGTAGCTGGGTTGTCGGGTGTCGCGGAAGTCGTTGCTGACGGGGGTCAGTGGCTTCCAGGCGCTCCGGGTGCCGGGAAGGTTTCCCTCCAATAGGCACATAGACACTGGGGTTCCCAGGGAGGGGACCTCCAGTAGGCCGGGTGCCGGGAGGGGTTTCTCCCTCCGACAATAAAGATTTATGCGGGGGTGT
Source organism: Leucoraja erinaceus (assembly GCF_028641065.1). Classification (NCBI taxonomy): domain Eukaryota; kingdom Metazoa; phylum Chordata; class Chondrichthyes; order Rajiformes; family Rajidae; genus Leucoraja; species Leucoraja erinaceus. Next base: position 70,991,153 of record NC_073384.1, on the reverse strand, counting down.
CACGGGGAAGAGGACCTCCAGGAGGCCAGGTGCCGGGAGGGCTTCCCCCCCGATATGAATATGAATACTGGGGTTTCCCGGGGAGGGGACCTCCAGTAGACCAGGAGTCGGGAGGGCTTTTCCCTCCGATATGAATGATAATCCTGGGGTTCCTGTGGTGGGGGGGGGTGGTTTCCCTCGATATAAATATATATGCCGAGTGTCGGGAGGATTCCCTGATATACATATAGAGGCTGGGGTTCCCGGGTAGGGGAATCCAGTGATTATGCGGCTTTCGAACCGCAGGGGTCCCCAGGTAAGGGGTTAAACGGACCGGAAAGGTCAGCCCTGGTGCCGGTAGGGGTTTTCCCTCCGGTAATATATAAGGGTGCTGGCATTCACGGGGGAGGGGAAATCCACCAGCTATGCGATGCCCAGACCGCAGAGGTCCCCAAGATATGGGGTAAATCAACCCAAGTGATCAGTCCTGGTGCAGGGAGGGTTCCTTCCGGAGAAAAAAAATTAATAATGTGGAATTGCCAGGATGGAGCCTTATTGAGAGGAGGCTCAAGATAGATACATCCTAACATCAGGAGATATGGCAGTGTTGGGCAGATGGGAGAGCCCTTGCCAGCAGCGCCTTGTAACAGGGCTGCATTATGGGGATGCCGAATCTATGGCAGTGCCGGCCTATTGCTCTAGGCCGTGTCAGCAGTGCCTTGTATAGGGCTGCTTAAATGTATGGCAGCAGCACCTGTAGAAGGGCTGCATGATGTCTCCCTCATGGAGGAGGTGAGCTTACCGGGGCATTTTCTGACCCTGAAGGGTGGGCCTGTTGGAGAGGCCATGCCAGCAGCGCCTTGTAGTAGGGCTGCTTAATGTCTCCCTTATGGAAGAGGAGAACATGCCGGGTCAGTGTAAATCTGATGCCGAGGCTGAGGGTATAGCGTGGAGCATACCTCAAGGGATGAAGGGCACATGTCAGAGGTACGATTCCTGGCAGCAAGGTTGCCATCCCAACACAATGCAGTGAACACCGCTATCAGGGGACGTTAGAGCCACCCGCCGAATCTTCTATTCAGGTAAGACCTATTCCACAGGCAAAACCTGAAGGACGAAGCATAAACTGTTGGACCAATTAGGCCAATGACGAGTAAGGATTTATAGTTTAGGGGAAAACGCACCCCACGGCTTCATCGGCAGGAAGTGGTTCACTGAAGCTGGTAGCAGCATTAAAGCTGACCAGAGTTACTCTACAACTAAATGACCACGAACAAGTTGGTAAGATTTACAATTGGTTGGGCAATTCACAAATAATTGAGACATTGTCATCTACTCAGAGGCATTTTAACCAGGTAACTGGACAATACTAGTATTCCAAGAAGGTTGGAATTTGGCCAGAAGAGTGTTGAGCCAGGTCCAGTATTTTAGCCAGGTTGCTTTCGAGACAGGCTCGGAGATATGGGAATTGTCTTTCAAGGCAAGGTCAGAATTATGGCAAGAGTTGTCTTGGGACATGTGAGAATTATCGGAACCGGGCCAGAGTTGCCGTTCAGAGCAGACTCGAAATGATGGCAGGCCTGGCCTGTTCATTATGAAAGAAGGGTGATCAAACTGATTTCATAGGGTTTTCCATGTACAATGATCATCAGAGATATTTGAAGGCATTGTTATGATGAGGCAATTTAACAGTATGATAACAATAAATCATTCAAAGGACCACTCGGAATTCAAAAACACTTGTGATGTATTGTCTGGATTATATTTTGACACTGTATTTGGCTAAAATCCACTCAGTCTCAAGCTAATTGAGGAATTGTTCTCTCCTATCCAGTAAATTAGGTTGTTATCAAATGGATACTTGGCCTGTGACTCCGCCCTAGGCAACAGATTGGAATCAATAGAAACCTGGAACAGCATTGTTGTTATAAAGCAGTTTCTATTCATTAGACTAACTGGCAATGTAATAGGTGTGATGCAGCTGTGCAAGTGGGAGAACTGACAGCATGCTTAATGTCAAACAATAAGGGTCATAAAGGTCATTAATGATACAACTTGCTATTACTAGCTGAAGCTAATAAAGCCACTATGATGAACAAACAGTATTCAGCATTGCTACAGTAGTTGATCAATAAATATGTCATTATATTACAAAAAAGATGCTATGGCTTAAGGTGGGAACATGCGAATATCATCTCTAGTTGTAGGTGCAGGAGATTTGCATGAGTTATTAACTTTTCAGTATTGGTATCAACTATCTATACCCCCTAAGTGCATTTATGGGTTAAAGAGTGATTGAGTGAATATGCATAGGTGCATGCTCAACTTCATGTTATCATGTGCCACTAAGATGTGGCATATGATAAGCACGAGGGTGCAATCAGGGAAAAGATCCTGTAAAAGGTACATAATCTCATTTGCCACTGGAGTATCATTAAGTACAGATCAATGAGAACACAGAATGGGTGTTGGAGCACGCAGTATTTATGAATTTCTGATTCAATGCAACACCGAATATAGATAAGTTGTTTTCATGCTAATTAAAGGTTGCAAAAATGTGTGGCATAACAGTGGCGAAAGATACATTCTCGTTACAAGCATGAGGAATGGTCTTTTATGTCTTCCTCCAATTTGCTTTATGAGTCGGGTCTTGAAATAAGAGTCATCAAGAGTCGCTTTAGGTTCCAGCTGTGGAATTGGTCTATGCAGTTTTATTCCCGATTTGTTGGGAATAATAATAATGCAACATTATATGGTTATTTTAAACGTAACTTGCTGATTCAGCCTGTGGCTAAGGGGAACAGAGGGTATGGAGAGAAGGCAGGTACGGGATACTGAGTTGGATGATCAGCCATGATCATATTGAATGGCAGTGCAGGCTCGAAGGGCCGAATGGCCTACTCCTGCGCCTAATTTCTATGTTTCTAAGAACCTATCTGCTCAGATCTTGCCAGGTGTTACAACAGAGTTGAGGTATGCAGGAGTAGATACTGATCCGGATCTCACTCCACCAGGGCTGCTATAACAGCAGCAGCAAGGGTTAATTACATTCCACTGGACCACATCCTAACGGTTGTAGTGTGGTTAAACTAACAATATTTCATAGGTATTATAATAACCCGTTTCCAGACCAGAGGTATTTCTCAATTTATTTTATGTTCTGTTATAGGTTCCATGAGAGATGTGACTACTGTTATTGCTTATTTAACAGCATCAGCATGTTTAAATCTATGTCATGACTGTATGCATTATGAATGTTTTCCCTCATTTGTCAATGAGGCAGTTGTGGTTGTGTAGACTTGTTTTCTCAAGGCATGAAATCACAGAGCTTTGAAATCTTCATGTAGTCACTCACGTGACTCCGAAGTAAAATAGTAAGATTAAATGAGAACTTACCAGTTTGAAGTTTGATCTTTATTTTATGAGTTACGATGAGGGATTACGTGCCCTCCGCTCCCAGCCCTCATTAAGATCATCTGGTAGTTCTGGTTTTCTTTCATCTTACTATCATACTTCAGTCACTATTATTATCAGTGATTTCACACCGCTGCTTTGAAGATTGACGCACGTGCGGCTGAACGGGCTTCTTCTCGTAATCCCCCATCGTAACTCCTCATAAAATAAAGATCAAACTTCAAACTGGTAAGTTCTCGTTTAATCTTACTATTTTTCCGACCAATGATTACCCGTACACTAGTTCTATTCTACCCACTAGGGACAATATTTACTTCGGTAGACCAAAGTGCTGGAGAAACTCAGCGGGTGCAGCAGCATCTATGGAGCGAAGGAAATAGGCAACGTTTCGGGCCGAATCCTTCAGACTGATATTTACTTAAGCTAATTAACCTCCAAGCCTACATGTCTTTGGAGTGTGGGAGGAAGCCAGAACACCCGGAGAAACCCCACACAGATCACAGGGAGAACGTACAAAGCCCATACAGACAGCATCTGTAGTCAGGATCTAACCCGGGTCTCTGGTGCAGCTCTACCACTCAGATGTATACCAGCACAGAGATCATCAAGAAATTGCAGAAATTTGCTTTATTTTCACAAATATGCTTCATTTCCCAAGACTGAAACAATTTTTTCCTAAATCGTTTGTTTCTCAAAGCAGAACTCCAACATTTCCTGCCAGCTTTCCTGTAGCTGTAGGATCACAATAAGGTGAGTCACGCATAATTGGCAACAGATTTTAGTTTTTTTGATTTATTGTATTAACTTTAATTTGTCAAATCTCCTCTTGTAATTGTGTGAAGTTAATTGTTTTTGTCATAACAGGAAATAAAAGCCAACACTCAATGTTTCAGGCGCCTGGTATGATATGAATGAGATAAGGCATACACTCAAAGAATGATAATGATATTCATTTGTGCTCTATGCTGTAAATTTGGGAAGTAATGTTGGCTTTGGTCTTAGGATTTATTTCACTTGAGTCAACAGAACTCCTTTAGCTTATGATCTGAAAGTTCAGTGACACGGTGAAAGTCAGACAGCACGGAAACAATCCTTTAAGCCCAGCTCGCCCATGCTGATCACAATGCCCCATCTAAGCAGAAGATAGAACAAAATGCTGTCGGAACAGCATCTCTGGAGAAGGAACGGGTGATGTTTCGAGTCGAGACCCTTCTTCAGATTTCGTACCCTGCCCCATCTAAGCAGGTCCCATTTTCCTTGTTTGGCTTTAAGGTCATAAAGGATAGAAGTAGAATCAGGCCATTCAGCCCATGGCTGATATATCTCTCCCTCCCAACCCCATTCTCCTGCCTTCTCACCATAACCTCTGACACCTGAACTAATCAAGAATCTATCTATCTCTGCCTTAAAAATATCAAAAAATAATCACTGACTTGGCCCCCACAGCCTTCTGTGGCAAAGAATTCCACAGAACTTTTCCTCTCCGTGTATTTGAAATGCTGTTATAGTACCTGCCTTGACTTACTTCTGGCCATGTTTCTGTTGTAGTGTGTAGGAAGGAACTGCAGATGCTTGTTTAAACCAAAGATGGACACAAAAGGCTGGAGTGCCTATTCCTTCCGGTAGGTGGCGCGGCTCTGGCCAGCAGCGGCCTCTGCAGCCTGTCCGCGTTTTTATTATTTTTTGTCTGTGTTTTTATGTAGTTTTTGTTATTTTATGTTGGGGTGTGTGTGTGGGGGGGGGGGGGGTGGGTGGGGGGGGGGGGGGGGGGGGGGTGGGAAACTTTTTGAATCTCTCCCTGCACTGGAGACCCGACCTTTTCTCGTCGGGTCTCAGGTGTCGTTGAGGCCGCAACGGGGAGCGGCCTCCAACAGGAAGAAGCCGGGGACTCAGGTGTCGACTCACCGTTGCCGTCGCGGAGCTGGCCGGGTCCGGAGCGGGTGGAGCGGTGGAGGAGCGCTGCTGCTGCTGCTGTCGTTGCTGCTGCTGCTGCTGCTGCTGCTGCTGCTGCTGCTGCTGCTGCTGCTGCTACCGGAGAGTCGGAGGCTCCAACGACGGGTCTGTGGACGACGGCACCGGGAGCCCACGGCTCCCTGGAGGGAGACCGCTTCTCAGGGCTCCTGCAACGGCGACTTCTCCCGCCCGAGTGCGGGGTTGAAGAGCTCCTGGAGCGGGGCCTGACACCACTGCCCCGCGCGGCTGGAGTGGCCGCGGACTTTGCGAGCGCACACCGGGGGCTCTAACACCAAGACCCGGTGTGCGACCTCGCACCACCCGGCGTGGCTTTAATGGCCGCGGGACAATCGCCATCGCCAGCCGGGGGCTATGACTTTGACTCTGACATCGGGGGGGGGGAGAGTGCAGTGGAGAGATAAGTTTATTTGGCCTTCCATCACAGCTATGTGATGGATGTTTATGTTAAATGTAATTATTGTTGTGTCTGGGGTCTATTTGTGTGTAATGTATGGCTGCAGAAACGGCATTTCGTTTGGACCTCCAGGGGTCCAAATGACAATTAAATTGACTCTCTGACTCTTTTCTCCAGAGATGCTTTGTGACCCACTTGAATTACTCCAGCTCTTTGTGTCTATTTTCTATTGCTCCATTGAGTGATGGCTGTAACAGAACCAATGGTAGTGTTGTCTCCCTAGATCACATCTAGGGAGACAACAGTGGAACCAATGTCAGTGTTGTCTCCTCTAGATCATATCCCCAGTATTGAGGTCCCAGCGTATTTGAACAATGACATTTCTAATTTCAGGTAAACCACATGCCCACTGTTTCTTTCCCACTCCAACCAGTCCACTTAGGTTCTCTCTCCCTTTGTTCACCTTATCCATTTTACCACACCTCATAGAGTCCTACAGCATGCAAACAGGCCCTTCAGCCCAACTTGCCCATGTCGATCAACATGTCCAATCTACACGAGTCCCACCTGCCTGCATTTGGCGCATATCGCTCTAAACCTTTAAGATACATGTATCTGTCTCAATGTTTATTACATGTTGCAATAGTATCTGCCTAACCAACCTCCTCCGGCTGCTCGTTCCACACACCCACCAACCGTTGTGCAAAAATGAGCCCTCAGGTTCCTATGTTTCAGAAGGAACTGCAGATGCTGGTCAGTCTGAAGAAGGGTCTCGACCCAAAACGTTGCCTATTTCCTTCGCTCCATAGATGCTGCCTCACCTGCTGAGTTTCTCCAGCATTTTTGTCAACCTCAGGTTCCTATTAAATCTTTCCCCCCTCACCTTAAAGTTATGTCCTCTGGTTAAACCTATGTCCTCTGATTTCCCTCCTCTGGGCAAGAATATCTGTGCTTTTACCCGATCTATTCCTCTTACGAATTTGTAAACCTTTATAAGATCAACCCTCATTCTCCTGCGCTCCAAGTCCGAGCCTGCTCAAACTCTCCCGATAGCTCTGGCCTTCAAATCCTGGCAGCATCCTCGTAAAGCTTCTCTGCACCCTTTTAACTTTTCCAATATAAACTAGGACTGTAATAATGCCTTAGATGGGGTGGAATTTGTCAAACGTATTCAGGAACATTTCTGCGAGTAATATGTAGACGGATTAACAAGGGAGAGAGCAAAGCTTGATCGACTCTTTTGAAATTGGGAAGGGCAAGTGGCTGAAGTGTTAAATCAAATCAAATCAAATTTATTTATAAAGCACATTTAAAAAATAACCCATGTTGACCAAAGTGCTGTGCAGACTAGAGCAATTTGAATTACCACGCAGCACATAAATAAGATAAACACAACACTATAGAATTTAACATTAAACATAAAAACATCCCCCCACAGCAGAATCAACGTTTCCCACTGTGAGGGAAGGCAACAAAGTTCAGTCCACTTCCTCTATGTTCATCCGTGGTCGGGGCCTATTGAGGTCTCCGCAGTTGCCACAACGGCGGCCCGATGTTTCAGGCCCTCTCGCCGCATGATGGAACTCCGGCGTTGGAAGAACACACTCAGTGGCTTGGAGTTCCTAATCGGCCGCTTCCTACCAGAGACCGCGGCTCACGAAGTCCACAGGCCGAGCTGGGCGGAGCTCCAACACAACGATCCTCAGCAAAAGATCCCAGAGCCCCACGATGTTAAAGTCAGCGCCGCCCGTGGCTGGAAGCTCCGCAGACGACAGCTCCACGGTGTCAAAGTTGGCAGTCCCAGCACTCCGGAGCTCCACATGGCGATCCCCAGTAAGGCATCGCCCGCTCCGCGATGGTACTTCAGTGCTGCGCCACTGCTGAAGCTCTGGCTGGTCTCCGGCAGGAAAGGCTGCGCCAATCCAGATGGTAGGCCGCGAGGAGGGGGGCGAAGATGCAGCTCGGAGGAAAGAAGCATCCTCGACCAGGTAGTGACTCAGAAAAACGGTTTCCCCTTCCCCCTTCCCCCTCATCCCCCACATAAAAGATCACCAAAACAAAACTTTTTGACAGACTAAAAATAAAACAAATGGATGAAAGGACGAACAGTTGCAGGCGAGGCTGCCACACTGAACGGTGCAACCACTCGGTGTCCATGGGTGTGCCTTTTGGGACCAGCAACCAATGTTCTATTAGCTTTTAAATAGTTGTAGATGAACCTCTCCACATCCACTCGATTCAAGCCTTTCACTATTCGGTAAGTTTCAATGAGATCCCTCCTCCTCCTTCTAAATCCCAGTGACTACAGGCCCAGTGCCGTCAAATGCTCATTACATGTTAACGCAATCATTCCTGGGATCATTCTCGTACATCTCCTCTGGACCTTCTGCACACCAGCACATTCTCCCTACAGGCCTGTCGCATTGACCTCTGTTATCATGTAGACCATTGAAGGACATGTGCTGGCCCAGCTGAAAAATATCACAAACCCCTTGCTGGACCGTCTGTAGTTTGCATACCGGGCCAATAGATCAGTGGATGACGCAGTCAACCTTGGCCTGCACTTCATCCTCCAGCATCCTCCGCCAGGGGACCTATGCAAGGATTTTGTTTGTGGATTTTAGCTCTGCATTCAATGCCATTGTGCCAGAGCTACTACACTCCAAACTCTCCCAGTTGACTGTGCCTGAACCCTTCTGTCGGTGGATCACCAACTTCCTGACAGGCAGGAAGCAGCATGTGAGGCTGGGAAAGCACATCTCGGACCCGCAGACCCTCAGCATAGGAGCATCGTAAAGCTGTGTACTCTTCCCTCTCCTTTACCAATGACTGCATCGCCACAGACTCCTCTGTCAAGCTTCTCGAGTTTGCAGATGACACAACCCTGATTGGACTGATCCAGGATGGGGAGGAATCTGCTGACGTCCTGGTGCCTTCGTAACAACCTGGAGCTCAATGCTATTAAGACAGTGGAATTAATAGTAAACTTTAGGAGAGCCCCCCCTCCCCCCCCCCCCCCACTCACCATCAGTCACATCTGTGGAGTTCTTTAAGTTCCTTGGAACCATCATCTCCAAGGACCTTAAATGAGGGGCCACCATCAACTCCACAGTCAAAATGTTACAACAGTGGATGTACTTCCTGCAGCAGCTGAGGAAACACAATCTGCCACAGGCAATGATGGTCCAATTCTATACGGCCATCGTAGAGTCTGTCTCCATCACGGTCTGGTTTGGCTCAGCCACCAAGCACAACATTTATAGGCTGCAGCGCATCGTTCGATCAGCTGAGAAGGTTATTGGCTGCAACCTTCCCTCCATTGATGAACTGTACACTGCAAGGGCCAGGAAGCGAGCGGGCAAGATCATCTCTGACCCCTCTCACCCTGGCCACAAACTCTTTGAAGCACTTCCCTCTGGAAGGTGACTCCGGACTGTCAAAGACGCTACAGCCAGACATAAACACAGCTTTTATCCACGAGTAGTAGCTCTACTCAATAACCAAAAGTCAGTAGCCTCCTTTTGCTCTGGTATTTTCTTTCATTCACATGTTTAAACTATGTTTTATTCCTAATGTTTTAATATTTTATTTTTAATGGTTTACTGTATGTCATGTTGTTACTTGCGAGCAGAGCACCAAGGCAAATTCCTTGCATGTGTACATACTTGGCCAATAAATTTATAAACTTAAACATAAACTAAACTTAAATAGGGTCCAAAACTTCTCACAATGCGACAAGTATGGTCTGACCAGTGCTTTATAAAGCCTCGGTATTACATCCTTGTTTTTATATTCTAGTCCTCTCAAAATAAATGCTAGGATTACATTTGCCTTCCTCTCTACGTATTTGACTTGCAAATTGACTTGCAAACTTTTTGGAAATCCTGCACCAACATTCCCATGTCCCTTTGCACCTCCAATTTCTGAATTCTCTCCCCATTTAGAAAATAGTCGACGCCTTTATTCCTACCACCAAAATGCATGACTCCACACTTTGCTACACTGTGTTCCATCTGCCACTTGTCTGCCCACTCTCCCAACCTGTCCCAATCCTTCTGCAGAGTCCCTGCATTTTCTACGTTAGCTGCTCCTCCACCTATCTTCGTATCATCTGCAAAACTGCCCACTATGCCTTCAATTCCCTAATCCAAATGATTGATACAGAGTGAAGAGCATCGCCTCCAACACCGATCCCTGCAGAACACTGTGGGACAGTGGCAGCCAACCAGAAAAAGCTCCCTTTATTACTAATCTTTGTCTTCTGCCTGTTTCCTTGCTCTATGACTCTATGCTGCTCTTAAATCTGTCATCATCTAGAAACATAGAAATTAGGTGCAGGAGTAGGCCATTCGGCCCTTCGAGCCTGCACCGCCATTCAATATGATCATGGCTGATCATCCAACTCAGTATCTCGTACCTGCCTTCTCTCCATACCCCCTGATCCCCTTAGCCACAACTAACTCCCTCTTAAATATAGCCAATGAACTGGCCTCAACTACCCTCTGTGGCAGAGTTCCAGAGATTCACCACTCTCTGTGTGAAAAAACAGCCAGAGAGAATCTATGGAGAGAAGCAAAGCTAACATTTTACTTTAGTGATCCATCATCAGATATGTTTCTTTCTCCAAATGTACTTTGTATCCAAATGATACGAAAATAGGTGGCGGGGCAGGTAGTGTAGAAAAAGCAGGGACTGCAGAAAGATTTGAACAGGTTGGGAGAGTTGGATTGGAAGACATTCTTGCTTGGTTTCCCAACAAAACCGAACTGGTGGGGAGATAAGTCTGGAGAAGAGTCTGGACCCGAAACGTCGCCTATTCCATTTCTCCACAGACGCTGCCTGTCCCATAGAGTTACTCCAGCTTTCTGTGTATTTCTCTGGGGAGATAAGGCCTGGTTTGTTTGACCTGGGTGGGAAGGGTGAGCTTTGATGGAGAAGGCGCCATCATGTGATGTGATGCCCGGCGCCATGTTGGGAGACGCGGGGGCGGGAGCTGGAGCTGTGGGTTTGCCTTTGCAAGAGCGGAGTCACCGGAGGAGTCCCCGACAATCCGAGGGCGGGGCGACGAGACGAGGCTAGGCTTACTTTACACTTTGCCTCAACGTCCTGTGGTGGTGGTGCAGCAACAAGCAGCAGGTAAGCGCTGTTCACGGTGCATAGCTGCCTTTGCAGTAAAGGGTGCGGGCGGTCGCTCCGGTGGACCCGAGTCCAGCAGATCCCGAGTCCAGCAGATCCCGAGTCCAGCGGCCCCGAGTCGAGCCGAGTCCAGCAGGTCCCGAGTCCAGCAGATCCCGAGTCCAGCAGATCCCGAGTCCAGCAGGTCCCGAGTCCAGTCGAGCCGAGTCCAGCAGGTCCCGAGTCCAGTCGAGCCGAGTCCAGCAGGTCCCGAGTCCAGTCGAGCCGAGTCCAGCGGCCCCGAGTCCAGCGCTGGAGCCGAGTCGAGTCCGTTGGAGCTGATGCCGCAGCTTGTGGCCTGCGGTCAGTCGCGGCCACTGGATTAACCGGACGTTTGCCCCTTGCCCCGGCCTCTCTTCGCCACCTCTTTTCACCCTCCCCTCCCCTCAACCGCGAAGTGGACAGGAATGAAAGTGGATTCCGTAGGCTTGAAGTCTGGAGTAGACAGTGAAATTGTTGGGTAAGAGAGAGAGAGCTACGTTTCACTTGGGATATACGTTTTTCGGGATAAGGCTCTTTGTTATCTTGCCTCTGTGGTTTAGTATTTTCTGCACTGATTTACCAGAAGCCACACGAGTGGAAGAAGATCTGGTAGAATTGGCAGTGGGTAGAAAAGTTGTGACTTTTGTTCAAAGTGTCAAGATTGTTCAGTCTAAACTTTTTTCTGCTAGACTATAAAACAACCATTGGGGTTGACTCATCCTTTAGTGTTCCCTTGCTGTTGTATAATTGTGTGCTGGTTTATTTCAAGTCAAGAGAGTGTTTTGTTGTCATATGTCCCAGATAGAACAATGGCATTCTTACTTGCAGCAGCACAACTGAATATGTAAACATAGTACACTTTAAACATGGAAAACTCAGCGGGTGCAGCAGCATCTACGGAGCGAAGGAAATAGGCAACGTTTCGGGCCGAAACCCTTCTTCAGCCCGAAACGTTGCCTATTTCCTTCGCTCCATAGATGCTGCTGCACTCGCTGAGTTTCTCCAGCTTTTTTGTGTACCTTCGATTCTCCAGCATCTGCAGTTCCTTCTTAAACACTTTAAACATGTGTGTGTATATATAGGAAAGAACTGCAGATGCTGGTTTAATCGAAGGTAGACAAAATGCTGGAGTAACTCAAAGGGACAAGCAGCATCTATGGAGAGAAGGAATGGGTGATGTTTCGGGTCAATTCGAAACATCACCCAAAGCATCTCTACAGAGATGCTGCCTAGCCCGACTGCAGCTTTTTGTGTCTTATCTTCGGTTTAAACCAGCATATGCAATTCCTTCCTACACTATTCAAGACTTTGTTCTTTGATTTAATTTCTGGTGATTCACCGATGGTAACTTTTCACTGGGGTTGGGAAGTTTGTTACCATTTGTTTTTGATCTGTGAACATTATAATATGACTGGATATAATGGGTCTCTAAAAGCAGATTGGGATAGGCTGGAATTATTTGATACCTCAATTACAAATCTATTTCATGATGCTGTATGATATTGCCACTATAATGTCATCTTAATGGCCATCTAAATGAGATTTGCATTTATTGGAACAGGCATCATTTTGCAACATAAAAAATCCCCATTCAAATATAATAACGTTAATATTGCCCGTGAAGAATAGCTTCAGCATTTGTGACCGATTTGAATTCTCACTTTAATATGTTGTAGTTCTGGGGTGGAGAAATTCCTACACTGTGTAGGATAGTGCTTGTGTACGGGTGATTGCTGGTCGGCGCGGATTCGATGGCCTGTTTCCACGCATCTCTAAAGTACTAAAGTAAAATTTTCCGATGTTGCTTTAATCTATTTTGGAACTTTGAACCTGTTAATAGAATTTCTCACTTGTTTCTTCATTCTTCCTGAGTATTGCTCAAGCAGTGTTCATTGCTCAACCTCCGTGAGAAATACTTCCGTTGTAGCTGTGCTGAGCAGAATAAATGACCAGCTTATAGTACAAAAGATCTGCTCCCGTCTTCACCATGCCTCTGTCATCATGTGGAGAGTCAAGTAGAACCAACATTCTCAATGTTGCATATCATGCTAGAGAATAGACACAAAAAACTGGAGTAACTCAGCGAGACAGGCAGCATCTCTGGAGAGAAGGAATGGGTGACGTTTCATGTCAAGACCCTTCAGAGTAGAGTCGGGAAAGGGAAACGAGAGATATAAACGGTGATGTAGAGAGATATAGAACAAATAAATGAAATAAGTGCAAAAAAAACTGATGATGATAAATGAAACATGCCATTAATAGCTGTTCGCTGGGTGAAAACAAGAAGTTGGTACGACTAGGGTGGGGCGGGATGGAGAGAGAGGGAATGCAGTTAGAGAAATATCTGTTTCCTTTATCATTGGCACCTTTTTGCATATCTTTCATTCATTTGTTCTATGTCTCTCTGCATTACTGTCCATATCTCTCATTTCCCTTTCCCCTGACTAGCCTGAAGAAGGGTCTTGACCCGAAACGTTACCCATTCCTTCTCTCCAGAGATACAGCCTGTCCTGCTGAGTTACGCCAGCATTTTGTGTCTATCCTCAACATTAATACTCCCGGGCTGAAAGCTGCCCAAGCAAAATATGAGATATTGGTGTATATTGATTATTACCCTTCATTACAAATATAACATTCTAATGGTGATACACTGTTGAAACATTTAATTAAGCAATTTGGCATTATTGCTGAGATTTTCTTTGAATATTCGTCTAAATTAGGAATACATTCTGTAAAATAATTCCCAATATAATGCTAGCCAGCATTGTGATTGTAAAATATTTTTAATGCAACAGTGTTTTTCGTGGAAGAATTTGCCCAATTATATATCTTTTCTCCTTGCTGTTTTGTATTTTCATTACTCATGCTGTACCTAGAGTTTGTTCCTGGCCTCTGCCTATCCTGCTTTCCATGTTTGCATTGTACTGAATTTTCCATATCTTTGTTCAACCCCTTTTTAAGTTGAATTGCTGTCATTGGATTTATTTTTGGGCACTAGAAGCAAGACCAGCTTTTCTAGTCTTACACTTCAAGAAGGTTGAAGTCCGTTGTATTATAATGCCCCTCTCCCACTTAGGAAACCTGAACGGAAACCTCTGGAGACTTTGCGCCCCACTCAAGGTTTCCGTGCGGTTCCCGGAGGTTGCAGGTGGTTGCCGGAGGTTGCAGGTAGTGGAAGCAGATAGGGAAACTTACAAAAACCTCCGGGAACCACACGGAAACCTTGGGTTGGTGCAAAGTCTCCAGACGTTTCCGTTCAGGTTTCCTAAGTGGGACAGAGGCATTACTCTCAGTTGACATCAGATAATTTGCGTGATGCACTAAAGGTGGAGGTTTTTTTCCGAATGTGACTTTGCCAATTGGAATTTTGGAAAGCTGCTCATAAATGGCACTGAATGTATTATTGTGAGAAAATACACAGTATTTTTTTAAATCATGAACTTTGGCAAAATCTCTGAAATTTGTTCGTGCCTTCAATCAAAAAAAACCTGCTTTTCATTACGCAGTGATTATTATTTTTTGATGGTTGAAGGTCACTTTTTATATTTTATTACATTTCTATAGAGCAATGTAAACATAAGTATACAAATTGTTAAATTTTAATAAAAAAGTTGTGCCGAAGGTGCTGTTTCCATGCTGTATATCTTATAATTGCAGTGTTGATGAAAGTTACAGTTATCATGTTGTGCTTGTTATTAAATAACACATAAATAACAACGCTTTGTTACATTTAGGACGGAATTACGTTGCGGTGATGTGACTGTTTTGTTAAGTGTCTGTAGTTGAGCTTTTGGGTAAAATTATTGAAGGTATTGGGTAAAGTTATTGAAGGTATTGGGTCAAATAATTTCATCTGTTAGATTAAAATTCTTGATTTGCTTTCCATTTTTAATAGAAAAGAGCCATTGTGTCATCTGGATTTGCATTTTAAATGCAGTACCCACATCTCTTAAATTTCAAAAGTTCCATGATATCATTAACTTATTGTTTTCAGAATTCTGTAAATTTCCAGGTTAGTGACACTTGCCCATTTCTAATTATTTTAACTATTATAAGACATGATAAAAAAAAATATCAAAAGTCACTAATTACAAATTAAGTCATGACATTTCACTACTTTACAAATGGAAAGAGTCTAGTACCATTGTTTATTGATGTTTAAGATCATTAATCCAGTGCACATTGTTTTAATGATGTTTAAAACACCACGGACAGAAATTAAGTGTTGGTTTTGGCAAATAAAGTTCGTTAATATTTTGTCATGCAAAGTAGCTCCATAAAAACTTTGAAAAGAATCTTACCAGATAACTTTACTTAATTTGTTTTACCATGTGTCCTTGTGTATTCTGATCAAGGCAAATAAACCGTTATATGAATGAGGTTAAATGTTGGAGTGGACCACCAATTTGACTAAAGCTACACTGATAAGAAATGTTTTCTGTGATTTAACATCCAGGCAGGTAGATTGAAGAAGTGTAAGTGAAGCAGAAATCAAAACCCCCTGTTAATACAAGTTTTCTAAGGTTTCATTTAATTCTCAGATCAAGATCAGAAGTGTTTATTTGTTATATACAGCAGATATTAACTAAAACAATGAACAACATTGACGCAGTGGTAGAGCTGTTGCCTCACAGCGCCAGAGATCCGGGTTTGTTCCTAACTGCTGCCGTTGTCTGTGCAGAATTGTATATTCTCTCTTTGACGGGTTGGAATTTCTCTGGGTGCCCCGGTTTCCTCCCTTGTACCAATGACAAGGCAGGATTGTAGGTTAATTGGCTTCTGAAATTTCCCCCTCCAGCCAGAGCTGAACACATTTCTCGGCATCTGCATACAATGCTGTCTGTCTTGTCGTTTCTTGTGCGTGGTGGTGGAAAGATTGGTGGAAACAGGACCGAGACGTGAACGCTCCTTACTTGGCCCCTCCTGTGTAGGATGCAAAAGCGGATAAACATGGAGCTAGTGTACGGATGACCGATTGTTGCCGTGGTCTTGGCCTGTTTCCACACTGTATTTCTAAACTAAAGTAAATTAAATATACAGTAAATTATCAGTTATATTGTTCATAAACTAGACCATGATAGTACAAAACCAAAGTATAAAGAACAACGGTAGGCGTGCAAGTGGGTATATCTAAAGGGCCTGTCCCTCTTGCATGTGATGGCATGCGTTTGGCGCGATCAAACGGAAGCGGAGTTCACGCGAAGTTCGCGATAAGTACGAGCGTGACGTCATTTGCGTCATCCTTACCAATCAGCTGGGCAGGAGGCGGGCGGACTGAATTTGGGTGTCGGGCGGTGAGGTCATCGCGCAATGCCGTGCGGTGACGTCATCGCGTCGCGCCACGCGCTAGGCGTACGCCGTCAAGACGCTGCCTGCGTACGACTGTAATGCGTCTGCGTGCCGACAGGCCATTGACGCGCAAAGATTTCGCACACTGTCAGATTTTCGGAGCCCCGCGCGATGTCGGGACCAGCCCCGCACAACTCCGCCATTTCTAAGTGGGACAGGCCCTGCGCGGTCATACAGTGCCCGTACGCCTCAAGCGACCACGTTTGGTCACGCCAAACGCATGCAATCGCATGCAAGTGGGACGGGCCCTTAAGTTTATCGTGTTAGCACCTGGGCAATGTTTTTAGTTCTAACAGACTGAAAATTCACTTTGCTCTCTTTTGATTTCACCCTTTTCTTGCTAATTTATATTTATTGTTTTATTCTCACGTTTTCCATTTTTCTTGAAATACTATTTTTTTTCTCTCAGATAAACAAAGTTGAATAGAGCTGCAATTAACAAAGAAATGTGGCAGGTAAATAATGAATAATAAAGGGGGCAGTTAACACAGTGGTGGTTTAAAGCAAATTGGGCAGCTTATGTGCGTGGTAGTATGGATTATGTAGCAATGATATTCATCAGCTTGCTACAAATCCCATTGAACATTAACATGTTGTCCTGTAATGTATGGGAGGCTGGTGTAGTGAGATAAAAGTTTAGCGAGCATTATACCTGGTTTTGTTGCCTTCTACTGACGGTTACAAAGCAATGCATGGACTTTGGCACACGTTCCAGACCCCTTAATGCCTGGTTTGTGAAATTTAACAGTTCTGTGCTATGTCAAGCACAAACTTTCTGTGTTGGGTGTGGTGTTGATCGGAAAAATGAATCACTTCAGTGTTCTTTGTTGTTGTGCTCAAGGTGCTACCTAGTGGCAGAAATTAAGTATTTCAAATCAAATGTATTCTGCGCATGGACTTCCAGTGTAGAATTATCAAGGTCGCTATGTACTGTCTGAAACTGCTCGTGCTGGACTGAAGGTTGCTTGATGTGATCGAAGGTCTCTGTATGCCTGTCAGTGGTACACTGATATTAAACTCAATAAGATACAAAGTGCTGGAGTAACTCCGTGGGTCAGGCAGAATCTCTGGAGGACATGGAGAGGTGACGCTTCGGAGTTTTGCCCTTGTTCAGAATGGCTGACTGAGATTTACGAGTCATCATTAAATACGGGTGAGCTACTGGAAGACTGGAGGGTGACAAATGTTGTGCCTGTATTCAAGAAGATGCTGCAGAAAAGAGCCATGGGAACTATAAGTCCAATGAGCCTAGCATCTGTGGTCGGAGTGTTACGAGAGAGTATTCTGTGGGATAAGATATAAATGCATTTAGATGGACGGGCTGATTAGGGATATAACAAGTATAAAACAGGGGACGTGTTTAATTTTTTTTGCATAATAAAATGGGGTCTCCCAAAAAAAATGCTGCATGGTGGTGCAGAGGGTAGAGTTGCTGTCTTACAGTGCCAGAGACCCTGGGTTCGAACCTGACTACGTGTGTTGTCTGAATGGAGTTTGTACGTTCTCCCCGTGACCTGCGTGTGTTTTTTCCGGGTGCTCCGGTTTCCTCCCACACCAGAATGATGTACAGGTTTGTAGGTTAATTGGCTTTGGTAGAATTGCAAATTGTCCCTAGTGTGTGAGTAGGTTAGTGTAAGTGTGCGGGGATCGCTGGTTCGCGCGGACTCGGATGGGCTGAAGGGCCTGTTTCCACGCTCTATTTCTAAACTATATTAAACTACACTAAATAGAGGGCTGCAAGGAAAGGTCTGGAATTATAGGCCAGTGAGCCTAACATCTGTGGTCGGAAAGTTACTAGAGACTAGTGGTAAGATCTACATGTACATGCATTTAGATAGACATAGAAACATAGAAAATAGGTGCAGGAGGAGGCCATTCAGCCCTTCGAGCCAGCACCGCCATTCACTGTGATCATGGCTGATCGTCCCCTAACAATAACTCATGCCTGCCTTCTCCCCATATCCCTTGACTCCACTAGCCCCTAGAGCTAATTTGACCAAAAAAGGTGTTGAGGGCAATGCCATAGACATTATATGTGGATTTCAGCATGGCATTCGACAGGATAGACTACTCTGGAAGGTTAGATCGCATGGGATCCAAGGAGAAATAGCTGAATGGGTAGAAAATTGGCTTCATGGAAGGAAGCAGAGGGTGATGGTGGAAAGCTGTTTTTCTGACTGGAGGCCTGACTAGTGGTGTGCCTCAGTGCTGGGCCCATGTTTATCAATAATTTGGATGAGAACGTACATGCACGATTAGCAAGTTTGTAGATGGCACAAAAGGGTGCGGTATTATAAATAGTGAAGATGGTTATCAAAAATTGCAGCAGGATCTTAGTTTAGATTTTAGTTTAAATGGTTTGCATCTGGGAGATTGGGCATGCCTTGGCCGACAAGCATGAATGCTAAGCAAAACGGTTGCCTACTCTATGCTGGGCTTGGGACGTTTTGGGTTGGGACCCTTGCAAACCAACATCTGCAGTTTCTTGTGTTTATATTTGTAAGATAGCTGGGTTGATTCACAATGCATGCAGCGCCTGGTTAGAAAATATCAGTTGGGCGTATGATCTCCTTTGGGCCTCTTTGCCATTGGACTAGGGAGAAAAGATCAAAAAGACCCAAAGTGCTGGGTAACTGCAGCGAGTTTGGCAGCATCTCTGGAGAACATGGAGAGGTGATGTTTTGGGCGGTGACCCTCTGTAGGAGCCATTTATGTTTATGTTGGCATATCATATTATTTGTCCAGATATATCTTGCAGTATTATTTTGACACTTGGGGGCAATCATTAGATGCACAGGGCGGTGTATTTATAAGGGCATGGGGGACAGGAAGTGGCAGGCACAGGGAGGGAGAGCATACAGTTCTCACCAGACCAGGGATGGAGCAGCCAGCAACAACTTGCATGCAGAATAAGGAAAACCTGGTACGTTCATCTCTTTGTTTGTACAACTACTTCAATAAACAACTAGAAATAACGACGGGAAAATCTGCGTAAGATCACTCCTGCCGTACCTGTAATGGCAACTGGAAAAGAGAACACCGCAAAAGTCGGAAATTTTCCATTATACCCTCCTTCAGACATGGTGATTTGGGAGTAGAGCTGGAAAGGACAAGGGGCCGGAAAAAAAAAAACCCTGTGTTTTAGATGGAAAGGGGGGGGGGTGAGGAGGGGGGGGGGGGGGGGGGGGGGGGGGGGGGGGGGGGTGGGCGGTTGATATGTAGATGGTTGGATCTTGGTCAGAGATGAAAAGATAAAAACTGTGAGATAAGAATAAAGTGTGAATTGTGAAGCCAGAGGAAGGAATATCGGTGGAAGATGAGGAGGAGTGGAGAAATGGGTGCACTTCCAGATGGGGCACAGGAAAGAGAAGGGGTAGGGGAGGTTGAGGTTAGTTACCTAAAATTGGAACTATCAAAGTATCGACATATCAAAGTCTGCTCCATCATGCTGCTCCATGTCACCGTGTCCATCAATGAAAGATCAAATTGGATTGACGATGTTTCATGGTTTCTGATGGAAATGAGTGTTGTGGGTATGTTGAGTGAACAGAGGCTTTGTTCTTTGTAATAGTTTTTTGAGGTTCACAGCCACTAGTTGGATTAAGCATAGTCATTTGGGCCTTCTGGCAGCCAGCCATCTCCATAATAAGGAATTGTCAGTTGACATCTGATGTTAATTTTGGTTGTGAGAAATAAAAGGGCCTGAGAATATGTACACTTCCAATTGAAAGTGAAATGTCATGACTTTATTTGTAACCATGGTGACTTTTGACATTCTTGTTCGTGCCTCACTGTTTTGTGTGGTTCTGCAGTAAGAAGGGCTCTGTAGAACTGCCTTAAAGTTCTTTAAGTGTTTAGAAATACAGTGTGGAAACTGGCCCTTCGGCCCACTGAGCTTGCGCCGACCAGCGAATCCCTTACACCAGCATTATCCTACACACGAGGGACAATTTCCAATTTTTACCGTAGCCAAATTAATCTACAAACCTGTACGTACGTCTTTGGAGTGTGGGAGGAAACTGGAGCACCCGAGGAAAATCCTTGCGGTCACGGGGAGAACGCAGAAACTCTGTAGCGACAGCACCCTTAGTCAGGATTGTAACTGGGTCTAAGGCAGAAACTCTACCATTGTGCCACCCCTATTTTTTTTATATTAAATGTCAACAACAGTATGGAAGTGTGCAAACATTGCTCCCTGCCCTTCTAACATGTTTGGGTGGGATGCAAAGTCTCCAGAGGTTTCCGTTCAGGTTTCCTAAGTGGGACAGGGGCATTATTACTGTCCCATGCTGTCTGTGTTAAACAATTGCAACATGGCCAGAACACGCAAATAACAGCATTTTGATTGCCGATGGTGGCGTACCATTTATTCAGAATCGGGCGTTTGTCACTGAAACACAAAGTGTTTCTGAGACAAAATGTGATAATTTCTCTGGCGCATAGCGTGCATCTTAGACAAAGTATACATTCTCATGAACAATTAAGAAAAAAAGTTATTTCAACCAGTGGAGAAGTGTGTTGGTGGGAATGTGCGTAGGCAGGAACTATGTGCTGATTTGTAATGTTAGCAAGCTTTTGACAATGTCCTACGTATACAAAGTGTTCTGTAATTGTTGATCTGATTATTTTAAGCAGCTGATGAATTTCATTGTGTATGTACTGCTCTTGTTCTGTGACTTTAAAGAAACAAATTGTTAGTGGTTGAGGAATAATGCATAAAATTAGAAGGATCTGCAGCTTGGTAATGTGATATGTTTGAATTGTTCCCTTCTTCCACCTGGTAATCTTTTGCTGTGACAGAACTCTGTCTTTCGAGTGCTCGCTTTGAGAGGCTAGTGGAGAGACAACCCAATAGACAATAGGTGCAGGAGTAGGCCATTCAGTCCTTCGAGCCAGCACAGCCATTCAATATGATCATGGCTGATTATCCACAATCAGTACCCCGTTCCTGCTTTCTCCCCATATCCCCTGACTACACTATCTTTAAGAGCCCTATCTAACTCTCTCTTGAAAGTATCCAGGAAACTGGCCCTCACTGCTCTCTGAGGCAAAGAATTCCACAGACTTACAACTCTGTGTGAAAAAGTGTTTCCTCATCTCCTTTCTAAATGGCTTACTTAAACTGTGGCCCCTGGTTCTGGACTACCCCCAACATCGGGAACATGTTTCCTGCCTCTAGCGTGTCCAAACTGTTGTTGTGTTGTTGTGTCATGGGGGAGGGGGGGAGGGAGGGCATGTTGGTAAGAGATATTGATTTTATAGATGTTCGGCACAAGGCAAACAGAAGAATGGTCTCGACCTTTTATGCATACTATATTCTGTTGTGCTGAAGCAAAGCAAGAATTTCATTGTCCTATCTGGGACACATGACAATAAACTCTCTTGACTTGACCCGAAACGTCTCCCATTGCTGCTATCCAGAGATGCTGCCTGTCCTGCTGAGTTAAGGGCCTGTCCCACCAGCATGCAATTGCATGTGTCTAGTGCGATCAAATGTGGTCGCTTGAGGTGTACGGGTCGCGCGGAGGCGTATGGCGTTGTGCTGGGCTGGTCCCAACATCGCACAGGGCTCCGAAAATCCCGCACTGTCTGAAAATTCCGCGCGCCAACGGCCTGTTGGCCCGCGGGCGCATTAAGGGCGTACGCAGCATCTTGACGGCGTAAGCCTAGCGTGTGGCGTTGCGTGATGACGTAGCCACACGGCGTGGCGTTGCGCGATGATGTCACCACCCGACGCCGTGCGACGTCCAAATTCAGTCGGCCCGCCTCCTGCCCAGCTGATTGGTGAGTATGACGTAAATTACGTCACGCGCGAACTTTGCGCGTACTTACCACGAACTTCGCTTCCGTTTGGTCGCGCTAGGCGCATGCTATCGCATGCTGGTGGGGCAGGCCCTTTACTCCAGCTTTTTGTGTTTATCTTCAGGCAAACTCTCTCACAT
Source organism: Leucoraja erinaceus (assembly GCF_028641065.1). Classification (NCBI taxonomy): domain Eukaryota; kingdom Metazoa; phylum Chordata; class Chondrichthyes; order Rajiformes; family Rajidae; genus Leucoraja; species Leucoraja erinaceus. The sequence goes on along the minus strand of NC_073384.1, from coordinate 70,968,944 downwards.
TAATGATAATTTGGAGTCTGTTCTCCAGACATGCACATGTGTTGCAGTACAGGTTGATGGTTTGGTGCGAGCTTGCTTCTGGAATGCAGGTTATGTACTTTCAACACTGAGCTCTGAGCCAGCAGTATCTGAGTGTTGAAAGCAGCATTGTGGTGAGAAAGGCTTTGAAAAGAGGGGCAATGATGCTTGATACCACAGTGCTGTGAGATTTGTTGTGCTGTAAACTGTTGATTAAGATGATGGTGTCATGGGATGGGGAACATTTCTGAGGGTAGTTGAATTTGAAAATTTGGATGCAATACCTACCCATGATTAAAAAGCTCATGAACAGTTTATTGGCTATGCTGATAGAGTTCTGTTCATAGGTTTATTAATTCAACTGAGGCAATTATACAAAGAAACACATTTGGTGATACATACAACTCTCCAACAGAGCAATCGCGTCTGCCAGATCCCTAAAAGCCCTGTACATCTTGCAGTTAGTTCTCATGCTTATCCATCAATCCTTTGATTTCCTTTGTTGCCACCTAAATTAAGGGCCTGGCCCACAGGCAATTTTTTTAGGCGACTACATGCGTTTGCCGAAAATATTTCAATTTTTAACATGTGGTGCCAATTTGGGTTGTCGTAGGTTGTCGCCAGGTTAACGTAGGTTCTGAAGAAGGGTTTCGGCCCGAAACGTTGCCTATTTCCTTCGCACCATAGATGCACCCGCTGAGTTTCTCCAGCTTTTTTTGTGTACCTTCGATTTTCCAGCATCTGCAGTTCCTTCTTAAACATAACGTAGGTTGTCGCCAGGTGACGTAGGTTGTTGCCGGTGCTGACTTTGTGGAATTCCAACGTCCTAGTCGCTGGCAGTCGCCTAAAAAACCCCGAGTGGGACAGGCCCTTAATTTGCAGGAACAATAATGGTTGAACTGATGGTAGAAAGCAGCATGATGAAATGGGATGTACAATGAAGTTTGATCGATGAATAGATGGGGGAAAAATGCGCATTTGCCCATTGCAATTTGGTGGGTATCAAAGTGGTCTGACTTCCCAGTGATTTGATAACAAAGAAAACGGAAGGAAAATTATTTTTTGTCAAGTTCTCCCCATTTAATAAGGTCACTGCAGTGGTCACATTTATTTCTCCTTTTTTTGTAAATTGTTTTAGTCTTTGATTTGAACTCTAAAGTGGCAGGATTTAGTTTTTGTGATAGTTATAATAATAATAATAATAATAAATTTTATTTATGGGCGCCTTTCAAGAGTCTCAAGGACACCTTACAAAAAATTAGCAGGTAGAGGAAAAACATGTAAGGGGAATGAAATAAATAGTAGAGACATGACTAGTACACAAAGTAAAGACAGAATACAATTCAAAACACAATATGAGGCAATTAATGCACAGATGAAAAGGGAGGGGGACGTGGGGCTAAGGATAGGCAGAGGTGAAGAGATGGGTCTTGAGGCGGGGCTGGAAGATGGTGAGGGACACGGAATTGCGGATAAGTTGGGGAAGGGAGTTCCAGAACCTGGGAGCTGCCCTGGAGAAGGCTCTGTCCCCAAAACTGCGGAGGTTGGACTTGTGGATGGAGAGGAGACCGGCTGATGTGGATCTGAGGGACCGTGAGGGTTGGTAGGGGGAAGAGGAGGTCAGTGAGATATGGGGGGGGCCAGATGGTGGAGGGCTTTGTAGGTGAGGATCAGGATTTTGTAGGTAATCCATTGGGAGATGGGAAGCCAGTGAAGTTGTTTGAGGGTTGGAGTGATGTGATGCCAGGATTTGGTGTGGGTGATGAGTCGGGCGGTTGCGTTATGGACCAGTTGCAGTCGGTTGATGTAGGTGGAGCTGATGCCAAGGAGAAGTAAGTTGCAATAGTCCAGTCGGGAGGAGATGAAGGCATGGATGAGTCTTTCAGCAGCGGGAGGTGTGAGAGAGGGTCTTAGTTTGGCTATGTTGCGGAGATGAAAGAAGGAGGTTTTAATGACATGGTGGATGTGAGGCTCAAGGGAGAGGATGGAATCAAAGATCACGCCAAGGTTGCGGGCCTGGGGAGATGGGGAGACAATGGTGCTGTCGATGGTGAGAGTGGGGTTATTGATTTTGCTGAGTGTGGCTTTGGAGCCTATGAGGAGGAATTCTGTCTTATCGCTGTTGAGTTTGAGGAAGTTATGTTGCATCCAGGTTTTTATAGCTGACAAACAGGAGTTGATATGGGAGAGGGGGGAGGGGGGGTTGTGGGGGGATTTGGTGCCGAGGTAGATCTGGGTGTCATCGGCGTAACAATGGAAGTCCAGGTTGAAGTGGCGGAGTATCTGACCAAGGGGGAGGATGTAGATGATGAAGAGGAGGGGGCCGAGTACGGAGCCTTGGGGAACGCCTTGAGTGACTGTGGCTGTAGCAGAGGTGTGGTTATGGAGAGCGATGAAGTGTATGTACAACTTGATGGTTCAATGACATGATGATCAGCTGAGTTGTAAAAATTGTTTACCGTTGCAATCGAATAGGGCGAATCAATTCTTTCACATGTACTTCCTGGAGGTACTGCCATGTATTAGAACACTGAACAGTACAGTGTTTAAGAAGGAGCTGCAGATGCTGGAAAATCGAAGGTAGACAAAAATGCTGGTGAAACTCAGCGGGTGCAGCAGCATCTATGGAGCGAAGGAAATAGGCAACGTTTCGGGCCGCTGAGTTTTTCCAGCATTTTTGTCTACCACAGAACACTACAGCACAGGAACTGGCATTTCAGCCCCCACAATGTTTGTGCTGAACATGCCTAGCTGAACTGATCTCATCTGCTGGCACATGATTCATATCCCTCTATTCCCTGCATTTCCACGTATCCATTACAAAAGCCTCTTAAACACGGTATCGTAGCTGTCGCCCACCACCCCTCCCCGGCAATCTGTCCTAGCCCCCACCACCCACCGTGTGTAAAATAAAACTTGCTCTGCACATCTCCATTAATCTTTTCCCACTCATCTTATAGCTCTGTCCACAAGTGTTGGACATGTACAATATGGGGAAAAAGGTTCTGACTGTCTACCCTATCTATGCCAGTCTCGCTGAGTTCAGCTTTTTGTGTCTATCTTTGGTGTAAACCAGCATCTGCAGTTCCTTCCTATACATAATTTTATATACTACTAGACCAAGTGTGGACCCGTTAGGACCGCTCCACCAACGCAATATTCCACCAAACTGCGCAAGCGTGGCTGCCGCGTTCAAAGTTGTGCCGTTGTCGGCCAAAATTAAGTCAAAGTTAATAAATTGAAGAGAGGACACGTGGAGACGTTTGTAAAATAGAAGGAAACTTACCAGCGGAGCCGTTGAGAGGCCAGGCAAGTACAGGCGAAAGGGAAAAAAGATGGCGGTCTGAAAATCTAGAAAGGCCCCAACTGCACAGGCGGGGCTGAGGGGTTCCGTTGTGACGTCAGAGATCACTGATGTGAGGCGCAGGGGAATCCTCCCACAATTTAAAAGTTTTAAATACCCGTGGAGCCGTTGGGCCCCCGTTGTGAGGTCAGGCAAGCACACACATTTTTTTAATTTTTTTTAAATGGCTATTTAAAAAAAAAAGAAGAAATTTGTCTTCCCATTGTGACGTTGAACGTGGCTGACGGGCAGGGCAAGTGGAAAAGTGGTTTGAAAAGTGTTTTTTGTAAAGTTTAAAATGGCAATAACTTGTAAAATGTAACGTCAACCTGAACAAAACCTCCATCTCCCCGGCCGTTTAGTGCCCCAACTTCCGACCCCACTCCTGACTCGCAAGGTGCACCAGTGAATCACTCTCACCTGTTGCTTTTAACCTGCACCCTGCTCGAACACCACCACCTGCTTCTCCCATCGCTCTGTCCAGTCGGCCTCTTTCCACTCCTTTTGCCGACATACATCACCTTGGAAGTGACAACAGGTGAAAGTGGAGGGTGCCCCACAGTTTTAAAGTGAAACGTCTATTTATGCTCTTCGATGATGAGAACATACAAGCCATGGTTAGCAAGTTGGATAAGAACGTAAATGGCATGGTTAGCAAGTTTGCAGATGACACAAAAGTAGGTGGGATAGTTGATTGTCAAGATGGTTGTCAAAAATTGCAGCAGGGTCTTTATCGGTTGGTCAGGTGGGTCGAGGAATGGTTGATGGACCTTAATACAGAGAAATGTGAGGTGTTGCATTTTATGAGCACTAACATGGGCAGAACCTACACAGTGAACGGTAGGGCTCTGGGGAGTGTTGTAGAGCAGAGGGATCTAGGAGTGCAGGTACATAGTGCGTTGAAAGTGGCATCACGGGTAGATAGGGTAGTCGGAAAGGCTTTTGGCACATCAGTCAGACCATTAAGTATAGAAGTGTTTAAGAGGAAACTGCAGATGCTGGAGAATCGAAGGTTACACAAAAAAGCTGGAGAAACTCAGCGGGTGCAGCAGCATCTATGGAGCGAAGGAAATAGGCAACGTTTCGGGCCGAAACCCTTCTTCAGACTAGTATAGAAGTTGGGAGGTTATTTTGCAGTTGTATAAGACGTTGGACATTTAGAGTTGTGTTCAGTTTTGGGCACAATGTTATAGGAAAGATGTTGTCAAGCTGGAAAGCATGCCGAGAGGATTTACGAGGGTGTTGCCAGGGTTCGAGAGTCTGAGCTATAGGGAGAGGTTGTGCAGGCAAGGACTCTATTTCTTGGAGCGCAGGATCTTATAGTGGTGTATAAAATCATGAGAGGAATAAAGTGGTTAGATAAACTGTCTCTTGTCCAGAGTAGGGGAATTGAGAACCAGAGGACATGGGTGAGAAGAGAAAATTTTAATAGGAATCTGAGGGGTAACATTTTCACGCAAAGGGTGGTAGGTGTTTGGAACGAGCTGCTGGAGGAGGTAGTTGAGGCAGGTACTATCATAACGTTTAAGAAATATTTAGACAGGTACATGCATAGGACAGGTTTAGAAGGATATTGACCAACTGCAGCCAAGTGGGACTAGTGTAGATGGGACATGTTGGCCTGTGTGGGCAAGTTGGGCCGAAGGGCCTGATTCCAAGGTGCAAGACTGACTCTATAACACAAAATTAAGCTGACTTAATCAGTCTCGGGAAGGGCTCCGATGTCGTCTCTCCCTGTTCTCCAAAGATCCTGACCTGCTGAATTACTCCAGCACCTTTGTTTCCTTTTATCTATTAACCATCATCTGCCGTCATCAGCAATAACGGACAACACTTCCTCTGCTTTGGTCCATTTACAGTGAAGAGGGGGAGGGAGGGGAGTCTGTCTACCCTACGACAAAAGGGGGAGGAGTTGTTAGTTTAGACAAGAATGGATAAAAGGGCGCAAAGTGCTGGTTTAGTTTAGAGATACCGCGCAAAACATCTGTTATCCTTGGTTTTGAAAACTACTGCTTATGTTTTTCCCCCAATGAGACAATGAAATTCACCGGTCTCCACCCTACGACAACCTCCGACCTCCTGCCAACCCACTACCAGGCACCTACGACACAAGAATTCTTGCTGCTCTCCATGGCGGCTTCATTCTGGTCGCCGCTAATTTTTCAACATGTTGAAAAATTTGCGGTGAACATAATGAGGCCGCGTTGTTCCCAGAATGCGGGAACTCCTCATTACATTGAAGGCGATTCCCCGGCAACCAACCGTGAACATGTGGCGACTGCCAAAGTGGGGCAGGCCCGTTAGGCAGAAACTCTACCACTGCGCCACCATGCAAGTCAGGATCCCTGGAGAACATGGATGGGTGACATCCGGACCTGTCCTCAGACTGATTCAGTCGGCTGAGTTACTCCAGCACTTTGTGTTGCTTTACTTTAAAACAAGGCACAGTTACCCTGGGGCTCCCTCCCCTCTCATCTGCTGTTGTTTCCAAGGTGGAGTAAGTATGTTATCGACTCTGGGGGAGAAGGAGGAGGCACTGTGGGGAAGAGGAGGAGAAAAAGAGCACTTTTTGACCACCGATGTTAGACTCATTGGCCTGTAGTTCTCAGGCTTTCCCTGCAGCCCTTAAATAGAGCCACAACCTTTGCCACTCTCCAGTTCTCTGGCACCTCACACATATTTATAAATCTCAGCCAAGGCACTTGCAATTTCCTCTTGAGCTTCCCACAGTGTCTTGTGATTTAGCTCTTCAGACCCGAGAAATTTACCTTCAATACGCGTTAGGACCTTCAGCACCTTCTTGACCGTAATACTGACTCTCAAGCTCTCAAGACACTTCCATTGACGACCCCAAGTTCCCTGGTCCTCGTGACTTTACCCACGGTAAAAACAGAGGATAAATAAATGATCATTGAGGACTTTGCCCGTCTCATGTGGATTCATAGAGTTGAACACTTTGATTTCCTAAATGATATATAAAAAAATAATTTTCAAGGGGTACCGGGATGGAGGGGATGGTTGACAAGTGGGAGTTAATGTTTGTCTATTGCTTTACAATTGTTTACTTATGTTTGGTTACTTCATATATGAAGTTTGTATGTGTATAATAGTTGTATGTATATATATGTCTGTAGGTATTATGGGAAATTGCCTGGGGTAGTATTATTATTATTTATTAATTGATTTTTAAATATGGTAGAAGTGTTGGGGGAAAAGGGGTGAGATTTAATAAGTTATTCTTCTTCTCACTCCTTTTCGAGCTTGTACAGACACAGAGTTGGACATTGGAAATTTGCTTTTTGTTCTTTTCATTGCTTGTAAATATTGATTGTAATGTCCAATTGTTTGATAATTTCGATTTTGTTACTATTAATGTCATTAATGTCTTGTTCAAAATAAATAAAATAAGTAAATAAATAAAATTCTTAGTAGTTATTTTCTCTCTCTGGTTACCTTTTCCCTCTTAATGTACTTATAAAATCTCTTGGGATAATTCTTAATATTATCTGCCAGGGCTATCTCCTGTTCCATTTTTGCCCTATGATTATCTTTAAAAAAATGTTTTTTTAGCATGTTAATTTCCCGAAACGCCTCCAGGGACACCGTTCATCCAGCAGCCTATACCAGCCTCCTTATTCTTGACCAGAATCAATTGCCCTCATCATCCAAGCTTCCTTGCACTGACATGCCTTGCTCTTCACTTTAACAGGAACATGCATGTCCTGGACTCTTCTCGGCACACTTTTAAAACGGACAAAGACAGAACAGTCCACTTTCCAGATGTTCCTTTTCCTTCAAACAACCTGCTCTAACGACCTTGAGCAAGTTCTTGTCTAAAACCTTCAAAGCCTCAATTTAGATTTTTATAGCAGGGGCCCAGCCAGTCCCTGTCCATAATTATCTAAAAGAGTGGTCGCTGGTCCCAAAAGACTCGAGCACGAACACTTCATCCACTTTCCCATCCCAAATTCCTAAAACTAATTCAAGTGTTGCCCCCTCCCATGTAGGGCCCTCTGCATATTGCCTGAGGAAACTTTCCTGAACGCGTTTGACAAATTCTTCCCCGTCTAAACCTTTCGCACAGCGACCGTTCGAGTCAATATTGGGGAAAGTTGAAATTCCATACCATGATAATTTTATTAGTGCTGTACAGCCTGAGTATAGACTGGGACATACTCACGGCAGGAATGACTCGAGGCAGAATTTTTTAGGTGCAACTGATGAAGCTGAATTTTAGTAAAAAATATAAGAAGATATTAAATTGGCTTTTGGGCTAGCTTACAGCTTATATTTAGTCTCAAATTAGGCTTGCCTCAGGTTGCGGTGTGTGTGAGATAATAAATCCTATAACATTGTCTCCCAAGTGACAGGCAGAGGAGAAGCTATAGAGATAGCTGGTCAAATCTTTAAAGTGAGATGCCATAAACCAAATGACCAATGTTTATGGGGGAGGATGCAATAAAGCAGATGGCCTATGTTTATGAGGGACCAAGTGACAAAGAAGATATACAATGTTTTTAGTATATCTTGTACCATGTAAAAAAAAGGTTTGATGTGATGCATTCTGTGGAAACCTTTTCCAGTACTTCTGACCATGACTAATGTCTGTGGAATGTGATAAGGGGACAAAAAAACCTATTTAAAGCAATGTAATTCTGTTGTTCAGAGAAGGTGGCTGAGGACAGTCAAGTGTCTGTGTTGGTCACTTGACTGGAGTTCTCCCTCCCTTCCATCGGCCAATGTTAAGTAAAGTTTTGAACTGGTCTACCAAACAGTTTGTGTGGTGTCTGTTTATTAAGAAGCGAACCTGGTTTAGTAGTTAAAATAAGTAGCTTTTTCACAACCAAGGAGGTTTCTTAAAAGAGTATGTGGATAGTCGGAATCCAGGAGGGACATATTGGACCTTGTATTAGGAAACGAGCTTAGATAGCCGACTGATGTTGTGGTTGAAGAAGAATTTGGAGATTGTGATCGCAACTCTTAATTTTTAAGATTGTTTTGCAGGGGGCAAGTCTGGATGTAGGGGGAAGGTACTTAATTGAGGCAAGGCAGATTACAACGGCACTAGGCGGCAGCTCAGAAAAGTAGATTGGGATCTCTTGTTATTCAGCAAGTCAACAGAGGACTTGTGGCACTCGTTTACAGGCCGGCTCATCAAAGTGCAGGGTCAGCAAGTTCTGGTAAGGTGGAGGGATAAGGACAGCAAGGTAAAAGAACCATGGATGACCAAGGAGGTGGTCAACTTGGCCAGGAAGTTAAAGGAAGGCTATGTCAGGTTTAAGAAAGTGGCATCAGAGGAATGAGGAATAAAAAGCGAGTAGGAAAGATAGACACAAAATGTTGGAGTAACTCAGTGGGACAGTCCGCATCTCTGGAGAGAAGGAGTGGGTGATATTTTGCATCGAGACCCTTCTTTAGGTTCAAAGAACTCAAGCAGGCGATTAGAAGGAGCCATGCAATGTCATTTTAGAGTCAGATTTAGGAAAATCCCAAGGCTTTTTCTGTGTACTTCAAAAATAAGAGGGTGACCAGGGAGAAGGTAAGACCACTCAAAAACAAAGGAGGGAATCTATGTTTGGAGCAAGAGGATGTAGGTGAAATACTAAACAAGTACTTTGCATCTATATTCACTGAGGAGAAGGACTTTGAAGACAGCAAGGTCAGTGTGGAGAACACAAATATGCCAGGGCAGTTTGAGATCGAGAAGGAGGTGATGCTGAGACTCTTGAAGAGCATTAATGTGGATAAGTCCCCAGAGCCTGATGGTCCAAAAATCTTGCTTCCTGTCCCCTGCATCAACTCCTCAGCCATGCATTCACCCACCGGTCCCAACCTATTGTTACCCTCACTAGCACGTGACACTGGTAGTAATCCAGAGATGAACACCCTCCAGGTCCTGCATTTTAACAGTTTGCATAACTCCCTATATTCGCTCCGCAGGACCTTATCCCTTTTCTTACCAATGTCATTTGTGCCGATGTGCATGACTGCCTCTGGCTGCTCTGCCTCCCCTGTGAGAATGTTCTGTAGCTGCTCTGAAGACGTCTGGGTCCCTGGTACCAGGGAGGCAACCTGCCCCACTTTGCCTCGGAACTAGACCCAGTGCCACAGATAATAAGGGCCACCGCTGCTCTCCCCTGAACGGCCATCCCACGACGGCATCCAACGTGGTTTACCTGTGTAGCAGGGAAATGGCCACAGTGGTTACCTGAACTCCCTTCCCACACCCTTTCCTGGTGGCCACCAATTTTCCGCTGCAAGATGTACTGCCCTTGCCCTTTTAAAACACATCATTGATAATGGACTACATTAGTTCTTCCGTCTGATTTTCTCGACCAACAAATCATCTTAGCTCCAACCACTTTTTTTTTTTAAAGCTCTTGAACCTAGATATGTCACAGTGGATTGTTAACCCTAGATATGTCACAGTGGTTTCAACAATTTTATAACTCCCTTCATTCACCCTTTTATGGTGGTCGCCTATTTATTTGCTATAATCTCACTATTAATACTTAGACACAGGAACCTTTGACCTTGGTGCTCAAGTTTCCTCTTCTTTGTTGAAGTATTATTACTTATTCTGTAACTTATGAATGGCAATGTCTTTTCTTTTTGCACTATTGTTCTACTGGGTGATCCTGTAAATTCAGATTTTTGTTTTTTCCAATGCTTACATTGCAGAGTATATTTTAGAGCATGGGTGTGACCTCAAATTTGAATCGTCCTTTACAGAAGTGAAAGTTGGGATGTTAACTTTTGAAGATGGTCTTGGTGTGAAACGCAAGGAAGGACATCCTTGTGATTGAGGCAGTGCAGCGTAGGAAGGGCATCCTTGTGATTGAGGCAGTGCAGCGTAGGTTCACGAGATTGATCCCTGGGATGGTGGGACTGTCATATGAGGAAAGATTGAAAAGACTAGGCTTGTATTCACTGGAGTTTAGAAGGATGAGGGGTATATCATTAGATTATTTAATGACCACACAGTCAAGCTGGTGGAATTCAGGTTCAGTACAGGATGTTATACAATAGGCTGATAGGCTGATTCCCGTCAAACATAACATAAAAACACAACAACATACAGTATACAGTACATGCACAAGGTGGCTATGTGATGTTGTCATAGAGTGTTCAGAATTCGAATTGCATGTGGATAGAAACTGTTTTTAAATCGTGTTGTTTTGGCGGGCAGTGAGCTGTAGCGCCTTCCTGACGGCAGCAGGTGGAAAATGTGGTGAGCTGGGTGGGAGGGATCAGAAATGATTTTCTTCACCCTTGACACGGACCGTTTGAGATTGAGTGATTCTATTGATGGGAGGGGAGTGCTGATGATTTTGGATGCTTTGTTGACAATGCGCTGTAGTTTATTACGGGAGTGAGTGTCTAAACTGCTGTACCAGACTGTTATTGATGAAGTGAGCATGCTTTGGATGATGGCTGTGTAAAATCGGATTAGGAGATGTTTCCTCACTCTGAACTTCTTGAGCTGGGGGAGAAAGAAAAGTCTTTGGTTGGCTTTTTTATAAATGATCTGAATTGATTTTCCATTTGAGGTTATTGCTTATATGAGTGCCAAGAAATTTGAATGAGTCAGTGGTGGATATGGGTTCGCCTGAGATAAGTAGGGGGGTCTTGGGTTGTGCCTTACGTCTGAGATCAATGATAAGTTTGTGTGTTTTTGTTGTGTTGAGTAGGAGGTTATTATCTGTGCACCAAGTGACTGCTTTGTGTGTTTGAGTGCGGTATTCTGTTTCGTTGTTGTTCGAGATGAGACCTATGATGGTTGTGTCATCTGCGTGTATATATATATTTTAGAAACATATAAAATTATAAAAGGACTGGACATGCTAGATGCAGGAAAAATGTTCCCAATGTTGGGTGAGTCCAGAACCAGGGGTCGCAGTCTTAGAATAAAGGGGAGGCCATTTAAGACTGAGGTGGGAAAAAAACCTTTTCACCCAGAGAGTTGTGAATTTGTGGAATTCCCTACCACAGAGGGCAGTGGAGGCCAAGTCGCTGGATGGATTTAAGAGAGAGTTAGATAGAGCTCTAGGGGCTAGTGGAGTCGAGGGATATGGGGAGAAGGCAGGCACGTGTTATTGATAGGGGACGATCAACCATGATCACAATGAATGACGGTGCTGGCTCGAAGTGCCGAATGGCCTCCTCCTGCACCTATTTTCTATGTTTTTATGAACATAGGCCTTTGGTGACGGTTCAAGTTGCCATCGGCATGGTCAATCTTGCAGCTGTCAATCCTTGAGTTGGGAGGTCATGTTGCAGTTGTATAAGACATTGATGAGGCCCCATTTAGAGTATTGTGCTCAGTTCTGGGCACCATGTCATAGGAAAGCTGTTTTCGAGCTGGAAAGGGTGCAGAGAAGATTTACGAGGATGTTGACTGGACTAGAGGGTATGAGCTGCAGGGAGAAGTTGAGTAGGCTGGGACTCTATTCCTTAAGGTCCTGTCCCACAGGCTATTTTCTTAGGCGACTGCCGGTGACTCGGCTATCGCCGCATGGTCACCGACCGGGGTGTTGCCTGTATGGTTGTGAGTAGTCTACACACAGAGTTGTGAGTGTGGAATTCTCTGCCTCAGAGGGCGGTATTTGCCTCTGTACTCCACAATTTGAGCTTTGTAATGGAAAACAACACATGTGGTTAAAGTGCACATTGTCAGATTTTATTAAAGGCCATTTTTATACATTTTGGTTTTACCATATAGAAATTACAGCTGTGTTAATACATAGTCCCCCCCCCATTTCAGGGCACCATAATGTTTGGGACACAGCAATGTCATGTAAATGAAAGTAGTCGTGTTTAGTATTTTGTTGCATATCCTTTGCATGCAATGACTGCTTGAAGTCTGCGATTCATGGACATCACCAGTTGCTGGGTGTCTTCTCTGGTGATGCTCTGCCAGGCCTGTATTGCAGCCATCTTTAGCTTATGCTTGTTTTGGGAGCTAGTCCCCTTCAGTTTTCTCTTCAGCATATAAAAGGCATGGTCAATTGGGTTCAGATCGGGTGATTGACTTGGCCACTCAAGAATTGACCATTTTTTTTAGCTTTGAAAAACTCCTTTGTTGCTTTAGCAGTATGTTTGGGATCATTGTCTTGCTGTAGAATGAACTGCCGGCCAATGAGTTTTGAGGCATTTGTTTGAACTTGAGCAGATATGATGTGTCTATACACTATACAGATTACATTATGCTACTACTATCAGCAGTTGTATCATCAATGAAGATAAGTGAGCCAGTATCTTCAGCAGCCATACATGCCCAGGCAATAACACCCCCACCACCGTGTTTCACAGATGAGGTGGTATGCTTTGGATCTTGAGCAGTTCCTTCCCTCCTCCATACTTTGCTCTTGCCATCACTCAGATATAAGTTAATCTTTGTCTCGTGTGTCCACAAGACCTTTTCTCCAGAACTGTGGTTGTTTTTTTTAAGTGCATCTTGGCAAACTGTAACTTGGCCATCCAATGTTTGCGGCTAACCATTGCTTTGCATCTTGCAGTGTAGCCTCTGTATTTCTGTTCATGAAATCTTCTGCAGCCAGATGTTTGGGGATTTTTCTTTATTATAGAGAGAATTCTTCTGTCATCAGCTGTGGAGATCTTCCTTGACCTGTCAGTCCCTTTGCGTTTAGTAAGCTCACCAGTGCTCTCTTTCTTCTTAATGATGTTTCAAACAGTTAATTATGGTAAGCATATAGTTTGGCTGATGTCTATAGCAGTTTTATTCTTGTTTCTCAGTCTCACAATGGCTTCATTGACTTTCATTGGCACAACTTTGGTCCTTATGTTAATAAACAGCAATAAAAGTTTCCAAAGGTGATGGAAAGACTAGGTGCTGAGAGCTCTTTTTTACCTGCATTAAGGAGGCAATTAAACATACCTGAGCAATTACAAACACCTGTGAAGCCATGTGTCCCAAACATTTTGGTGCGCTGACATGGAGGGACTATGTATAAATACAGCTGTAGTTTCTACAAGGTGAAACCAAAATGTATAAAAGTGGTCCTTTAATAAAATCTGACAATGTGCACTTTAACCACATGTGATTTTTTTTCTATTAGAAATCTCAAATTGTGGAGTATAGAGGCAAATAAATAAATGATGGGTCTGTCTCAAACATTATGGAGGGCACTGTATGAATATGACAAAATGGCATTGTTTTTTCCACTGTACCTTTCAGCTTGTCCTGGGAGAGTTCTGTCTCCACCCCACACCACTATTGCTTTTTTTTTTTACCATTTGCATACAATTGTGCAAAAACAAATTTTAAAAATTGAGTCAAATGGCAACTATTTTAAAAGCGATTTATTTATCAATGTGCCTGATGACATATTGAAGTTACGAGTACTTTTTAAATGTATGTTATATTGAATAGTACATGTTTATATTGAATGGTACATCCAAAGACGTACATGTTTTGTTGACGAGTCAGTATAATTGAAGGGATATAACTCCAAATGCATGAAGTATATACATTTGTAATCACTGTAATGGTAGATTTTCATTGTTTACCAAAATGGCATGTTCCGTGGTGTAACACTATGTATTTCTCCTAATCGTTCAGCTGTTGAAGAATTTACCCGAAGCGCAAACGTAACCGATGCATAAAGAAAGTTGGAAGAAGTCGATGTGAAGATTGACATTTTTCGGACCCATCTGTGGGTATCGGCTGCGTCAGCGTTTATTATGGCCAAGGTTGCTGGTGGCGGAGGAAGTGCTGACCACACAAGTCCTGTAAATGAGTTTGGTGATATCATCAGATGGAGATCAGGTATGTGTGTATGACATGGCGTCTTGCTACTATTACTGACATGCTTTCATCTTTCTAACGTGTGCATTTGCTAACGATTTGAATTGATTGAGACCAGTTATTCTGTTTCTTGTACATAGAAACATAGAAAATAGGTGCAGGAGGAAGCCATTCGGCCCTTCTAGCCAGCACCGACATTCATTGTAATCATGGCTGATCGTCCCCTATCAATAACCCGTGCCTGCCTTCTCCACATATCTCTTGATTCCACTAGCCCCTAGAGCTCTATCTAACTCTCTCTTAAATCCATCCAGTGACGGCCTCCACTGCCCTCTGTGGCAGGGAATTCCACAAATTCACAACACTCTGGGTGAAAAAGGTTTTTTCTCACCTCAGTCTTAAATGACCTCTCCTATATTCTAAGACTGTGGCCCCTGGTTCTGGACTCACCCAACATTGGGAACATTTTTCCTGCATCTAGCTTGTACAGTCCTTTTATAATTTTATATGTTTCTATAAGATCCCCCTCATCCTTCTAAACTCCAGTGAATACAAGCCTAGCCTTTTCAATCTTTCCTCATATGACAGTCCCGCCATCCCAGGGATCAATCTCGTGAACCTACACTGCACTGCCTCAATCATAAGGATGTCCTTCCTCAAATTAGGGGACCAAAACTGTACACAATCCTCCAGATGTGGCCTCACCAGAGCACTATACAGCTGCAGAAGAACTTCTTTACTCCTATACATCTTCTGTTTAGCTTGCCAACCGCATTTAGATTTCAAGTCATCCTCGGCATCTACTGATGGATTTGTGCCAAAAGTCTCCAAGGAAAGTTTCAAAGTGAGCAGCTCGGCATCCAATCAATATTGAACATTCACGAATGCACGATATAATGCCCTTGCCCTTATAAAACACATGATTGATAATAGACTACATTAGTTTTTCCATCTGACTCTCTTGACCAACAAATCATCTTGGCTCCAACCACTTCTTTCAAAGCTCTTCATTTGTCAACCCTAGTTATGTCACAGTGGTTTCAACAATTTTTATAACCAGTGCTGTCCCTGTGGTATATATTGTAAGGGCAAGAGCACTATATTGGATACCCTTGGATATTCTATATTGAGTAGGTGCTGATCAGCTAAGTTTGAAACTTTCCTTGAAGACTTTATGTTCATAAGTGATAGGAGCAGAATTAGGCCACTCGGCCCATCAAGTCTACTCCACCATTCAACCATGACTGATCTCTCTATCCCTCTCAACCCCATTCTCCTGTCTTCACCCCACAACCCCTGATACCCGTGCTAATCAAGAATCTATCTATCTCTGCCTTAGTCACCACCAGTCAAATCTTCCCATCTCCACCCCTTTCCACTTTCCGCAGAGACCGTTCCCTCCGCAACTACCTGGTTAGTACCCCTTCCCACCCAAACCGCCCCCAGGTACCTTCCTCTGCAACTGCAGGAGATGCAACACTTGTCTATACCTCCTTCCTCGACAGTCCTTTTAGGTGAAGAAGCAGAGGTTCACGTGCACCTCCAGCCTCATCTACTGTGTGTGCTGGTTGAGGTGTGGATTCCTATATATTGGCGAGACCATGCACAGATCGCTCAGTTCACCTTGGCCTACATACTCTCCCGGTTGCTAAACACATTAATCCCCCTCCCATTCCCACACTGACCTTTCTGCCCTGGGCCTCCACTGTCACAGAGGCCAAACGCAAATTGGAGGAACAGCACCTCAAATTTTGCTTGGCCAGCTTACAACCCAGCGATATTAATATTGATTTCTCTAAATTCAAGTAACCCTTGCATCCCCTCTTCGTCCCTCCCCCATCCTGGTGGTCCATCTAGCTTTACTGTCTTTCTGCTTAGTTTCACTTGTATCCACTCATTATCACCTTTTCCACAGCCAAAAATATACCTTTCAGGATCCATCTTCCCTTCATCATTATTGCTGTCTTGGATTTGTCCTTTTCATACCTTCCAGAGTGGCCTTCCATGCGGAACCTTGTTGAATGCTTTGCTGAAGTCCATATATACAACATCTACAGCTCTGCCCTCATCGACCTATTTGCTAAGGTCTTCAAAAAGCTCAATCAGACCTGTGAGACGTAACGTCCCACTCACAAACTCTTGCTGACTATCCCTAATACCTGTATTACCTGTATCCTAAATACCTGTATATTCTATCCCTCAGAATACTTAGTAACATTCCAAATACAGCTGTTAATCTCACTGGCCTATAGTTCCCAGCATTTTCCTTGCTGCCCTTCTTGAACAGAGGCTCAGTGAGACTCTCTCACTCTGAAGCATGCATGAGACTCTCTGAGATTCTCTCTGTCTCTCTCTCTGTCTCTCTCTCTCTGTCTCTCTCTCTGTCTCTCTCTCTCTCTCTCTCTCTCTCTCTCTCTCTCTCTCTCTCTCTCTCTCTCTCTCTCTCTCTCTCTCTCTCTCTCTCTCTCTCTCTCTCTCTCTCTCTCTCTCTCTCTCTCTCTCTCTCTCTCTCTCTCTCTCTCTCTCTCTCTCTCTCTCTCTCTCTCTCTCTGTCTCTCTCTCTCTCTCTCTCTCTCTCTCTCTCTCTCTCTCTCTCTCTCTGTCTCTCTCTCTCTCTCTCTCTCTCTCTCTCTCTCTCTCTCTCTCTCTCTCTCTCTCTCTCTCAATTCAATTTAAAAACTTTATTGGCATGATAAAAAAACATTGTTATATTGCCAAAGTATAAAACATGACATACATATTTGAAATGCATAAGTATAAATACAAGTATACAGTGTATGGATAGTCATATGTCCCTGAAAACAAAAAAACTTGCAATAGGTCCGATAGCCCTTTATAAATGATTGCTACAATACAGTCATGAACAATGTAGCTCTAATACAGCAGTACAACACAATAGCAAGTTTAGCAATTCAATATTAATTTCTTAGTGTTAGTTAATGTCGATTAGTGTGTGCGTATATATGTGCATGTTGGTCATTCACCGCTTCTCAGGTTGTGGCATGCTGTTACGTATTGTGCACCAAGATGTGCCGTATTTCCTTCGCCAAGGATTATTCTTAGTTTTGATGTATCATCTAGTTCTTTAAAGTCGGGGGTTGCCACACTGAGTTTGTCAAAGTATGCTTTCCTTGTTTTGTCAAATTTATTGCATTTTAGGAGGAAGTGCACCTCTGTTTCAACCTCATCTGTCAAACAGTGGCCGCATATTCTGTTTACTCTTGGTTGCCAGAATCTCTTCTGTCTTCCTTTTTCGACTGCCAAATAGTGGTCACTTAACCTGTATTTGGTGAGGGTCTGTCTCTGCTTTATTGTCTCTAACAGTTGAGAGATGGTCTGCCAATTTATCATCTCTTTTTAGGGCACGGTAACATTCTAATCTGCTTTGGCTTTTGGTTTCTTTATCCCAATGTTCCAAATACGTTTCTTTACATTGTTTGGTAATTTGGTTCACTCTAACTGGTGATTGGGGGTCAGTGGTGTAAAATGAGGGTAGAAGCAATAGGTAGCAAGGTGAAAAGTAAAAGTGGCAGGCAGTCAAATCCAGGGCAAAAATCAAAAAGGGCCACTTTTCAACATAATTGTATGAGTGTTGTAAAAACAAGCCTGAAGGCTTTGTATTTTAATGCAAGGAGCATTCGTAATAAGGTGGATGAGTTGAATGTGCTGATAGTTATTAATGAATATGATATATAGTTGGGATCATGGAGACATGGTTCCAGGGTGACCAAGGCTGGGAGCTGAACATCCAGGGATATTCAATATTCAGGAGGGATAGACAGAAAGGAAAAGGAGGTGGGGTAGCGTTGCTGGTTAGAGAGGAGATTAACGCAATAGAAAGGATGTGGAATCGATATGGGTAGAGCTGCAAAACACTAAGGGGCAGAAAACGCTAGTGGGAGTGGTGTACCGGCCACCTAACAGTAGTAGTGGAGTTATGGATGGCATCAAACAGGAAATTAGAAACGCGTGCAACAAAGGTAAAACAGTTATAATGGGTGACTTCTTACAATGGGTGAATACATAATACATATAGATTGGGTGAATCAAATTGGCAGGGGTGCTGAGGAAGAGGATTTCTTGGAATGTATGCGGGATCGTTTTCTAAACCAACATGTAGAAGATCCAACGAGAAAGCAGGCTATTCTAGACTGGGTATTGAGTAATGAGGAAGGGTTAGTTAGCAGTCTTGTTGTGCGTACCCCCTTGGGCAAGAGTGACCATAATATGGTGAGTTCTTCAATAGGATGGAGAGTGACATTGTTAATTCAGAAACAAGGGTCCTGAACTTAAAGAAAGGTGACTTTGAGGGCATGGGACGTGAATTGGCCAAGATAGACTGGCAAATGATTCTTAAAGGGTTGATGGTGGATATGCAATGGAAGGCATTTAAATACTGCATGGATGAACTGCAACAAGTGTTCATCCCAGTTTGGCAAAATAATAAATCAGGGAAGGTAGTTCATCCGTGGATAACAAGGGAAATCAGGGATAGTATCAAAACAAAAGATGAAGCGTACAAATTAACCAGAACAAGCAGCCTACCAGAGGACTGGGAGAAATTCAGGGTCCAGCAGAGGAGGACAAAAGGCTTAATTAGGAAAGGGAAAATAGATTATGAAAGAAAACTGGCAGGGAACATAAAAACTGACTGCAAAAGTTTTTATAGATATGTGAAGAGGAAAAGATTAGTTAAAACAAATGTAGGTCCCTTGCAGTCAGAAACAGGCGAATTGATCATGGGGAACAAGGACATGGCAGACCAATTGAATAACTACTTTGGTTCTGTCTTCACTAAGGAAGACATAAACAATCTGCCGGAAATAGCAAGGGACCCCGGGTTAAATGAGATGGAGGAATTGAGTGAAATCCAGGTTAGCCGGGAAGTGGTGTTAGATAAATTGAATGGATTAAAGGCCGATGAATCCCCAGGGCCAGATAAGTTGCATCCCAGAGTACTTAAGGAAGTAGCCGCAGAAGTAGTGGATGCATTAGTGATAATTTTTCAAAACTCTTTAGATTCTGGAGTAGTTCCTGAGGATTGGAGGGTAGCTAATATAACCGCAGGGAGGGAGAGAGAAAACGGGGAATTACAGACCAGTTAGTCTAACATCGGTGGTAGGGGAAATACTGGAGTCAGTAATTAAAGATGGGATAGCAGCACATTTGGAAAGTGGTGAATTCATTGGACAAAGTCAGCATGGATTTATGAAAGGTAAATCATGTCTGACGAATCTTATAGAATTTTTCGAGGATGTAACTAGTAGAGTGGATAAGGGAGAACCAATGGATGTGTTATATCTGGACTTTCAGAAGGCTTTCGACAAGGTCCCAACATAAGAGATTAGTATACAAACTTAAAGCACATGGTGTTGGGGGTTCAGTATTGATGTGGATAGAGAACTGGCTGGCAGACAGGAAGCAAAGAGTGGGAGTAAACGGGTCCTTTTCAGAATGGCAGGCAGTGACTAGTGGGGTACCGCAAGGCTCAGTGCTGGGACCCCAGCTATTTACAATATATACTAGACCAAGTGCAGACCCGTTGGGTCTGTTCCCCCAACGTGCGGTTGGGTGTGGGTGGGGGGGGAGGCGGCATGCAGCGTCACACACTAACTATCCCCCGCCTCCCCCCCCCCCGCACTCACGCTAATTACCCCCCTTGATATTATATTAATATGCTCCTTTTACCCCATAACCACCCTATCTACTGACGCATAGCCCCCAACTTGCAGTCACATCTAGAGAGGTTGGGGGGGGGGGGGGGGGAGAGAGTGAGGGCAGAGAGAGACAGAGAGACAGAGACACAGAGAGAGGGGCAAGAGGGATAGGGGGGGTGGAGAGGGAGGGTAAGAGGGAGGGTTGGTGAGGGGGAAAAGGTGTGGGAGGAGGGGAGAGAGTGAGTGAGGGGGAGAGAGGTGGGGGGTGAGGGGGAGAGGAGAGGAGGGGGGGAGGGTGGAGGGTAGGGGGTGTGGAGGGGAGGGGGTTTTAGGGAGGGAGGAAGGGTGGGGGAGGGAGGGGATGGGGAGAGAGGGAAGACGGGGGAGAGAGAGAGGGTGTGCTGAGAGGGTGGGTGAGATGTAGGGGAGAGGGAGGGAGGGTGGAGGGAGGGGGTAGGGTTGTGTGGAGGGGAGGGGGGGTTTAGGGGAGGGACGGTGGGGGAGGGGGGGATGGGAGGAAAAAGAGGGGAGGGGGGGAGGAGGGGGGGGAGAGGAGAGAGGGAGGAGAGGGAGGAGAGGAGAGGGAGGGGGAGAGGGGAGAGAGAGAGAGAGAGAGAGAGAGAGAGAGAGAGAGAGAGGAGGGGAGAGGGGGAGAGAGAGAGAAAGAGTGAGGGATAGGTAGAGAGAGAGAGAGAGAGTGCCTTTTTAATTCAACCCAAACAAACATTTGCAGGCAGTGCTTTTTTACTTCAAACTAACTATATTTTCATTTTCAAACCAAATTAAGGGTACTCACAGTGCTGTAGACATTTGTTCAGTGTCATTCAGAGCTCAGAGTGACAGAGACTAATTTGACAGAGCTCCAGCTTGCAGAGACTAATTGAGGCACACCACTTCCTGGTTTTATAGTCCCTTCCCCTGCCTCAAGCGGGGGCAGCAGAGAGAATGGGGAATTTAGTAAAAACATTAATATCTCTGAGCGAGGTGGCCAAAAATGACGGCCGTAGGTAGCGGCGTTCTCTCGGAAATCGCAGCACAGATCGCCGAAACCGGTCAAGAACAGAGTTTTAGTAATATAGATTAATGATCTGGATGAGGGAATTGAATGCAACATCTCCAAATTTGCAATGACATGAAGCTGGGTGCAGTGTTAGCTGTGAGGAGGATGCTAGGAGGCTGCAAGGTGACTTGGATAGGTTGGGCGAGTGGGCAAATGCATGGCAGATGCAGTATAATGTGGATAAGTGATGTTATCCACTTTGGTGGCAAAAACAGGAAAGTGGACCATTATCTGAATGGTGACCGATTAGGAAAAGGGGAGATGCAACGAGACCTGGGTGTCATGGTACACCAGTCATTGAAAGTAGGAAGGTACACAGAAATGCTGGAGAAACTCAGCTGGTGCAGCAGCATCTATGGAGCCGAAACCCTTCTTCAGACTGATGGGGGCTGGGGGGGAGGAGGAAGGAAAAAGGGAGGAGGAGGAGCCCGAGGGCGGGGGGATGGGAGGAGACAGCTCGAGGGTTAAGGAAGGGGAGGAGACAGCAAGGGCTAGCAAAATTGGGAGAATTCAATGTTCATGCCACCGGAGGAAAGCAACTCGGGCGGAATATGAGGTGCAGTTCCTCCAATTTCCGGTGTTGCTCACTCTGGCAATGGAGGAGACCCAGGACAGAGAGGTCGGATTGGGAATGGGAGGGGGTGTTGAAGTGCTGAGCCACCGGTAGTTCAGGTAGGTTATTGCGGACTGAGCGGAGGTGTTCGGCGAAACGATCGCCCAACCTCCGCTTAGTCTCACCGATGTAAATCAGCTGACATCTAGAGCAGCGGATGCAGTAGATGAGGAAGAAGGGTTTCGGCCCGAAACGTCGCCTATTTCCTTCGCTCCATAGATGCTGCTGCACCCGCTGAGTTTCTCCAGCATTTCTGTGTACCTTAGATCTTCCAGCATCTGCAGTTCCTTCTTGAACACATTGAAAGTAGGAATGCAGGTGCAGCAGGCAGTGAAGAAAGCAAATGGTATGCTAGCATTCATTGTAAAAGGATTTGAGTATAAGAGCAGGGAGGTTCTACTGCAGTTGTACAGGGTCTTGGTGAGACCACGCCTGGAGTATTGTGTACAGTTTTGGTCTTCTAATCTGAGGAAAGACATTCTTGCCATAGAAGGATTACAGAGAAGGTTCACCAGACTGATTCCTGGGATGGCAGGACTTTCATATGAAGAAAGACTGGATAGACTCGGCTTATACATGCTGGAATTCAGAAGATTGAGGGGGGATCTTATAGAAACTTACAAAATTCTTAAGAGGTTGGACAGGCTAGATGCAGGAAGGTTAATCCCGATGTTGGGGAAGTCCAGAACTAGGGGGTCACATTTTAAGGATAAGAGGGAAGTCTTTTAGGACCGAGATGAGAAAATCATTTTTTACACAGAGAGTGGTGAATCTGTGGAATTCTCTGCCACAGAAGGTAGTTGAGGCCAGTTCATTGGCTATACTTAAGAGGGAGTTAGATGTGGCCCTTGTGGCTAAAGGGATCAGGGGGTATGTAGAGAAGGCAGGTACTATATACTGAGTTGGATGATCAGCCATGATCATATCGAATGGCGGTGCTGGCTCGAAGGGCCGAATGGCCTACTCCTGCACCTATTTTCTATGTTTCTAAGTATTGATCTGAGGCCGGTCAGGGTTTAACTGGATAGGGTTTAACTGAATAGGGGTAGTTAGTCTCAGTACCAACTGACACAGGGAACTCTTTTCTGGGTTCCCCTCTTGTGTTTGAAGGGCTTTAAACTGGAGGGTATCTGGGGGGCTAGATTTAAGGTGATCCCAAAAATTTAGTGCTCTTTTCTGGATATTTATTATCAGTGGGTATCTGCCTAATTCCGCCCTACATGCGTTTGTTGGTGTTTTCCTTTGGATACAGAGGATTTTCCGACAAAATCCTGCACGTAGGGCCTCCGTTGTATGTTTTTCCCATTTACTATAACTATGGTGACTGAACGGACCCCATACTTCACTACCATATAGCGCAATAGGCTGGATTACACTGTCAAATATTTTAAGCCAGATTTTAATTTAAATTTGGATGTTGTAGAATCTTCTTTTTATTGCATACAGAGCTCTTCAAGCTTTCTCTTTTAGTGCATTCACTGCCATATTGAAGCTCCCTGATGCTGAAACAGTTAGACCAAGGTAAAAAAAAACTCTCCCTCTCCCTCTCCCTCCCCCTCTCCCTCTCCCTCTCTCCCTCTCCCCCCCCCTCTCCTTCCCCCTCTCCCCTCCCCCCCCCCCCCTCCCCCCCCCCCCCCCCCCCCCCCCTCCCCCTCCCCCTCCCCCTCCCTCCCCCTCCCCCTCTCCCTGGGAGGTATCCATTTGGAATGGTTTGTAACTGGAATAAAATCCAAAAGTCATTAGTTGAACAACAGCAAATGGTTGCACTTGGAAGTATAGTTGCAAGTCATTATGCCCTCCCGGCATGCTGCCCAACCTGAGTTAATCCAGCACTGTCCTTTTTTGTGAACTTTCATTGGCCTTCCCTTTTTTCTAATGGTAGAACTGAGATTGAATTTGTTGATAAACTGAAAACATTGAAATGTTGATTTCAATAGGGTGTGTGTGGAGTGCTGTTGGATCATAAGAACTCTTGTAATACTTCAAAGGTCAGAGTTCGATGCAGGATTAAAATGATTGCTATTTGGAAACTCAAGACTGTGCAGTCAACTGTACTAAGCCTGTTATTAATTTGCAATTCATTCATATTTATGCTGATAAATAGTGAAAGTCCATTTCAGATTTTTGGAATTTATTTTGCAAGGAAGCATGTTTTTGTTCAGTGTTGATGCCGTACAAAAAAATTGTGGCGGCTTTGTAAATGAGGAAAATGCCTTTCTATCTGCAGAGCAAGACAAATGTTGTGTTGGCCATCATTTAGTTTGAATGGAAATAAATGATAAGCGGCCATAAGAGGGCAAGCTAGAAGCCGGCAAGTTTGCAAATGATTGCACAGACTGGCATCAAGTTTCACATTTTTAGCTAATGCATTGTCAGTGGAGTAAAGTTGTTGAAGGTGAATTTCACTTTTTCCGAATTTCAGTTTTGAAATCCTTGTCAATACACTCCGAAGGAAGAAATGGAGCATGTAGAAGAATTGAGTAGAGCAACTACTCGTGGAAAAAAAAAATGTTTTTATGCCTGGCTGTGGCAGCTTTGACAGTCCGGAGTCGCCTTCCAGAGGGAAGTGATTCAAAGAGTTTGTGGCCAGGGTGAGAGGGGTCAGAGATGATCTTGCCCGCTCGCTTCCTGGCCCTTGCAGTGTACAGTTCGTCAATGGAGGGAAGGTTGCAGCCAATAACCTTCTCAGCTGATCGGACGATTCGCTGCAGCCTCCAGGTGTCGTGCTTGGTGGCTGAGCCAAACCAGACCATGATGGAGAAGGCGAGGACAGACTCTACGATGGTCGTGTACTATTGGACCATCATTGCCTGTGGCAGATTGTGCTTCGCCTGGATCTTCTCCGAGATCTCTGGTTTCCTCCCACACTGCAAAGACGAACAGGTTTGTAGGTTAATTGGCTAGGTGTAAATGTAAGTTGTCCCTAGTGTGTGCGGATAGTGCTAACATGCGGGGATCGCTGGTCAGCGTGGAACTGGTGGGCCGAAGGTCCTGTTTCCATGCTGTATCTCTAAACTAAACTCCAAGAAGAATGAAATGAGGGGTCGGGCAACAATGGGTCAACTGAGGACCGAATTGCTGATCAGTACTCGTATCCATCAGTGCCCGTATCCATCAGTACTCGTGTACAAAATGTTCAAGTATTTTCTGAAATTAAAGCATAATCTATTTTTGTTTGGATGCATGTGAGCTTTGTAGAGGTCAGGGAGATTTGGGAGGATATGTGCACTCTTGATTTCCCTGAGGTCTCGTTTTCATTGGGACAGTTAGTAAGTGCATTGTGGAGAGCTCAGTAGCTTTGTTGTAAAAATTCTTGGCCTGTTTTACAGTGGTGGGTACATGCTGTCTTCAAAGCAAACTCTGCTTTCATGATATGACATTGGAGGAATGTGAGTGAGCTGTCAGTAACATGCAGCGTGTGCAGGCAGGTTTGCTTTGTAGTGAGCTATCAACTTCTTGCTGCTTTTGATAATGAATGGAATTCGTTATATTATCTCAGTGCTATCGTTCCTGTGGAATGTGCAAATCTTGCATATGAAACCATTTTAATCTCCTCGGGCATCTTTTGTGGAATTTAGTTTGTCTGTGGGGAGGAGAATGTCATTGCTTGGATATATTCATGAACTGCCTTATGTATGCTGAGTGAGCTGTTGATTTTATGCAAAGAATTTTAATAGGGAAAATTTTATGGAGAATCTTAAAACATCGAAAAGCTGGAAATAGGTCGTACATAGGTTATTGGAATAGAAGTTAGGCCATTCAGCCCATCAAGTCTACTCCACTATTCAATCATGGCTGATCTATCTTTCCTTCCCAACCCCATTCTCCTTTCTCCCCATAACCTCTGACACCCATACTAATCAAGATGCTGTCAATCTCTGCCTTAAAATAATATCCATTTATTTGGCCTCCACAGCTGCCTGTGGGGATGAATTCCACAGATTCATCGCCCTCTAAAGAAATTCCTCCTCGTCTTCTTGCTAAAGGCATGTCCTTTTATTCTTATGGCCCTGTCCCACGGTACGAGTTCATTCCAAGAGCTCTCCCGAGTTTAAAAAAAAAAAAAATCAAACTTGTGGTAAGCACGGAGAATGAACATAGCGGGTACGTCAGAGCTCGGGGACGTCTCTTAGCGGCTCGTAACGCTGAGGGCAGGTACTCGGGAAGACTCGCTAATGGCAGTTAAGCTCGGGAAGATTTTTCAACATGTTGAAAAATGTCCACGAGAGCCCCGAGTACCGACGAGTGGCCATTACCGTAAATCTCCGAGTTCGAATCAGGGCAAACTTGGGAGAGCTCTTAGAATGAACTCGTACAGTGGGACAGGGCCATAACGCTATGACCTCTGGTCCTAGACTCTCCTACGAGTGGGAAAAATCCTCTCCACATCCACTATCTAGGCCTTTCACTATTCAGTAAGTTTCAGTGAGGTTCCCCCTCATCCTTTTTAACTCCAGTGAGTGCAGGCCCAGTGCCATCAAACACTTGTCATATGTTAACCCTATCATTCCTGGGATCATTCTTGTGAACCACCTCTGGACCCTCTCCAATGCCAGCACATCCTTCCTCAGATATGGATCTTCTGGAGAATATTAAAATGCCCAATCCGATTAGATTGTGGTCACACCTCTGCAGATGTTGATAGGTCCCATCCCGAGTCTGCTCCGACCACTGATCCCTGCACACTAACATTATCCTGCACACTAGGGACAATTTACAATTTTACCAAAGCCAATTAACCTACAAAACATGTACGTCTTTGGAGTGTGGGAGGAAACCGGAGATCCCGTGGAAAACCCACGCAGGTCACGGGGAGAATGTACAAACTCTGTACAGACAGCACCCGTAGTCAGGATCGACCCTGGGTCTGTGGTGCTGTAAGGCAGCAACTCCACCGTGCCGCCCATTCTGCTTGGGTAGGTTACAACCTAATGGCGTGAACATTGAATTCTCCAATTTTAGGTCAATAGCCTCCAAACAACCCCGTCTCACCCTCACATCCCTCTTTTCCCTGCACCCCAACTGAATTTGCATCCACTTATACCTTTTTCCCATTATATTCCTCAATCTGGCTGCATAATTCAACCCCATATCTCATATTTGTGTTTTTTCATATCTGACCTTTGTCCAACCATCTGGCATTCAACCCCAACCCCCCCCCCCCCCCCCCCCGCACCCCTTCCACCCCTTCCCCTATCCTATCACTTGCCAGGCTTTGTCCTGTTCGTACATCGCTTCCAACTTACTGTTTCTCCCCCCCACCCCCACCACAATCAGTCTGAAGAAGTCTACCAAGCCAAAACATTACCTAATCATGTTCTCTGAAGGTGCTGTCTGACTTGTTGTATTACTCTAGTCGTCTTTTGTAGATGAACTCACTTGTTCAAAATGCTTACAAATGATGGCCTATTCAACCACCTTCTAATATTTCGATACAATTGTTCACACTTGGAATCTAAAGTAAGAGCTCCATGCTGTTACATGGCCATAACTAACTTGAATGTTCCTGAATTTGTGGTCAAAATGTGGCAAGCACAATTGGTGGAATATCATCAGTTTGGTGAACTAGAAGGGAAGAAGGCAATTCTGGATTTAGTGTTATGTAATGAACCGGATTTGATAAAGGACCTCGAGGTTAATGAGCCATTAGGAGGCAGTGACCATAACATGGTCAGGTTTAATTTACAATTGGAGAGGGAGAAGAGTAGATCGGAGGTGTCAGTGTTGCAGTTGAATAAAGGTGACTATGGGGCCATGGGGGAGGAGCTGGCCAAAGTTGACTGGAAAGATACACTAGCAGGGATGACAGTGGAACAAAAATGGCAGGTGTTTCTAGGAATGATACAGAAGGTGCAGGATCAGTTAATTCCTAGGAGGAAGAAAGATTCCAAGGGGAGAAAGGGGCGACTATGGCTGACAAGGGACTTCAGGGACAGTATAAAAATTAAAGTGAAGAAGTACAACGTAGCAAAGATGAGCGGGAAGCAAGAGGATTGGGTAATGTTTAAAGAACAACAGAAGATAACCAAAAAGACAATGCGGTGAGAACAGATGAGGTATGAAGGTAAGATAGCCAAGGATATAAAGCAGGGTAGTAAAAGCTTCTTTAAGTATGTGAAGAGGAAAACATTAGTTAAGACCAAATTTGGACCCTTGAAGACTGAAAAAGGTGAATTTATTATGGGGATCAAGGAAATGGCAGATGAGTTGAACAAGTACTTTGGTTCTGTCTTCACTAAGGAGGACACAAACAATCTTCCTGATATAGTAGTGGCCAGAGGATCTGGGGTGACAGAGGAACTGAAGGAAATCCACTTTAGGCAGGAAATGATGTTGGATAGACTGATGGGACTGAAGGCTGATAAATCCCCAGGGCCTGATGGTCTGCATCCCAGGGTACTTAAGGAAGTGGCTATAGAAATCGTGGATGCATTGGTGATAATTTTCCAATGTTCTATAGGCTCGGGATCAGTTCCTGTGCATTGGAGGGTAGCTAATGTTATCCCACTTTTTAAGAAAGGCGGGAGAGAGAAAACAGAGAATTATAGCCCAATTAGCCTGACATCGGTGGTGGGGAAGATGCTGGAGTCAATTATAAAAGATGAGATAAGCGCACATTTGGATAGCAGTAACAGGATCGATCTGAGTCAGCATGGATTTACGAAGGGGAAATCATGCTTGATTAATCATCTGGAATTTTTTGAAGATGTAACTAGGAAAATGGAAAAGGGAGAGCCAGTGGATGTAGTGTACCTGGACTTTCAGAAAGCATTTGATAAGGTCCCGCATAGGAGATTAGTGGGCAAAATTAGGGCACATGGTATTTGGGGAAGAGTGCTGACAGGGATAGAGAAGTGGTTGGCAGTCAGGAAACAAAGAGTAGGGATTAACGGGTCCCTTTCAGAATGGCAGGCAGTGACTAGGGTACCGCAAGGCTCGGTGCTGGGACCGCAGCTATTTACAATATACATCAATGATTTGGATGAAGGGATTCAAAGTAACATTAGCAAATTTGCCGATGACACAAAGCTGGGTAGCAGTGTGAACTGTGATGAGGATGCTATGAGAATGCAGGGTGACTTGGACAGGTTGGGGGAGTGGGCAGATGCATGGCAGATGAAGTTTAATGCGGATAAATGTGAGGTTATTCACTTTGGTAGCAAAAACAGGAAGGCAGATTACTATCTAAATGGCGTCAAGTTGGGAAAAGGGGAAACAACAGGATCTAGCGGCCCTTGTTCATCAGTCTATGAAAGTAAGCATGCAGGTACAGCAGGCAGTGAAGAAAGCGAATGGCATGTTGGCCTTTATAACGGGAGGAATCAAATATAGGAGCAAATAGGTCATTCTGCAGTTGTACAGAGCCCTAGTGAGACCATACCTGGAGTATTGTGTGCAGTTTCAGTCCCCTAATTAGAGGAAGGACATTCTTGCTATTGAGTGCAGCGTAGGTTTACAAGGTTAATTCCCGGGATGGTGGGACTGTCACATGCTGAGAGAATGGAGCAGCTGGGCTTATACACTCTGAAGTTTAGAAGGATGAGAGGGTATCTCATTGAAACATATAAGATTGTTAAGAGATTGGACACACTAGAGGCAGGAAACACGTTCCTGATGTTGGGGGAGTCCAGAACCAGGAGCCACAGTTTAAGAATAAGGAGTAAGCCATTTAGAACGGAGACGAGGAAACACTTTTTCTCACAGAGAGTGGTGAGTCTGTGGAATTCTCTGCCTCAGAGGGTGGTGGAGGCAGGTTCTCTGGATGCTTTCAAGAGAGAGCTAGATAGGGCTCTTAAAAATAGCGGAGTCGGGGGATATGGGGAGAAGGCAGGAACAGGGTACTGATTTGGGATGATCAGCCATGATCACATTGAATGGCATGTTGACTCAAAGGGTCGAATGGCCTACTCCTGCACCTATTGTCTATTGTCTATTTAATGCAATAAAAAGTATCAATTTACAATTAAACAAAAATATTTGTGGATATGAAAGCAGAAAATAGCATGGGACAGCCTGTGGCTTGCTTGAAGTAGAATGTTTAAACAGCACACACATTGTCACTAACCAGTTCCTTCCTACACATTGTCATTGACGCAGATTCTCCAGATTCTCATTCACTAACACAGTGCTGTTGAAAGCTCTTGCTGAACAAGCTGCTCATTATGGTTGAGACTGTGGTTGTATAGGGCTCTCCTCGGAAGGTTGTGAATTTTACACCTCCCTGCTTGCATTCAGCGATGTTCTATTTCCGTTTCCTAGCCTCGTTTCACAGTGAGCAGAGGTGTGGAGCTGAAATGAATGCACAAAGTGTGAAGTTGTTCCCGTCGAAGACTTGCTGTACTTTTTATGCTGGCAGCCAAAATGTAAATGTAACAAATGAATTTGGTGAGTTGCAAATGGAAGGGAAGCCGACCTACTGTGTATGTTGTGTTAAATGTCTCAGGCTTACTTCCTAGTCGTAAATGCATCTCAATGACTAGTTATTGAAACAGGAAATGCTGAAAACGTTCAATGGAAAGGGAAACCGATGCAGCATTTCTCTGTTAGCCCCGTTTGTTTTTCCGTACATGCTGCTTGACCTGCTATTTACTTTATTCTTTTAATTTCCAGCATCTGCAGATCTTTGATTTTCGTCAAATAGTTATGGGTGTAATATGAGGCTGTCGGGGGGGGGGGGGGTCAAGAGAGTCGAGAGTCAAGAGAGTCAAGAGTCAATTTAATTGTCATTTGGACCCCTGGAGGTCCAAACGAAATGCCGTTTCTGCAGCCATACATTACACACAAATAGACCCCAGACACAACATAATTACATTTTACATAAACATCCATCACATAGCTGTGATGGAAGGCCAAAAAAACTTATCTCTCCACTGCACTCTCCCCCCCCCCCCCCCCCCCCCCCCCCCCCCCCCCCCCCCCCCCCCCCCCCCCCCCAAAGTCAAAGCCCCCGGCTGGCGATGGCGATTGTCCCGCGGCCATTGAAGCCACGCCGGGCAGTGGTATCAGGCCCCGCTCCAGGAGCTCTTCAACCTCGCAACACGGGCGGGAGAATTCGCCGTTGCAGGAGCCCCGAAAAGCGGTCTCCCTCCAGGGATCCGTGGGCTCCCGGTGCCGACGTCCGCAGACACGCCATAGCAGCCTCCGACTCAGCAGCAGCAGCGGCAGCAGCAGCGGCAGCAGCAGCAGCAGCAGCAGCAGCGCTCCTCCACCACTCCCGGTCTCGGCCAGCTCCGCGACGGCAACGGTGAGTCGGCACCAGAGTCCCCAGCTTCTTCCCGTTGGAGGCCGCTCCTCGTTGCGGCCTCAACGACACCTGAGACCCGACGAGGGGGGGAAAGGGTCGGGTCTCCAGTGCAGGGAGAGATTCAAAAGTTTCCCCCCCCCCCCCCCCACCCCACCCCCATCCCCCCACACACACACCCCCCAACATAAAAACAAAAAACTACATAAAAACACAGACAAAAAATAATAAAACGCGGACAGGCTGCAGAGGCCGCTGCTGGCCAGAGCCGCGCCGCCTACCGGGTTCGCAGTGGTTCGGGGTTGCCCACTCTATATCGTGTACACAGAGACTTCCAGCTGCTCTGCCTCCCTCTTCAGTATGTTCTGCAACGGCTCTGAGACATCCTGGACCCTGGCACCAGGGAGAGAACACACCATCCCTGGAGTTATGTTTGCTGTCACAGAATCCCATGCCTGCCCCCCTAACTAACGAGTCTACTAAAGGTTCGTAAGGAGCCGCAGCTGATGGCACTTGCTGCAGGCGTAGTCCTCAGTGACACTGGAAATGCTCCTGAATTCCACTTTCCCCACCTGTCATCTCCACCG
Organism: Leucoraja erinaceus; assembly: GCF_028641065.1. Taxonomy (NCBI): domain Eukaryota; kingdom Metazoa; phylum Chordata; class Chondrichthyes; order Rajiformes; family Rajidae; genus Leucoraja; species Leucoraja erinaceus. The sequence continues at coordinate 70,937,657 of NC_073384.1, read as the reverse complement.
CAGGGTTGGTGGCGCTGCAGTAGAGCTGCTTCCTTGCAGTGCCAGAGACCTGGCTTTGATCCCGAGTTTGTACATCTCCCTTTGACCGCGTGGGTTTTCTCCACCTGCTCTGGTTTAAGGGCCTGTCCCACTTTCCCCGAGTTATTCACGAATTCTCCTGAGGTTTTCAAACTCGCAGAATGTTTGTAACAAATCCGTAGAAGTCTGTGGATATATCGTAGCGGCTCGTTATGCCAGCCGTAGGTACTCGGGGCATCAGGTAAGTCGGGACGTTTTTGCAGCATGATGAAAAATGTCAACGAGTAAAAAGAAATAGCCCCGAATACCTAAGGTTGGCATAACGAGCCGCTACAATATATCCACGGACTCCTACGGACTCGTTACGAACATTCTGCGAGTTTAAAAACTCGTTGGAGAATTTGTGAATAACTCGGGAAAGTGGGACATGCCCTTCACTTCCACACTCCAAAGACGTGCAGGTTTGTTGGTTAATTTGGCCTCTGTAAATTGCCCTTAGAGGGTAGGATAGAACTAGTGTAAGGGTGATCGTTAGTGTGCTAAATCCTGTTTCCACACTTTATCTTTAAACTCTTGACTCCAAAACCGAGGAAGAATTACACAGGAAAAAAACAGACTGTACATTAATTAACCTGCTGTCAGCCTCTGCTCACCCCTCTTGCCAAAGCCTCTGTACTGTGCTGGACCTCAAACACAGCACTTCACCTCAACACGACTGCTCCAAAAGGCAGCACTGCTGGACTTACTTTCATTTTTAATGGTGCTGCTGTGCCTCTCCCTGAAACAATCAAACATCTGCGTGATAAATGTCCCTCCATCACTTGATAAAAGCCTCGTTCCCATCGCGTACCGCTCTTTCAAAAATGCTTTCTCTCCTCTCAAAATGGCTGCTTGCCACCTCTCTTCGCAACAATAACAACATTTCAAAGCAGCTTGGACAGGTATGTGGAAAGGAAAGATTGAGAGGAATATAGAGCAAATGGGACTATCTTTGATGGCCCATCTTGGTTGGCATGGATGGGTTGGGTCAAAGGGCTGTGCCCGCGCTTTGAGTGGTGCACCAGTTTCATGAATCTAATGTCAGTCGGGTACCGCAGTCTTGATCCTGGAGATGATGGTAACATGGACACCAGAGGATTTGTTGAGTCCGTGCCGATGGTGCCTGCTTTGATAGTCAATTTCTCAGAAGCATGATCTGAACACCATGTTATAGGAAATATGTTGTCAAGCTGGATAAGGTATAGAAAAGATTTACAAGGATACTGCCAGGACTATAGGGTTTGAGCTATAGGGAGAGGTTGGGTCTCTATTCCTTGGAGTGCAGGAGGATATGGGGTGATCTTCTTGAGGTGTATAAAATCATGAGAGGAATAGATCGGGTAGATGCACAGAGTCTCTTGCCCAGAGTAGGTGAATCGAGGACAAGAGGACATGGGTTTATGGTGAAGGGGAAAATATGTTATAGGAATCTGTGGAGTAGCTTTTTCACACAAAGGGTGGTGGGGGTATGGAACAAGCTGCTAGAAGAGGAAGTTGAGGCAGGGACTATCCCAATGTTTAAGAAACAGTTAGACAGGTACATGGATAGGTCAGGTTTGGAGGGATATGGGCCAAACGCAGGCAGGTGGGACTAGTGTAGCTGGGACATGTTGGCTGGTGTGGGCAAGTTGGGCCAAAGGGCTCGTTTCCACAATGTATCACTATGACTCTGTGACACTCCATGACATATAGGAAGATGGGGGACAATCAGCAAAGTGTTATGTTTGATGTTTTGGTCTTCAACTATTCGTTCTTTTGATGACATAAAGCCCGAGCTGGCAATCCAAAGCCTCAGCACTGTAATTTTATCATCCATAATAACCAGTGGTTTCTAAGCTACGGGAAGTGGTATAGTTTCCAAGGCTATGTCTTTTATTAACGGGATTCTGTATAGCATGGGGGACCTGGGAGAGAGCCTTTGTTTTGCAAGTGTTAGGTGTAAGAGTGTTAAGGGCCTGTCCCACTTACGTGTCCTTGGCACGCAAAATACGCAACCTCGTGGTCGCATTGAGGCGCACGGGCACCGTATGGCCGCGCGGGGCCGGTCCCACTTAGAAGCACGGAAGGGTATGTAGTTGTGCGTGACATCGAGTGGGGCTCCGAAATTTTTGACGGCCAAAGTGGGACAGGCCCAAGACCCTGGCGCGACGCAACGTCTTACCTTCAACAGCAGCAGAAGCAGGCAAACGATCGCCGAACTCGGCCTGGGGTTCACGGCCGTTGCGGTCCGGATCCGCCCCCACTTCTACTCCCAGAGCGGGGCGAGAAAATTGAAGATAGACACAAAATGCAGGAGTAACTCAGCGGGTCTGGCAGCATCTCTGGAGAGAAGCAATGGGTGACGCTTTGGGTCAAGACCCTTCTTTCAAACTGAAGAAGCGTCTCGACATGAAATGTCACCCATTGCTTCTCTCTAGAGATGCTGCCGGTCCTGCTGAGTTACTCCAGCATGTTGTGTCTATCTTCAAATGACTTCACTCGCTCCAGACGGCTGTGTGGTCACATGTAATCTCGCCCGACCTTCACAGGAGCATCGCGGCTCAACGCCACCACGAGGTCGCGTAATTTGTGTGCCAAGGACACGCAAGTGGGACAGGCCCTTTAGGCCTCTTTTTTGCCTTATTTGAGTGTTTGATTCGATGACAGAGTTTGGCATATAAAAGTGCACAAATGCAAGCATTGTTTGAATTCTGCAGCTCAGTAACTGAGGTTGATATGACATTGGTTCTGCCATGGGGATGATATCAAATGAACCATTTGGTTGGTACTTGTCCTGTAGATTAGCTTTACTCCAGCAGGGTGCTTGTAGGTAGTGTGGTGCAATGATATGGTGAGAAATGTTGAGAAAAGTAATGGGGTGATATTGCAGCTCTGCCCTGTGACTGACAATGTTGTGGGTTCTTTGATTGAGATCATGACATTTCTTTAGTTTAGAGATACAGTGCAGAAACATGCTCTTCGGCACACCGAGTCCGCACCGACTAGCGATCCCCGCACGCTAACACTAGCCTACACACACGAGTGACAATCTACAATTGTACCACGCCAATTAATCTACATACCTGATTATGCTTGTAACTTTGCTGAGGCAGCGTGAGGTGTCAATGAAAGGGAGGTTGGTTTGTGTAGGAAGGAACTGCAGATGCTGGTTTACATTGAAGGTAGACATCGCTGGAGTAACTTGGCGATAGGCAGCATATCTGGAGAGAAGGAATGGGTGACGTTTCATATTGTTCAGAATTTGGATTATACAATTTCTTGTGGTCTTGGATGGAGCTGTGCTGTGATGCATCCTGATATAATGTTTTCAATGGCGCATCTGTAGAAGTTGGTGAGAGTAGTTGGGGACATGCTGAACTTTCTAAGGAAGAAGAGGCGTTGGTGTGCTTTCTTGGCCATTGCTTCAGTATGGGTGGTCCAGGAGAAGTAGTTGGTGATATTTACCCTAGGGATTGGAAGCTTTCAACCATTTCTACACATGCGCCGCCAATGCAAACTGCGTTCGTACCTCTTCGCTTCTTGAAGTCGATCACTATCTCCTTTGTCTTGCTGTCATTGAGAGAAAGGTTGTTGTCTCAATGCCAGTTCATGAGGTTATCAATCTCCTTCTTATACTCCGTCTCACCATTATTTGATATCCGGCTCACAATGGTGGCGTCTTCTGCGAATTTGTAAAATTAATTAGAATTGTCCATGTGTGTGTGTAGGTGTACAAGGAGTGAAGAAGGGGGCTGAGAACACAATGCTAACTCTCATGCTAACTTCTTAATGTGGGATGGCATGAACAATATGTTTCCAGTTCAATGTCACATACTGAACATAGGTCATAGTTCATGTGTCACTTCATGGGGCAACTTCCAACAGTCAGAATTTGCACTCCTACAACCAAAAGAATGTTATCAAATAAGCATGCAGTCATTTGTTGGGACAGTATGATAATATTGAGCATTTGCTTAATTTCTTGTCCTTTGAAAATCATATTTGTATGTGTGAGCCTTTGTCTCTTTTATACATATCTCAAAAGCAAAATTTTGCAGATCCTGGAAATGTGAAGTTTAAAAAACAAAATACAGGAATAGTCGGGTAATGTCAGTAGAAACCTTTTATCATATTTGATCATTGGCCTGAAATGTATTGTAATATTTAATGATGGGTACATTTTCCTAGATACTGTTTTGCATTTTCATGTGGCATTTGATGCGTCTAATAGTTTAATTGCTCGTAAACATTTTGGGTGATCCTATTTGTTGTGGATGTGAGGTGATATGAGAAAAAAAATAATTTGTGCTTTTCCACCAAAACCAGGAAGAGATTTGTTCTCCGTTTTAATATTCGATACAGTGGGAGGAAGAAGGAGTGGGGGTAGAGAGCAAGGGGGCATCTCCCTCTTCCACCCCACTCCCCACCCCAACTCCCTCCTCATCATTTCCCTCATCCTTCTCCCTTCACTCCCATTCCCTGTCCCAGGACCTACCCAGGTCGTGGAGTAGCGCCAGGGCCTTGAACTCGGCCTGGTTCTCGTACTCGACCCGGCCCCAACTTGGTTCCAGCGGCGGCTTTTGTTTCGGCCTCGTGTTCGGCTCTCTCTCCAGCTCGAGCACCAGGCTTGGCTCCAGCCAGGGGTCGTGGCTCCACTGTCGCCATTTGGTGTCGGTGGTCACGGCCTCATCCCAAACCCCGGGCTCAGCTCTCACTCCAGCTGGAGCACCAGGCTCGGATGCAGCCAGGGCCCGCGCCTCCACCCTCGCCACTAGGTGTTGGCCGCCAGCAGTGGCCGCCACGCGAGTGCGCTGGAGTGCCCATCCCTCCCTCCCTCCCTCCCTCCCGGAGTGTCCCGTCCTGCCTTGCGAGTCGATTTGTGACATCACTCGGGTTTTTTATTTTGAAATGGGTGAGTTTTCGGGCATTTTTTTAAAAACTTTAAACAATTAAAATGTGAGGAAATATAGGTGGGAATGCGATGGGAAGATGTTTATCGCCTTGACGGGAACAAATGCGAGTAGAATGTGTGAAAATGGGAAGGCTGTAGCTTTTTTGGAAGAAAATAATAGGAAAATAGAAATTGGCACACACACACACACACAAACACACAGACTGCCACAAATAAGATGAAGTTTTCTTCCCCCCTCCCCCCCCCACCCCCCACATCAGTCTGAAGAAGGGTCTCGACCCGAAACATCATCTATTCCTTCGCTCCATAGATGCTGCCTCATCCGCTGAGTTCCTCCAGCATTTTTGTCTACTGAAGAGTTTTAGTAATACAGGTGCACAACCTTTTATCCGAAAGCCTTGGGACCAGACACTTGTCGGATGTCGGACATTTTCGGATTTCCGAATGGAAGATTTTTAGCGTAGATTAGGTAGGTAGCGCGGGCAGCTTGAAAAGTCTGGAGCAGCTGCCTCCTCCCCGGAGACCGGGAGAATCATTGCATAAATGTTAGTCAGTTAGTTTGGAGGGATTTTATGTGGTGGAGTAGGGGTGAAGGGGGAAACTTTAATTCTTAGTCCCCTACCTGGTCGGCGACTCCCAACCTCGCGGAGCTGGGGGCTCCGTCTGGCCGCGGGCGGCGCCGGTTGGAGCTCCGACCCCGGCAACTCTACCCCTGGCTGCGCGGCTCCAAATCCAGCGACGCTCCGCGAACGTTGGGTCGGCGGCCACAGCGCTCCGGAGCTTGCCGCACGGCGACCCGGTAAGGCATTGCCCGCTCCCCGCTGGTATCCCAGCGCTGCGACGTCGCCGACTCCCGACATTCGCGGAGCTGGGGCGTCCGGCCGCGGGCCGCGCTAGATTTGGAGCGCCTCGCAGCCAGGGGTAGAGTTGCCGGGGTCGGAGCTACAACCGGCGCCGCCCGCTGCCCCACCGGCCACAGCGCTGCGGAGCTTACTGCACGGCGACCCGGTAAGGCATTGACCGCTCCCCGCCTCTCCGACCAGGTAGGGGACTAAGAATTAAAGTTTACCCCTTCACCCCCCCCTTCACATAAAAGCCCTCCAAACTAACTGACTAACATTTAAGCAATGATTTACAGATGTTTAAGCGTCTCCCGGTCTTCGGGGAGGAGTAGCACAGACCTGGGTTGACTGTGGGTCGTTTCGGGTCAAGTTTGGCGCCAAACGCCAGCTTTGGTGCGCAGACGACATCTGGAAAAATGGCCGGTTTTCGGAGTTTTTCGGTTTCCGGAACACCGGATAAAAGGTTGTGCACCTGTAGTATAGATGGAAATACACGAGATTTGATATCTGTTAACCTGTTGTAATTTTTTTTTCAGATGAGCATGACGCTGTACAGAAGAAAACGTTCACAAAATGGATTAATATGCGCTTTGTAAAGGTAAGGTTGGCATGAGTCTTTGAGGACTGAACATTGCTATCTGGAACATCTCCAGCTGCTATTAAGGCAAACGTGAAGCTTCAGAAGTATTTTGTGATGTGCAAAGAGATTTGAGTGAGTAAAATATCAGCATCCGTTTTCTAGCCGTGTGCAGCTGGTTGTGTGAGGGCACAGATCGCCACAACAATGTTGTCTGAATTTAGACAAGTTGGTTGGTTGGAGTATACTGTGATCTGTTTTCTGTTTTTGGAAATGGAATTCCACATTTGTTTACACGGATGCATTTTTAATGCAGTTGTTACTGAGAGGCATCGAGTGCTGGGAATTGGCACATGCTATTCCCTCTTGTATAAGTCTTTCCATGAAAGAGCTCCTTCCTGCCCTATTCTTCTGAAGGCATTTGGCAAGCTACCTGTTTGGTGTCTTTGTGTGTGCTGTTATTGTAGAGCAGTGTGGTATAAAGAGCCATTGCCTCCATTTCCTTGGCAGCTTTCAGGTTTCTTGCACTTTGCGAACTCGTAAAATTTGATGTAAAAGTTCCAACAGAATGTGCAGTTGCTTAGAAAAGTGCATTGTAGTGTACATAATAGTGTTTATAATGGTCGTTGTAACTTTGAGAACTGAGCGCTAGAATGGTGTGATTTGTGTCATGTGATATATTCATTACCTTGCTCGTAAATATGTGCGAGTATGCGCAGTGTACTTTAGTAAAATAAAGAAACCTCACTGGCAACAGTGTGTACTGAAAACCTGTGCTTGTTTTCTATCTACATGCTACTGCCGTAATATCTTCCATGCATCACAGGAAGAGGCCCCTTGACCAACTCTTATCTGCCTGCATATAGCCCACATCCCCTCATTCCCCATATATCTAAAAGTCTCTTAAACTCCATGAACACGTCTGCCTCCACCACCAAAGATCCTATAGCGAGCAAGATAGTCCACTCGACGAAATAGACGTAGTACGGTCATGGGCAGATTCATGGGTAATTATAGGCCCCATTTCCGTAATCGGCTTCCGTCTCCGCACCGAAGATCCCATAGGATAATAGTGCGGAGACGGAAGCCGGTTATGGAAACATCCTCGTAAAAATAGAAGTTATTTGGTAAAAATCTTCTCATTTTCAGAATTATAATTTATTAACACAAACTGTTCCCCCGCAACGTTGATTACACTGCGAGTCGGGTCGGGTCCGGTTACGGAAATGGATGGAAAAAAAGGCCCATGTTCCGTTCCATTGCGTACTACACGTCAGCCCATTGCATTTAGCAGGAATGGTCCAGCAGGGTAGGGCCAAGATCATGATGGGGACTCAATAATTAGGGGGAACAGACAGGAGATTCTGAGGCAGCAAATGGGACTTCAGGATGCTGTGTCTCGGGGATGGTGGTCACAGTATTAACTTTAGGATTGGTTTGAATAGGGACACATCTGAATGTTGTGGGAAGGCACTTAATTGGGGCATTGTCCTTCGGCAGGTGCTAAGGAAGGTAGATTGGGAGCAGTTGTTATTGTGTAAGTCCACGGATGACGTGGGAGTCGTTTAAAGGCCAGTTGATCAAAGTGCTGGAATATTCCAGTGAGGAGGAGGGATAAGGACGGCAAGGTAAGGGAACAATGGATAACCAAGGAGGTTGTAAATTTGGTCAGTGAGAAAAAGGAAGCATATATCAAGTTTAACAAGATAGACACAAAGCTGGAGTAACTCAGCAGGACAGGCAGCATCTCTGAAGAGAAGGAATGGGTGACATTTCGGATCGAGACCCTTCTTCAGACTGGATTAGATTTGAGTCTAAAGAAGGGTCTTGACCCGAAACGTCACCCATTCCTTCTCTCCAGAGATGCTGCCTGTCCCACTGAGTTACTCCAGATCTTCGGTTTAAACCAGCATCTGCAGTTCCTTCCTGCATATCAGGGGACTTTAGACAGGGCTTATGAAGACTATAAAATGAATAAGAAAAATACTCGTGTGGCAATTTGAAGGGGTCATGAAATGTCGTTGGCAAATCGGATTAAGGAAAATCCCAAGACTTTTTAGATGTACATGTGTGCTTTGTGTACTAAATGGGTACTTTGTATCAGTTTTCACCGAGGAGAAGGACTTGGAGCAGGGGTCAGCAACCTTGTTCTGCATAGGGGCCAGGACACATGTCTGTGAGCGGATGGCGGGCCACATCTATCATGTGTACACATGGATCCTGCCCCGGACGGCAGGCATTAAATTCAGTGTTCACATAGATCCCGGCCCTTCAAGGAAGCCACCTGGAGCACTGGTCCCTAGTTACTCACTCGGCCCCGGCCTGTTGATAAACCCGATCCCGACAGTGAAGCCCAGATACAGAAGGTGCCCAGCCGTGCCGGCGGCTTTGCGCAGGATGCGGTACGGCCAGAGCTCGGCGCTCGGCCGCGCTTGGCGCTCGCTGCTGCACACCGGCTCCGCCTTGGGCCCGGGAGGCACCGGAGATGATGGAAGTCTGCGGGCTAGATGATCACGGGGAAAAAAAATACGCCTGTGGGCCAAATGATTTTGGGTTACGGGCCACATTCGGCCCGGGGGCCATAGGTTACCGACCCCTGACCTGGAGGGAAACGAGATCAGTGTGCAGAATACAAATAAGTGTAGGCAATTTGAGATGGAGAAAGTGATGGTGCTGAGGCTCTTGGAGAAGTTTAAGCCAAATAAGCCCCCAAAGCCTGATGGGGGTCTCTCCCAGGTTATTGAGTGAGGAAAGGGAGGAGATTGTTAGGGGGCATGACGAGGATCTTTGTTTCTTCTCTAACCACAGGCAAGGTCCCAGAGGACTGGAGGGTGACCAATGTTATTCCTTTGTTTAAGAAAGGAAGTAGAGAGAATCCAGGGAACTACAAGTCGGTGAACCTCACGTTAATGCATTTGCAGTGCAGCGTAGATTCACGAGATTGATCCCTGGGATGGCAGGACTGTCATACGAGGAAAGATTGAAAAGACTAGGCTTGTATTCATTGGAGTTTAGCAGGATGAGGGGTGGGATCTTGTAGAAACTTATAAAAGGACTGGACAAGCTAGATGCAGGAAATTGTTCCCAATGTTGGGTGAGTCCAGAACCAATAGAGAATAGGTGCAGGAGTAGGCCATTTGGCCCTTCGAGCCAGCACCGCCATTCAATGTGATCATGGCTGATCATCCCCAATCAGTACCCCGTTCCTGCCATCTCCCCATATTTTGAAGAGCCCTATCTAGCTCTCTCTTGAAAGCATCCAGAGAACCTGCCTCCACCTGAGGCAGGGAATTTCACACTCACCACTCTCTGTGAGAAAATGTGTTTCCTCATCTCCGTTCTAAATGGCCAGGGGCCACAGTCTTAGAATAAAGGGGAGGCCATTTAAGAGTGAGGTGAGAAAAAACTTTTTCACCCAGAGAGTTGTGAATTTGTGGAATTCCCTGCCACAGAGGGCAGTGGAGGCCAAATCATTGGATGGATTTAAGAGAAAGTTAGATAGAGCTCTAGGGACTAGTGGAGTCAAGGGATATGGGGAGAAGGCAGGCACGGGTTGTTGATTGGGGAGATCTGGATTTACTCCCATTTGGAAGAGATTGAGTTAAATAAGGATAACCAGCATGACTTTGTATGTGGCCGAACGTGTCTCACTAACTGGACTGTTTTTTGAGGAGGTGACAAAGGAGATTAATGAAGATGGGGCAGTGGATGTAGTAGACATGGATTTTAGTTCGGCTTTTTCCAAGGGCCGTCATGGCAGGCTTACCCCTTTGGTTGAGATTTATGGGATTTACGATGCCTTGGTCGTATCATTTCTGAGCTGGCATATTCATAGAAGACAAGAGGGTTGTGCTGTGACCAGTGGAGTTCCGCAGGGATCTGTGCAGAGAACTTCGCTGTTTGTCAGAGGGTGAAGATGAAATCAGATGTGTCGGTGTTACAGTTGATCAAAAATGACTGCTGAGGCATGAGGAGGAACTGGCAAAATTTGATTGGTAAGGGACCCTAGCAGGAATGATGGTGGAACAGCCATGGTAGGAATTTCTAGGAATAATTTGGAAGACGCAGGATCTTTTCATTCGAAAGAGGAAGAAAGATTCTAAGTAGGCAATGAGGTGACCGTGGCTGACAAGGGAAGTCAAAGACAGCATAAAAGTAAAAGAGAAGGCTTATAACGTTGTTTTTCAAAAAACAACAGAAGGCAACTAAAAAGGCAATACGGGAAGAAAAGGTGAGATAATGATAGTATGCTGAGCCAATAATATAAAAGAGGATAGCAAAAGTTTCTTTAGATATATAAAGAGTAAGAAATACTTTGGATTGGTGGAAAATGATGCTGGAGCAGTGATCATTGGGAATAAAGAAATGACAGATGAATTAAATCAGTTTACTGCGGCAGCCTTCACAGTGAAAGACATTCGCAATGTATCTAAATGTGAAGCAAAAGAGTGTAAGCTATAGGCCAGAGTTAGCTTGACGTCAGTGGTTGGTAAGATTTTAGAGTCCATTATAAAGGATAAGGTTTCTGAGTACTTAGAAGCATACAACAAAATAGGTCGCAGTCAGCATGGTTTTGTGAATGGGAGATCTTGCCTGTTGGAATTATTTGAGGAAGTCAGTGGATGTTGTTTACCTGGTACTTTCAGAAGGCCTTTGATAAGGTGCCGCATGTGAGGCTGCTAATGTAGATGAGAGCTCATGGTATCAACGGGAAGATACCAGCATGGATAGCAGGTCGGGCGAATGGCAATAATGGTGGCTTTTTATGTTTGGCTGCCAGTGACTAGTGGCATTCTGCAGGGATCAGTGCTGGGGTTGCTACGCTTCACGATGTATATTAATGATTTAGATGAAGAAATTGAAGGCTTTATGGCCAAGTTTGCAAATAATACGAAGATGAGTGGAGGGGCAGATAGTGTAGAGAAAGCAGGGACTTTGCAGAAGGACTTGGACAGGTTGGGAGAGTGGGCAAAGAAGTGGCAGAAGGAATACAGTGTAGCAAAGTGTGGAGTCGTGCATCTTGGTGGTAGGAATAAACACGTAGACTATTTTCTAAATGGGGAGAGGTCAGAGACCGGACGGAGGTGCAAAGGAATTTGAGAATGCTGGTGCAGTTGATTTGCAAGTCAAATCAGTAGTAAGAAAGGCCACTGTAATGATATCATTTATTTTGATAGGACTAGAATATAAAAACAGGGATGTTATGCTGACACAGGTCAGACAGCATTCCGGAAATGGCGGCGTTGCCTTGCAGCTGTGGCTCGCCTGCAGTCCGTTTGTCTTTTCTTTTTTTGTTTTCTTTTTGTCCCGTTTTTACAGTTTATTTCGGTTTATTTAGTTGTGTATGTGTGGGGGGTTGGGTGTAACATGTTTTTTGACTCTTCCTTCGGGGGGGATGCGACCTTTCTTGCCGTATCCCCCGACTCCGTGTCCGCCTGCGCTGAGGCCTATCGCGGAGCTGGCGGCCTCCAACTGGGACCGACCTCGAGGCTCCAGAGGCAGAGGCAGGACTTACCAACGAGAGGCTGGCCGACTTTGGGGCTGTGGTTGCGGTGCGACCAAACTTCCAACCCGATTTTGGAGGCTCGGCCGCGGGCAAGTGGACGACATCGTCGGGAGCTCACAGGTTGGTGACCTGTTTTTCCGGAGCTCCCGCAACTACAGCTGCGTCCGCTGGACTGGAGGGCGGCAGCTTCGACCGCTCCGGGCCGCGGAGTTTGAACCAGTCCGTTTGCAGAGCACGGATTCAGCCGCGGGACTTGCAAACCATCACCCGGCGGGGTCGTAACATCGGAGGCTTGGATTGCCTAGGCGCAGAGGGAGAGCAAGGAGGGAAGAGACAATGACTTTGGGACTTTAAACTGTGTTGAGTGTTTGTTTTGTTATTATTCTATGTTATGACTGCAGGCTAAACCATTTTGTTGCACTGAAAAGTGCAATGACAATAAAATTGAATCCAATCCAATCCATTTGCAGTATTGTGAGCAATGTTGGGCCCATATCTCAGGAAGGATGTGCTGGCGTTGGAGAGGGTTCAGAGGAGATCCATGAGAGTGATCCCAGGAACGATTGGGTTGATATATGATGAGCGTTTAAGGGCCGGTACTCGCTGGAGTTTAGAAGAATGACAGGGGACCTCATTGAAAGTTACTGAATAGTTAGAAGGCCTGGATAGAGTGGATGTGGAGTAGACGTTTCCACTAGTGGGCTTTTCTCTGTCGGGTCTCCGTTGTCGTTGGGGCCGAGCACTGTGGAGCGGCCTCCAGCAGGAACGACCTGGGGCTCCAGTCGCGGAGCATGCGGGCCTACTCACCATCACGGAGCTGGCCGAGTTCGGAGCGGGAGGAGCGGTGGTGGCGCGCTGCTGCGACCCGACCCGACCCCGGGGATTCGGTGGCTTACCGCAGGTCTGGTGGACAGTGACACCGGGAGCCTGCGGGTCCCTGCTGGGAGACCGCTTTTCGGGGCTTCCGCAACGGCGACTTCACCCGTCCGAGTTGCGGGGTTGAAGAGTACCTGGAGCGGGGCCTTACATCATCGCCCGGCGCGGCTTGGAATGGCTGTGGAACTTTGCTAGCGCCCGCCGGGGGCTTCAACAACAAGACCCGGAGCGTGGCCTTGCATCACCCAGCGCGGCGTTAATGGCCGCGGGACAATTGCCATCGCCCGCCGGGGGCTTTGACTCTGACTCTGACATCGGGAGGGGAATGGGGAGTGCAGGGGAGAGATAAGTCTTTGCCTTCCATCACAGCGAGGAGGAGATGCGCTGTGATGGATGTTTGTGTAAATTGTGTTGTGTCTTGGTTCTTTCTTGTGTGTATGACTGCAGAAACAACATTTCGTTTGAACCTCAATGGGGTTCAAATGACAAATAAATTGTATTGTATTGTAGTGGGAGCAGGTCTAGGTCCAGCAGTCATAGCCTCAAAATAAAAGAGAGTACCTTTAGGAGGAGATGAGGGGTGTTTTTTTTTAGTTAGAGAGTGGTGAATCTGTGGAATTTGTTGCCACAGATGACTGTGGAGGAATGGATATTTTTGTTTTTTTTTGTATATATTTTTGTATGGCGGAGATTGACAGATTCTTTCTTTTAAAATATTTTTATTAGTTTTTTTTCAAAACAAAAACAAAACAACAACAAAAAAATATATAATAAACATAACAATGATATTGATACATAGGGATCAGGATATTAAAGTAATCCTGATCCCTATGTATCAATATGATTGTTATGTTTATTATATATTTTTTTGTTGTTTTGTTTTGTTATTAAACAGGTATAACCTAAATATGAGTCCAGTGTCAAAATACACATTGAATATAGACCTCCTGGTCTCTATGTAAATATAGTTAAGTGTTTAAAAGGGAACATATGTATAAAAACAAAAAGGTAAAAAGAGAAAAAAAGAGAAACCAAAATCCCCTAAACTAGAGAGAAAAAAAGCAAAACAGAATCTGGGCTGCAAAGAATTTCAACAATTTAAGTCCCTGTTTGTCGTCAAGTCTGTTCCACCGTATAAAGGTAAAATAATTATTATAACAGTTGGAGAGGCGACAATCTATGTAGTGGGAAAATGGTGAATACATTTTCCCCAAGTCTTACCAAGGGTTCAACAATGTCACTACTATTTTTTTCTAAATTTATACATGATATCGTTTCAGAGTACCAATGGAGTGTGGTCAGTGGGTTAGAGTCTTTCTATTTAAATAAAATAGATCTTCTGGCAATTAATGCAAAAGCAATCAGCCGATGGGCAGAACGGGACAAATGAGTAGAATCTAACATTGGGAGCCCAAAAATTGCAGTAATAGGATGAGGTTGTAAATCAATACCTAAAACTACAGAAATAGTATCAAAAATTTGTTTCGAATATTTCTCCAAAAGTGGGCAGGACAACAACATATGGGTCCGTGAGGCCACTTCAGACTTGCATCTGTCACAGGTAGGATTTATATGACCATAAAAACGAGCTAACATCTTTTGACACATGAGCTCTGTGAACCACCTTGAATTGTATCAAAGTGTGTCTTGCACACATTGAGGAAGTATTAACTAATTGAAGAATCCTCTCCCATTTCTCTATAGATAGAGACATTTGGAATTCTCTTTCCCAGTTGGTCCTAATTTTATCAAATGTATCTATTTGTAATTTCAAAATCAACTCATATATAGTCGTTATTAAGCCTTTCTGATAAGGGTTCAAATGTAAATTTTTTTCCAAGATTTCGGTTTGATGTGGTAACGGAAAAAAGGGTAAAGTAGCCTTCAAAAAATGTCTAATTTGTAAATATCTGAAGAAATGCGAGTTGGGTAGATTATATTTATTGGAGAGTTATTCAAAAGACATAAAACAACCATCCAAAACCAAATCCCTTCCTCTTCCATAACAGAAAGGCTTGATCAGTACTAGAAGGTTGGAAGAAAATATTAGATATGATAGGACTCGATAAGATAATATCATTCAATCCAAAAAATGTAGGAAATTGAAACTATATTCGGAATGCATGTCTTTTTATTGGGATAGTCGTATATTTATTCAATCTCGTCATTGTAAAAGGTAACGAGGGAATAGAAGCCAATGATATCCCTTGCATAGAATCACGTTCAAGATTTATCCATCCTGGGCATTGGGTATCTTCTAAATCTTTTGTCCAAAACGTTAAATAGCGAGCATTAACTGCCCAATATTAAATTCTAAGGTTCGGCAGTGCAAAACCACTGTCTTTTTTTGATTTCTGTAAGTATTTTTTACTTAGTCTGGGATTTTTATTGTGCCATATATATGAAGAAATTTTGGAGTATATAATTTTGTATATATTTTTGTGTAAGGCGGAGATTGACAGATTCTTAATTAGTACGGACGTCAATGGTTATGGGGAGAATGCAAGAGAATGGAGTTGAGAGAGAAAGATTGATCAGCCGTGATTAAAAGGCAGAATAGACTTGATGGGACGAATGGCATAATTCTGCTCCTTTAACGTACGAACAAACGCACATGTAAATGACCGAGACGTAATGTAGTTGGGTTGGGGAGTAAGTTTGCTGATGACACCAAAACTGGAGGAGTTGCAGACCCTGAGGAAGGCTGTCAGAAGATACAGCGGAATGTAGATCAGGTGCAGAGATGGGTGGTAGAAATGGCAGATGGAGTTTATCCCGAACAACAGTGTCGTGTTGCACTTTGGGACGTTGAGTGAATGGAGAGCGAATGCAGTTAATGGCAAAACCCTTAACAGCATTGATGTGCAGAGGGACCTTATGGGAGTTAGGCAATTTTTTACGCGACTACAGGCGACTAGGCTGGCGCTTGTATGGTCTCCTCAGTCGCCCAAAGAGTCGTACCTTTTTTCTGGTCGCTGCTGGATTTTGAAATGTTCAAAACTTTTTGATGACAGTCGGCGCCCGCGGGCTAAACGCCAACGATCGTATCCTGACGTAAGTGCTGTCGCCAGGATGACGTACGTTGTCGCCGGGCGCTGACTTTGGTGAATCCCATTGGCGACTACCTACGTCAACCGGCAACTGAATTGTCTTACCTTGTGGTAGCATGTCACAGGTGGACGTAAGTTGTCGTAGGTGGACGACCTAGCGGGTCGCCAGTTGTCAGTAGCTTGCCGTAACTTGACGTCAACTAGGAGGTAGGTTGTTGTAGACATTGGCGTAGACATTGTCGTATGGGGGTCCAGTCGCCGTTTTTTGGCGACCTGCTACGACTATGACAGTTGCCCCAAAAAATCGCCTATGTGGGACAGGCCCATTAGAGTCCAGGTTCATAGCTCACTAAAGATGGCAGCACAGGTAGATAGGGTGGTAAAGGCATGTGATATGCTTGCCTTTATTGCGAGAAGCATTGAATATAAGATTTCGGAAGTCATGGTGCAGTTCTGTAGGATTTTGGTTTTGGCTGCCTTTGCAGTGTTATATGCATTTCTGGTCGCCACATTACAGGAAAGATTTGGTCCATCGAGTATACTCCGTCATTCAATTGAGGATGTTGCCAGCAATCTAGGTCCTGAGCTACACGGAGAGGTTGAGCAGGCTGTGACTCTATTCCTAGGAGCGCAGGACGATGAGGAGTGATCTTATAGACGTGTACAAAATCATGACAGGAATTGATTGGGTAGACAGACGCACGGAGTCTCTTTCCCAGAGTAGGGGGCTCAAGAACCAGAGGACATTGGTTTAAGGTGAGAAGAGAAAGATTTAATAGGAACCTGAGGGCTAACGTTGTCACACAAATGGTGGTGGATGTGTGGAACGAGCTGCTGGAGGAGGTAGTTGAGGCAGGTACTATATATAACGTTTAAGAAACATTTAGGCAGGTACATGGATAGGACCGGTTTTGGAGGGATGTGGCCAAGCATAGACGTATAAATGGGACAATTGGGCTGAAGGGCCTGTTTCCATGCTGTATGACTTCATGACTATCACTGGAAAGATGAGCAGTGATTTGGAAACAGTGAATATCAACATGTTTGATTATGAGTTTCATTTCAAGATTCAGCGCAAATACAGGCCCTTCGACCCATCAAGTCCGCGCGGACCAGCAATCCTCGCACGCTTACACTATCCTGCACACACTAGGGACAATTCAAATGATACTAAGCCAGTTAACCTACAAACATGTTTGTCTTTGGAGTGGACTCTTGTGCTTCTAAGAAGCAGTTCCACTGCAATATTTTATAGTTATTTTATCGATGATGAAAAACAGTGTATTAGTTGTAAATTTTGAGTTAAAAGCTTAGTTAATCAGTTTTAGGCTTGTGCAGTGAATTGCTTACATCGTATATAAATGAACTTGCATTTTTTCCCAGGACTAAGCTGTGATGATCCTGACCCCAAAGGCAGAAGAGCAGTTCTGCAGAATGTTTTTTTTCAAATTTGGCCCTGTTTAATTGTATGTTTCTGCTGCAGAATGGAAAACCACCCATCAAGGATTTATTTGATGACCTCCAAGATGGCCGAAAACTCTTGGATCTTCTGGAAGGGCTCACAGGACACGTGTTTGTAAGGAATTTTTATTTTACTAACTGCACAAAATTCAACTGCACTCTACGTTTTTACCATACAAAATTTGCAATTCTGCCATATTTTCTTAGGCTGTTAAATGTGGGCACAGAGGTGCATTGCTCTTATTCTTTGATCAGGCTGCAGGGCTTTATACGCTAATACCTTCTGCTTTAGAAAGTTTTTAATAGAGACAATCTAGTTTTTCAGATTAGAATCTCCAAGGGAATTATGGAGACAGCAGCATTTTTCTCCAGCTTTGTTTGGCAGTTATTTTAACCGCTGAGATTAAAGTTGAAAGGGATGAGAATGTTTAAGCTGAAGAAGAATGTTTTTAGGTTTAAAATGTTTTTTCTGCTGAGGAGTTTAATTTTTTTCTGCATCTGTTTCAAAGTCATTTTGTGGCAGCAGTAATGATAATCTAATTCACCGGACTCACAATTCACCGGACTCACAATTCACCAAATGTGCACATCTCTCCCATCTTGTTAGAAATGAGCATGTTTGGTCCACATTGTGGGTTTTAACCATTAGGAACAGATAATAAGCTTCAAGAAATAATAAAACATTTGACAAAATTGCCTGATCAATGATCTTATAGAGATGTATAAAATCATGAGAGGAATAGATCGGGTAGATATGCACAGAATCTCTTGCCCAGAGTAGGTGAATCGAGGACCAGAGGACATGGGTTCAAAGTGAAGAGGAAAAGATTTAATAGGAATCTGAGGGATAACTTTTTCCACACAAAGGGTGGTGGGTATACGGAACAAGTTGCAAGAGGAGGTAGTTGAGGCTGGGTCTATTCCAATGTTTAAGAAACAGTTAGACAGGTTTCATGGATCGGACAAGTTTGGAGGGATATGGACCAAACACAGGCAGGTGGGACTAGTGTAGATGGGACATGTTGGCCAGTGTGGGCAAGTTGGGCCGAAGGGCCTCTTTCCACACTGTGTCACTCTAAGACTTTAAAATTGAACTCTATGTGGCAAAAACATGGTTGATTCTCATGCATGGGCCAATATAATGCAGACATTTACTGAAATGGGAATTGGTTCGATGTTTGACCAGGGAGAAGGTGGGGCCTCTCAAGAATAACGGAGAAAATCTATGCTTGAAGCATGTAGGTGAGGTACTAAACGTCTGTAGTTTAGTTTAATTTATTATTGTGAAGTGTACTGAGGTACAGTGAAAAGCTTTTTGTTGTGTGCTAACCAGTCAATGAAAGACTGTACACGGTTACAATCAAGCTGTCCACAGTGCACAGATACAGGATAAAGGGAATAGCATTTAGGGCAAGATAAAGTCTGTTAAAGATCCTTTAGACTCTGACTCCAAAGAGTGCTCAAAGGTCTCCAATGCGGTAGATTGGAGGTCAGGACTGTACTGTAGCTGGTGAGAGGACGGTTCAGTTGTCTGATAACAGCTGAGAAGAAACTGTCCCGGAATCTGGAAGTAGGCTTTTTCTAACTTCAGTACATCTTGCCTGATGGGCGATGGGAGAAGAGCGAGTGACCGGGGGTGAGACTGGTTCTTGATTATGCTGATGGCCCTGCCGTGGCAGCGTGACTTGTAGATGGAAGTGTATTCACCGAGGAGAAGGACTTGGAGGACAGTGAGATCAATGTGAAGAATTCAAATATGCTAGGACTGTTTAAAATGGAGAAAGTGGTGGTGCTTAGGCACTTGAAGAATATTAGGTCCCCAGGGCCTGATGGGATGTGTCCTAGGCTATTAAGGGAGGCAAGAGAGGAGACTGCGGGGCATGGCTATCTGGATTACATGTCTTCCCACCCTGCCCCCTGTATAGACTCCATCCCCTACTCCCAATTCCTCCGCCTACGCCGCATCTGTTCCCAGGATGAGACATTCCATACCAGGGCATCGGAAATGTCCTCGTTCTTCAGGGAACGGGGATTCCCCTCCGCCACCATAGATGAGGCTCGCACCAGGGTCTCATCCATGCTCCACAACACTGCTCTCTCTCCCCATCCCCGCACTCGCAACTAGGGAAGAGTCCCCCTGGTCCTCACCTTTCACCCCACCAGCCGGCAAATACAACACATAATCCTCCGCCATTTCCCCCACCTCCAACGTGACCCCACCACTCGCCACATCTTCCCATCTCCCCCTATGTCTGCCTTCCACAAAGACCGCTCCCTCCGCAACTCCCTTGTCAATTCTTCCCTTCCCTCCCGTACCACCCCCTCCCCGGGCACTTTCCGTTGCAACCGCAAGAAATGCAACACCTGTCCCTTCACCTCCCCCCTCGACTCCATTCAAGGTCCCAAGCAGTCGTTCCAGGTGCGACAAAGGTTCACCTGTATCTCCTCCAACCTCATCTACTGCATCCGCTGCTCTAGATGTCAGCTGATTTACATCGCGGAGACTAAGCGGAGGTTGGGCGATCGTTTCGCCGAACACCTCCGCTCAGTCCGCAATAACCTACCTGAACTCCCGGTGGCTCAGCACTTCAACTCCCCCTCCCATTCTCAATCCAACCTCTCTGTCCTGGGTCTCCTCCATTGCCAGAGTGAGCAACACCGGAAATTAGAGGAACAGCACCTCATATTCCGCCTGGGCAGTTTGCGTCCTGATGGCATGAACGTTGAATTCTCCCAATTTTGCTAGCCCTTGCTGTCTCCTCCCCTTCCTTAACCCTCGAGCTGTCTCCTCCCATCCCCCCACCCTCGGGCTCCTCCTCCTCCCTTTTTCCTTCCTTCTCCCCACCCCCCATCAGACTGAAGAAGGGTTTCGGCCCGAAACGTCACCTATTTCCTTCGCTCCATAGATGCTGCTGCACCCGCTGAGTTTCTCCAGCAATTTTGTGTACCTTCGATCTTCCAGCATCTGCAGTTCCTTCTTGAACACAACAGACTGCGGGGCTTTGTGTTTTGTTTCTTCTCCAGCCACAGGCGAGATCCTGGAGGACTGGAATGTGGCCAATGTTTCTTTGTTTAGAACTATAGGTCGGTGAACCTTGCGTCAATGATAGGGAAACTGTTGGAGAGAATTCTTCAAGATAGGATCTACTCACATTTGTAAGAGAATGGGCTAATTAGGAATAACCAGCATGGGTTTGTATGCTGCAGGTCATTTTAGCACAAACTTGATTGAGTCTTTTGAGGATGTTTCGAAGGAGATGAGTGAAGGTCGGGCAGTGGATGTTGTATATATGGATTTTAGCAAGGCTTTTGATAAGGTCCCACATAGTAGGGTGATCCCGAAGATTAAGATGTGCGGAATTGTTGATGACGGTCGTATTGATGCAGTCCCAACTTATTCATAAAAGACAGAGGATTAATATTCTGGCTGGAGGTGTGTGACCTGTGGGGAATTCTGTTGGGACCTCTGCCTGTTTGTGATATGTATGAATGACCTAGATGAAAATGTTGAAGAAGGAACTGCAGATGCTGGAACAATCAAAGGTAGACAAAAATGCTGGAGAAACTCAGCGGGTGAGGCAGCATCTGTGGAGCGAAGGAATGGATGACATTTCTGGACGAGACTGAAGAAGGGCCTTGACCCGAAATGTCACCCATTCCTTCGCTCCATAGATGCTGCCTCACCCGCTGAGCTTCTCCAGCATTTTTGTCTACCTTGGATGAAAATGTTGGTGAGTCAGTTTGCTGTTGACGCCAAATTTGGAGGGGTTGCAGACGGTGTGGAATGCTATCAGCGGTATTTAGATCACCTGCAAATAAGGGTGGAGAAATGGTAGATGAAGTTTAACCCGAGTAAGTGTGAGGAGTTGCACTTTGGGGGGGTTGAATGCAAGATAATGGCAAGATGCTTAACAGCATTGATGTGCCGAGGGATCTTGGAGCTCAGGCTCATACCTCAGTGAAGGTGGCAACACCAGAAGATAGTAGGGTGGTTAAGAGAGCGTATGGTCTGCTTGCCATTATTGCTCGGGGCATTGAATATAAGTCAGGAAGTCATGATGCAGTTTTCTTGGACTTTGATTAGACCCGTATTGTGGAGTGTCGTGTGCATTTCTGGTCGCCCTATTACAGGAAAGACGTGGAGGCTTTGGAGAGGGGGTTCACTTAAATGCTGCCTGGATTACAGGGTTTCTGCTACAGGGAGAAGTTGGATGGACTTGGATTGTTTTCTCTGGAACATCAGAGGTTGAGGGGAGACTTGATAGACGTATATAAAATGAGCAGAGGCAGAGATAGGTTAGACAGGCAGAGAGCCTTTTCCCCAATAGTAGAAATGTCCAAGACTAGAGGGCATAGTTATAAAGTGAGTGGGGGGGGGGGGGGGGGGGGGGGGGGGGGGGGGGGGGGGGGGGGAGGGGAGTTGATTGGAGTTGTGCAGGACAGGTTTTTACACAGAGTGGTGGTGGCCTGGAGCGCATTGCCAGGGGTGATGGTGGGAAGGCAGATACGATAGTGGTGTTTTAGAGCCTTTTTGAGCCTACATGAATGTACAGGCAATAGAGGGATATGGATCATGACAGGCAGATGAGATCTGTTTAACATGGTATCATGTACGGTACAAACATTGTGGGCCGAAGAGCCCGTTGCTGTGCTGTAGTGTTCTATGTTCTAATACATGGCAGTACCTCCAGGAAATACATGTGAAAGATATCAATCCCCCTCATGATTTTATACACCTCTGCAAGATGACCCCTCAGCCTCCTGCATTGCAAGGTCCTAGCCTGCTCAAGCTCACGCCCTCAAGTCCTGGCAACATCTTCATCACTTGAAAATCTATGCATTTTCTGGAGAGGGGAGCAGATTTTCAATGCAAAGCCATGGAAACATCACTGGCTATATTTTCCAAGTTGGGATTACTTTCTGCTGGAAGAAAGGACACCGTGTTGGAGGAGGCAGCATCCCTGGAGGGCATGAATAGACTTTAGACTTTAGAGATACGGTGTGGAAACAGGCCCTTTGGCTCACGAGTCCGCACTGTCCAGCAATCACCCTGTACACGAGCCCTAGCCTACACACCAGGGCCAACTTCCAGAAGCCAATTACAAACCTGAACGTTTTTTGGAGTGTGGGAGGAAACTGGTGCAGTCACAGGAAGAACGTGCAAACTCCGTACAGACAGCACCCATAGTCAGGATCAAACCTGGGTCTCTGGCTCAGTACAGCAGCGTCACTATGCCACCCAAGTAGGTGACAAAGAAACATAGAAAATAGATGCAGGAGGAGGCCATTCGGCCCTTTGAGCCAGCACCGCCATTCATTGTGATCATGGCTGATCGTCCCCAATCAATAACCCTTGCCTGCCTTCTCCTCACACCCCTTGATTCCATTAGCCCCTAGAGCTCTATCTAACTGTCTTAAATCCATCCAGTGACTTGGCCTCCACTGCCCTCTGTGGCAGGGAATTCCACAAATTCACAACTCTCTGGGTGAAATTTTTTTTTCACACCTCAGTCTTAAATGGCCTTCCCTTTATTCTAAGACTGTGGCCCCTGGTTCTGGACTCGTCCAACATTGGGAACATTTTTCCTGCATCTAGCTTGTCCAGTCCTTTTATAATTTTATATGTTTCTATATGTTTTGTGTCGGACCCTTGCTCAGACTGATTTTTGGGGGGGCGGGTGAGGGGGTGAAAGAAAGCTGGAAGAGAGGAGGAGCAGGGCAAAATGTGGCATGTAATACAGGAACACAGGCAGACGGTTGGACAAAGGCCAGAGATGATAAACAGAAGCGGGCACGGAAATCACTATCAAAATATGGGGGGACAGAATTTCTTGGTGGCCGCACGCGCCTGCGCACACTCACACACACACACGCGAGGCTTCGGAGGCTCAACCAGCACTAAATGCAGCTCAACTCTGCCTGTCTAGCCGAGTTAACCTACAGTCCTTCCTGGACTGACGGGATACCAGCGCTGCTTCTCCACGCTGACTGTAAACCTGGGCCATATTTCCCGCAAATTCAGGCAGGGCTGTAGGTTAACCTGGCGGGACAGGCAGAATTGAGCTGGGTTTAGCGCTGCTTCTCTGCGCTGGCTGTGGGCCTGGGGGCACAGCTCCGTCTGACTCCCGACCTCTCTGGCCACCCGTGGGGGGGGGGGCACTTGGGTAGGGACGGGACAGCGCCGGAGAGCCGTGATCGATCCTGGCTGCGGATGAGGCACAGGTCTGTGCCACGTCTCCCTCCTCCAATCACCGCGTTCTATCCTCAGTCCAACCCCCCTACTTCCGCCTCTGACCAACTCCTCCCTCCTCCAATGATCGCGCTGAATCATCATGTCCCGCCCCCATTGCCTGCTGACTGACGTCTCTCTCGTCCAATCAGCGCCCTCGATCAGCAGTCCCACCGCCACCATCTCGCGGAAAGCGGAGATTTCACCGAGTTTTAAAATCCGGATTACAAAAAATGGGGGGGTATTGTGCCCCACCTCTCAAAACAGGTGCCGGCCCCCCCCGGGATTTCTGCCCCTGAACAGAAGGTGTGAGACAAAAGGGTAGAAGAGTGGCGAATTGTAAAGCCAGAGGAAGGAATGTGAGGGGAGAAATAAGTGAGAGTCCAGCTGGGGGAGACGGGTGTGTGGGGGAGAGGGGAGGGAAGGAGTGGGTTGTTAGTGGCTATCTAAAATTAGAGAATTCGGTGTTCATACCATTGGGTTATAAGCTACCTAAGCAGAACTTGAGGTACTGTTCATAGACACAAAAAGCTGGAGAAACTCAGCGGGACAGGCAGCATCTCTGGAGAGAAGGAATGGGTGACGTTTCGGGTCGAGACCCTTCAGACTGTTCCTCAGTTTGCATGTGGCCACCCTCTGGCAATGGAGGAGGCCCAAGACTGAAAGGTCTGAATCGGAAGGGGACTTAAAATAATTAGCTATCAGGAGATCCGGTAGGCCTTGACCGACTGAGCGCAAGTATTTGGTGAAATGGTTGCCGATTCTGGGCTTGGTTTTGCCAATGTACAGGAACTACGGGACACAGGAGATGCGGGTGAGGTATCCATCTCTGACAGTGACTGGGAGCCACGTTTACTGAAGAAAGGGGACATCTCAGATGTCCAAGAATGGAAAGCCTCACCTTGGGAGCAGATGCAGCAGATATGAAAGAATTGAGAGTAGGGGATAGCATCTTTGCGAGGGCAGGGTGGAATGAGGTGTAGTCTTGATAATTGTGGGAGTTGGTAGGTTTGTAGTAGACATCAGTTGATTGTCTGCCCTTGTGATGGAGCAGTAGTATCAGAGATAGGGCAGGGCAGAAGTTAGGCCTAGATGAATTTGAGGGTATTCTATGCTGAATTTGATTGCATTGGAAGAATATTAAGTGACTTACATGGTTGCAGTTTGCACATTTCAACAGTTGTATCTATGTTTATCATTTCCGATGCAATAGAGGCTCATTAGGAATATTTTTTTAGCACCTATTTATGAAGGTAATCCAGTTTCTGATTGTTAATTGCTTCTTTAGCTCTATTTTAATTATCTTTCTGATCTTCCAACAGACCAAAGAACGTGGTACGACCAGAGTACATGCCCTCAACAATGTCAACAGAGTTCTGCATGTTCTGCAGCAGAATAATGTGAGTTATTGCTTTGAAGAATTCATCCTCGAATTAATTCAAACGGGGGCGCATTGCGTTGCATGCAATTGTTATATGTTGTATCTAGAGCTGTCTAAATTGATAATCCAGAGCTTGAAGCCCAAGCCACGGAGTTGTTTTGTTTCTTATTTGATGTCTTTGCCAATTGTGGGCTCGAAAGATTTAAAAAAATGGAGCTGCTTGGATAATTTATTGAATCAATTGTAAATTAAGACACCAACATTGATTCATGTCAATGATTTGGGGTATACGATTTAAATGAGTAGAACGAGTGATTTAAACTTAAGAGTCATACAGCGTAGAAACAAGCCCTTCATGTACAGGAAGGAACTGCAGATGATGGTTTAAACCAAAGATTGACACAAAATGCTGGAGTAACTGAGTGGGGCAGGTAGCATCTCCGGAGAGAAGGAATGGATGACGATTCGTGTCGAGACCCTTCTTCTCGTTGGGGTGGCACGGGTGGTGCAGCGGTAAAGTTGCTGCCTTACAGCGAATGCAGGAGACCCGGGTTTAATCCTGCCTACGATTGCTGTCTATACGGAGTCTGCACGTTCTCCCCGTGACCTGCCTGCGTTTTCTCCAAGATCTTCGGTTTCCTCCCACACTCTAAAGATGTACAGGTTTGTAGGTTAATTGGCTTGGAATAAATGTAAGAATTGTCCCTAGTGGGTGTAGGATAGTGTTAATGTGCGGGGATCGTTGGTGGACGCGGACCCGGTGGGCCGAAAGGGCCTGTATCTCTAAACTAAACCCCCAGCATTTTGTGTTTATCCTTCATGTCCCTACTGTCCCCTCTACCTATCTTCATTAGTCCATTTACTCACCTCGGGTTCATAGTCTTATATGCTTTAGCATTCAAATACTTCTCTGGATGCCGCTTAAATTTGTGCGAGTCTCTTGTCTCCACCATCTATTCAGGCAGCACACTGCAGACCCTAAGCAGCCAGTGTGAAAGACCACTTCTAACCTTGGCACCACTCATGTTAAACCTATACCTTCCTGTCTTGGACACCCGCACCAGGGGTAAATGTTGTTTTATGTCTGTGCTATCTATGTCCCACACAATATTATATACCTACTCCAGGTTACATAGAAACATAGAAATTAGGTGCAGGAGTAGGCCATTCGGCCCTTCGAGCCTGCACCGCCATTCAATATGATCATGGCTGATCATCCAACTCAGTATCCCGTACCTGCCTTCTCTCCATACCCCCTGATCCCCTTAGCCACAAGGGCCACATCTAACTCCCTCTTAAATATAGCCAATGAACTGGCCTCAACTACCCTCTGTGGCAGAGAGTTCCAGAGATTCACCACTCTCTGTGTGAAAAAGTTCTTCTCATCTCGGTTTTAAAGGATTTCCCCTTTATCCTTAAGCTGTGACCCCTTGTCCTGGACTTCCCTAACATCGGGAACAATCTTCCTGCATCTAAGCCTGTCCAACCCCTTAAGAATTTTGTAAGTTTCTATAAGATCCCCTCTCAATCTTCTAAATTCTAGAGAGTATAAACCAAGTCTATCCAGTCTTTCTTCATAAGACAGTCCTGACATCCCAGGAATCAGTCTGGTGAACCGTCTCTGCACTCCCTCTAGGGCAATAATGTCCTTCCTCAGATTTGGAGACCAAAACTGTACGCAATACTCCAGGTGTGGTCTCACCAAGACCCTGTACAACTGCAGTAGAACCTCTCTGCTCCTATACTCAAATCCTTTTGCAATGAAAGCTAACATACCATTCGCTTTCTTTACTGCCTGCTGCACCTGCATGCCTTACCTTCAATGACTGGTGTACCATGACACCCAGGTCTCACTGCATCTCCCCCTTTCCCAATCGGCCACCATTTAGATAATACAAGGTTATCCCTTGTGGTGATTCCCGAGTTCTGTTTTGCGCACCATCGGAGACCAGAATCACCTGGGTTGATTACACCGATGAAATTCCAAGACCAGGACAGAGTAAATTTTAACATGTCAGCTGTCGGTCTTTAAAATGTTGTGATGAAATAGCAAGGCAAAGTGAGTTCAACAACACAGTTGTATATTGATCACGCCGAACGGCATCTCCTCAGTGTGTAATAATGATTCACATATCTCAGCCAGGGCTCCTGCAATTTCTTCTCCAGCTTCCCGCAGATGGCCAGGCACTCTCCCAAGTTCCCCATTCTTTGTGTTTATGTCCACAGGAGGAGAATACTCCGAGTACCTTGCCCATCTCCTGCGCTTCCAAACAGACATGTCGGCTTTGGTTTTTGAAGAGCCCTATTTTCCCTCTAGTTACCTTCTTCCCCTTAATGTACATAACATTTAATTGAATTCTCCTTAATCTTATATGGCAGGGCTAAACCTTGACCCCTTTTTTGCCCTCCTGATTTTAGCGCTTCTGACTTCTTCGATATGCTCCTCAGTTCCCGAAACTCTTCCAGGGATATACATGATCCAAGCTGACTTTGTGGCTAATGCCTCCTGTTTCAGGGGATAAGGGGAGAAGGCTGGAACAGGGTACTGATTGGGGATGATCAGTCATGATCACATTGAATTGCGGTGCTGGCTCGAAGTGCCGAATGGCCTACTCCTGCATCTATTGTCTGTTTCCTGATCAGAGCCTTAATTTCTCGTGTGGCGGGACTGTCATATGCTGAGAGAATGGAGCAGCTGGGCTTGTACACTCTGGAGTTTAGAAGGATGAGAGGAGATCTCATTGAAACATATAAGATTGTTAAGGGTTTAGACACGCTAGAGGTAGGAAACATGTTCCCGATGTTGGGGGAGTCCAGAACCAGGGACCACAGTTTAAGAATAAGGAGTAAGCCATATAGAACGGAAACGAGGAAACACTTTTTCTCACAGAGAGTGGTGAGTGTGGAATTCTTTGCCTCAGAGGGCAGTGGAGGCCGGTTCTCTGGATGCTTTCAAGAGAGAGCTAGATAGGGCTCTTAAAAATAGCGGAGTCAGGGGATATGGGGAGAAGGCAGGAACGGGGTACTGATTGGGGATGATCAGCCATGATCACAGTGAATAGCGGTCGGTGCTGGCTCGAACGGCTGAATGGCCTACTCCTGCACCTATTGTCATCCAGTGTGACTGAAGAAGGGTCTTGAGCCAAAATGTCGCCTATTCCTTTTCTCCAGAGATGCTGTCTGATCCACTGTATCTTACCTTCGGTTTAAACCAGCATCTGCAGTTCCTTCCAACAAAATAATTTTAATGTATCAGTTACTTACAATACCAATGAAGATTTCAAATTACAAACTGAAAAGGAAATGAGTAATGAATTATGAGCTCGGTATTTCATTTAAAAAAAAAACGTAATTGTCACACTGGTTGATCAATTCGATAGTTATTTCATTGGTTGTGCATTGATTTTGAAATTTATTAAAGTCATTTGGTTAAGGGCCTGTCCCACTTACGCGACCTTTACAGGCGACTGCCGGCACTCGTCATAGTTTGCCAAAAGTTTCAACATGTTGAAAATTCAGCAGCGACCAGAAAGAAGCTGTGACTCATTGGAGACCTCTCACGACCATAGGAGGCCTCTCTCGACCATACAGCTGTACAGAATCGTACAGCACCGAAACTGACCTTTTAGTTGAACTAGTCCATGCCAACCAAGATGCCCCATTTAAGCTAGTGCCCCATTACCCGTGTTTGGCACTTATCCCACTAAAGCTTCCTTATCTATGTACCGTTACACAGTGTATTTTAAATGCTGTTATATTACCTGTTTACGTGCTGTTTCTCTAAACTAAGATGCTGCCTGACCTGCTAATTTACTCCAGCACTTTGTATATTTATTTTCTATACTCGGTACTCTGACGTATCAAAAGCCACCTTTACCACCCTATCTACCACTTTCCTACAACCCTCTGCTCTACAAGATCCCCATGTCCCTACCATTCACTTGAAGGCTTGCTGTGACTTGACTTCCCAAAGTGCCACAGCTCCCGGTCATGCACGGTACTGTTCTGTGTTTTATGTACCTCACACATCTGCATGAAGCTCCATTAGCTATTCCGCAGTCCACTTGCACAGCTCACCAAGATTTTGCTATCCACCTTCTCTGTCTGTGATACCACCCATTGCGAATTTACTCAGCCTGCCTTGCGCATTCTCGTTCAAATCGTTCCTACAAAATACACACACACACCTATGGTTGCCATTAGTCTCTGGGCTCCAGTCCGAAAAACAACCTTCCATCATTGCCTACGGCTTCCTTCCATGAAGCCAATTCTGTATCCAGTCGGCTAGTTCTCACTGATGTGATCTAACCTTCCAAACAAAGCAGGTTTCATGCAGAATCTTATCCATTATAAAGCAGATCCAGAACCTTGCTTTTGTTAACATTCTTGGTCAGTTCTTCAAAATTTGTAAAACACGAGGTCCCACGTACAACACCATGATCAAATGGTCTATCACCATGACTATCCCTGATCAGTGATCACTCTCTGACTACCCAAATGTATCAACAGTAAACGCTCGTTTTTACGGAATGCTTTATAATGAATTTTGGTTATAACGGGCTGATCACCTCACCTGGAATCCAGGCCCAGTTCTGGACCAAGAGTCTGAAGAAGGGTCCTGACTCCCGAAACGTCACCGATCCATGTTCGCTAGAGATGCTACCTGACCTGCTGAGTTACTCCAGCACATTTTGCCCTTTCGTGCATTTACCAGCAACTTCTTCTTCTTCTTCTTCTTGCATATGGCTTAAAGTTGTAGATCAAGGTTAGACATCCAGGCAAGGACAGTACCAGTTACTGGGTTGGTGGCTTTGATGCCATCAACTGCATTCATTTGTTTCTACTACTTGTACAATAATAATAATATTCATTAGAATGTACTTAAAAGTGCTTTTTTTTCCCCCGAATCAAGAATTAAATACTTCTAAATTAAAATGATTTATATTTTTATGAAGCTTCTTCCTTTACTCTCTCAGGTTGGAGCCTGTGCCTATCCTAACACTCGTTCATTTCCCTGATTCTTTATTGCAACTGCTTCTGGGAAGCTGCAGGAATTTGGTACTTTAGTATTGGACTCCATAGGTTTATTTTTCAGAGCATGGTTGTGATGCCTGAAGGTTGGAACTTATTTCTTTGCATGTCTTTCCTTCAGGAGTAATTAGGATTGTCAGTCTGGCTCATAAATAAGTTGGACAGTTTTGATGGATGTCTGGTTGAAATCTACATTATACTTCATTGTGATCTTTTTTTCTCCTTTTCCAGGTGGAGCTGGTAAATATAGGTGGCATTGATATTGTAGATGGAAACCGTAAACTAACCCTTGGGCTTATTTGGAACATCATTCTTCATTGGCAGGTAAGCAAGAAATGGTGGCGAATTGTGGAGGCAGCCCAGACTATCACACAAACCAATCTCCCTTCCATTGACTCCATTTATACCTCGCGCTGCCCCGGCAAGGCCAGCATCATAATCAAGGACTAGTCGCACACTGGCCACCACCTCTTCTCCCCTCGGGCAAAGGCATAGAAGTTTGAAAACTCGCACCTCCAGATTCAGGGACAGTTTCTTCCCAGCTGTTAACAGGCAACTGAATCATCCTTCCACAACTAGAGAGCAGTCCTGAACTACTAGCTCATTGGTGACCCTCGGATTATCCTTGGTCTGACTTTGCTGGCTTTACCTTGCACTGAAAGTTATTCCCTTATCATGTATCTGTACAATGTAAATGGCTAGATTGTAACCATGCTGACTGGATAGCACACAACAAAAGCTTTCCACTGTACCTCGTTACATGGGACAATAAACTAAACTGAACTCAAACAGAGTAAATAGTTTCGGGAACCATGGAGAGATCATCTCTGGGATTTGAAAATATATGTAATGTTTAGTCGTCGAAGCTGATTTTTCTCCTTGCCTGTATATCTTCGGCCAGAGATTGTGAATAGTTATGACAAATCATCTTTGCACATTGTTTCAACAAACTAATTGTAAAATATTTGATTCAGGTCAAGGATATAATGAAAGCTATAATGTCAGATCTGCAGCAGACAAACAGTGAGAAGATTTTGCTGAGCTGGGTTCGTCAATCTACTCAGTCCTACAAACAAGTCAATGTCCTAAATTTTACAAAAAGTTGGGCTGATGGACTTGCTTTCAATGCCATTCTTCATCGGCACAAGTAGGTATCTGTAAATAATTCTGCATGCAAGATGTCGTATGAAACGGGGCATTTTTGGTTGACATGACACCATTTGACTGCTTGAAATATTTGACATTTAAGACTTGGCAAAGTTGCTATCAATTCTGACAAGCAGCCTTGAACAAGAAATGTTTCAAAGTGAAATTTAGTCGATCTTTAATTACACTATCCCAAAACTACAATGCAGCAAATTTGAAACATTTTAATTTTGCAATATTACGTGTTTCTGGTGGGAGAATCACCCGATTTATCTAACGTGCATCAGGCAGTACAATTGAGGAATGTTCAGATATCTAAATGTTTCTTACTGTTATTCTTGGATGAACAATTATTTCAGCGTATTTTAAATGTCAATCTGAAACTGGTTTGTTGCCAGCTTAGACATTCAGCAGAACACAAATATTTTCAGTGTCTGAATGTTTGATTGCCATTTCTATTTGAGCACAGCGAACATTTTGTTCACCTAGTCCTGGTCAAGCCATAATGGGTTTCAAAGTAGATTCAACAGACTCATTTTTCAGAAATTGAGTTTTTTTGTTTGGAACTTCATGAAGTTTTTGTGTCGTGGAGCCGTGCAACCTAAAGGGCCAGTTCCACCAGCATTCGATTGCATGCGTTTAGCGCTAAACGTGGTCGCTTGAGGCGTATGGCCTCGCGGGGCTGGTCCCACTTCGATCGGTGGAGGCGTATGGAGCTGTGTGGGGCTGGTCCCGACATCGCGCGGGGCTTCAAAAATCTTGCACTGTCCGAAAATCCCGCGTGACAACGGCCTGTCGGCTCGCAGCTGCATTGAGGGCGTATGCAGCGCCTCGACGGGTGTGCGCAGCGTCTTGACGTCGTAAGCAGCGTCTTGACGGCGTACGCCTAGTACGTGGCGTTGCGTGACGTCACAGCCCGTGCCGTTGCGTGATGACGTCACCGCCCGACGCTGTGCGACGTCCAAATTCAGTCGGCCCGCCTCCTGCCCAGCTGATTGGTAAATATGATGTCAGGATCAGCCCTGCACAACTCCAGACGGCTCCGTGGTTCGAATTGGGACCAGCCCCGCGAGGCCGTACGCCTCAAGCGACCACGTTTGGTCGCGCTAGACGCATGCAATCGCATACTGGTGGGACAGGCCCTAAACACCATGGAAGCAGGTCCCACAGACAATCTTGCTTATGCCGCCAAGATTAGTTCCATCTGTCCGCGTTTAGCCCATATCCCTCTAAACCTTTCAAATCCATGTAACAGTCTTTTAAATATTGGCATAGTTTCTGCCTCAACTTTCTCCTCTGGCAGCAAGTAAGAATTTAATTGTTCTATCTGGGACACATGACAATAAAACTCATTTGACTATCGACTTCACTTGACATTCCATATACCTACCACCCTCTGTGTGGAAAAAAAGTGCCCCTCGGGTTCCTATTAAATCTTTCCCCTTAAACTCATCTGGTTCTAGTCCCCTACTCTAGGGAAAAGACTCTGGAAATCAACCCTATCTATTTCCCTCATGATCTAATCGTGCTCTAGTACTCAAGGAATAAAAGCCTAACCGGCTCAGTCTCCCCCTATAGCTTGGGGTCCTGGGCAAATCCTCATAAATCTTCTCTGCATGCTCGCTGGGAGCTTGGAAACGTAGAAACTAGGTGCAGGAGGAGGCCATTCGGTCTTGGTGGTTGCTCTCATCCCTCCTAGCTCTCACGGCATGGGTCCCATCGACAAAGAGGCAGGCGCAGTTGGGGCCCATGCGAGCACCCATGGCCTTAGATTTGGAGGAAGCGGAAAGCGAAGGAGAAGTTGTTGAGAATGAAGACCAACTCCACTAAGCGGAGTGTTAGTAGAGGGAAATTGGCTGGTTCTGCAGTCGAGGAAGAAACGGAGGGCTTTAAGGCCTTCGTTGTGAGGGGATGGAGATGTAGAGTGACTGCACATCCGTAGTAAAGATGAGGGAGTGTTGGTCACTTCTCACAATGGTCACTGGATAGCAATGAGACACTTGTCAGCTGAAGTGCCCCAGTGTTAACTGGCTGTAATCAACAACAGATCAGTGGCTGAACTAGAATTTTACTCAACATTTTACTCAAGTCATGTGAACTGGCTTGGCCATCAGAAGCATTTTGTTTCGATTGGTTCATGGCACCAAGCAAAAGTCTGTTTTTGCAGCAATTGTTGATTCCCAAATGAGCTACACATCCCCAGAACTCCTGCCAAGGGCAATTAGAGAGAGAGAGAGTGGGACCCTCACGAATAAAAACGGTCAACTCTGCATGGGTTGGGTCAACACAAGATGGGCAGGTCTCAGTTCTATGATTAGACTATTTCTATAGAATAGAAGACTATTTCTCCTCTATTTTTACCATGGAATGAGGAACGAGTATTGTGAGGAATAGGATATACGTGCACTTAGATGGACAAGGGATAATTAGGGATACTCAGCATGGACTTGTAGGTCATGTCTCACGAATCTGATTGAGCTTTTTGAAGACGTGACCAAAAAGGTTGATGAAGGTAGAGCTGTAGCTGTATATATGGACTTCAGCAAAACATTTGACAAGGTTCCACATGGTGGGCTGCTCTGGAAGGTTAGATCCCATGGGATCCAGGGAGAGATAGCTGAATAGAAAGGAAAGTGTAATAATGGAAGTTTGGTTTTCAGACTGGAAGCCTGTGACGAGTGGTGTACCACTGGGTTTGGTGCTGGGCTCGTTACTGTATGTCATCTGTACCAATGATTTGGATGAGGACGTACAAGGCAAGATTAGCAAGTTTGCAGATGATAAAAAAGTGTGTGGTTTTGCAGATAGTGAAGATGGTTGTCAAAACTTGCAGCAGGATCTTAATTGGTTGGCCAGGTGGGCTGAGGAATGGTTGATGGAATTTAATACAGAGAAATGTGAGGTGTTGCATTTAGGAAAGTCTATTGATGGGCAGGACCTACACAGCGAATGGTAGAGCTCTGGGGAGTGTGTAGAGCAGAGGGATCTAGGAGTGAAGGTACTTGTTCTCACTGGAGTTTAGGATGAGGAGGAATCTTATAGAAACATATAAAATTATAAAAGGACTGGACAAGCTAGATGCAGGAAAAATGTTCCCAATGTTGGGCGAGTCCAGAACCAAGGGCCGCAGTCTTAGAATAAAGGGGAAGCCATTTAAGACTGAGGTCAGAAAAACTTCTTCACCCAGAGAGTTGTGAATTTGTGGAATTCCCTGCCACAGGGCAGTGGAGGCCAAGTCACTGGATGGATTTAAGAGAGAGTTGGATAGAGTTCTAGAGGCTAGTGGAATCAAGGGATATGGGGAGAAGACAGGCACGGGTTATTGATTGGGGACGATCAGCCATGATCACAATGAATGGCGGTGCTGGCTCGAAGGGACGAATTACCTTCTCCTGCACCTATTTTCTATGTTTCCACATGGTTCCTTGAAGGTTGAGTCACAGGTAGATTGGGTGGTCAAAAAGTATTTTGAAACATTGGCCTTCATCATTCAGAGTATTGAGCATAGAAGTTGGGAGGTCATGTTTCAGTTATATAAGGCCGCATTTAGAGTATTGTGTTCAGTTCTGGGCACCATATCATAGGAAAGATGTCAATTTGGAAAGGGTGCAGAAAAGATTTACGAGGGTGTTGCGAGAACTCGAGTGTCGGAGCTTTAAGGAGAGGTTGAGTAGGCTGGGACTCTATTCCTTGGAGAGCAGGCAGATGAGGGGTGACCTTATAGAGGTGTATAATATCATGAGAGGAATAGATCGGGTAGATGCGAAGATCGGGTAATTACGGCGAAGGGGACAAGATTTAATAGGAATCTGAGGGGTGTCATTTTCACACAAAGGGTAGCGGATGAATGGAACAAGCTCCCAGAGAAAGTAGTTGAGGCAGTGACTATCGCAACGTTTAAGAAACATTTGGGTTGCTACATGGATAGGACAGGTTTAGAGGGACATGGGCCAAATGCAGGCAGGTGGGATTAGTGTAGATGGGACATTTGGTAAGTGTGGGCAAGTTAGAAACATAGAAATTAGGTGCAGGAGTAGGCCATTCGGCCCTTCGAGCCTGCACTGCCATTCAATATGATCATGGCTGATCATCCAACTCAGTATCCCGTACCTGCCTTCTTTCCATACCCCCCTGATCCCCTTAGCCACAAGGGCCACATCTAACTCCCTCTTAAATATAGCAAGAGGGAGTTAGATGGGCCGAGGGGCCTGTTTCCACGTTGTATGACTATGACGTTCTGTGTGAGTTGCCTCCCCTTTTTCTATTTGGACTCTGACCTAAATTTCTCAATTTAAATATAAATCACTGAATCTTTGCTTTCTAAATTGTTGTGTAGTGTACTTATTATCTAATCAATATCAAAAACATGTGCTTTCTTTTCTCTTTGTCTCTTTCTTGTCTCTTTGTCCCTTACGCCTGCAGTTCATTTGGACAGGTCACAATTAATCACAGTCCTGCTGTTTGGATATAGAAACATAGAAAATAGGTGCAGGAGTAGGCTATTCGGCCCTTCGAGCCTGCACCGCCATTCAATATGATCATGGCTGATCATCCAACTCAGTATCCCATACCTGCCTTCTCTCCATACCCCCTGATCCCTCTAGCCGCAAGGGTCACATCTAACTCAGTGCTTGTTTTTAGTGTGGAGATAGTGACAATGCTGATGTATAATCACCAATGTTAACATTTCTTGAATCTACACTGGCAGACAACAAGCAACATACTGAATGCAGGCAACAAACCAAATACATGATTATATTGAACGTAGCCTCATCGCCCCCTGCCTTCTTGGCACTGCTCAATTAAATAAATAACGTTTCAGTTTTGGTCAAACACATTTTAATTCTCTTTCTCTTTTAGACCTGGTTTGTTCAGTTGGGATAAAGTTACCAGGATGTCTGTGGTGGAACGGCTTGAACATGCTTTTAGGGTAGCTAAAAAACATCTGGGGATAGAGATGCTGCTCGATCCTGAAGGTGAGCTGTTGTTTGATGCTTGTGTGCGGTTCAGTTGAGATTCAGATGAAATGTTGCAACCCAGCAGTATGAATATTGACTTTTCATAACTTCAAGTAACCCTGGCTTTCCCTCTCTCTCCATCCCTCGCCTGTCCAAGTTCTTCGACTAGTTTCACTGTCCTCCTGATTAAATGTTACTGATTGTTTGCCTCCTTGTCACTGTCCCCTCAGCTAACAATGAATCATTCTACATTTTCCTTGAGCTTTGGCACCTTTGATCTCTTGTCTTCACACCTTACCCTTCCATATCTCTGTCTCCGTCTCTCCCCGACACAGTCTGAAGAAGGGCCTCGACCTCGCTGAGTTACTCCAGCATTTTGTGTCTATCTTTGGTGTAAACCAGCATCTGCAGTTCCTCCCTACAAATTTTGTCTGGGTAAATGTATCTGTGCATTCACCGTATCCATTCCCCTCTGTAAGATCACCCCCATCCTCCTGCGCTGCAAGGAGTATAGTCCTAACCTCCCCCGATAGCTCAAACCCACAAAAACCCTGGCAAGAGCCTCGTAAATGTTTCTGCACTTTCTTGCTGAACGGCATCCTTCATACACCAGGGTGACGGAAACCGAGCACAGTACTCCTAATGCGGCCTCAACATCTTGTGCAACTTTTTAGTTTTTAGTGTAGCGGTACAGCGTGGAAACGGGGCCTACAGCCCGCTGAGTCCGCACTGACCACGACCACCCGTACACTAGTTCTATCCTACACACTGTGGACAATTAACCTGCAAACCTGCACGTCTTTGGGATGTGGGAGGAAACCGGAGCAGCCGGAAAAAACCCATGTGGTCACACGGAGAACGTACAAAAAGCACCTGCAGTCGTGATTGAACCCGGGTCTCTGGTGTTATAAAGGGCCTGTCCCTAATTCACGACCTCTGCTGAGTTTGCCCTTGACTCCTCACAGCATGGTCGTCACAAGGTCGTAGGTAGGTCGTGATGCTAGTCGTAGGTACTCGTGGCATCAAGTAGGTCGGGGCGTTTTTCTAGCCTGATGAAAAATGTCCACGAGTAAAAAAAAGGTCATGAATTAGTTCGTGAGAGTGGGACCAGCCCTCAAGGCAGCAACTCTACCGCTGCGCCACTGTGCTACCCCTGTAACATGACATCTCCACTTCTTTACTCAATACCCTGACTGATTAAGACAACAGTACCGAAGGCCTTGACCACTCTAGCTATCTGTGGCGCCACTTTCATGGAACTTTGTACCTGCACTCCGAGATCCCTCTGCTCTCCCAACAATCCCCAGATTCCTGCCATTCAGTGAAGGTCGTGCTCTGGTTTAACTTCCCAAAATGAGCACCTCGCACTTATCTGCATTGAACTATATTAACCATTCCTCAGCCCTTTTTGCCCAACTGATCAAAAGCCTGCTATAATTTTTGAGAACCATCTTCGTTATCTACAATACCACCTACTTTGGTACCATCTGCAAAGTCGCCTACATTTTAATCCAATTTGCTGATATAAACCACAATTGGCAGTGATCCCGTCACCGAACCCCGAGGCACATGGCTAGTCACAGGAATCCATCCGAAAAACAACCTTCCATCACAATCCTCTGCTTCCTTCCAGGAAGCCAATTGTCTACCCAGTCAGCTATCCCTCCCTTAACCTGCCAAAGCAGCCAGCCATGAAGAACCTTGTCAAAATCTGTGCTGAAGTCCATACAAACAATGTCAACTTTATCCTCTTCATCCTTTTTGATTACCTCTGCTAATTCTGCTCCAGTTTCCCGCAATGTCATCAGATACATCTGATCAGGCACATGAGATTTATTACCTTCATTAGCCTTAGGATGTTCAGCACCTCAAGATATTTCCAATAGCCGTCCCAAGTATTTAAGAAGGAACTGCAGATGCTAGAAAATCGAAGGTACACAAAAATGCTGGTGAAACTCAGCGGATGCAGCAGCATCTATGGAGCGAAGGAAACGGGCAACGTTTCGGGCCGAAACCCTTCTTCAGACTTCCGTCCCAAGTACCTCTGCGTTTGTCTTTCTCCATGGTAAAAACAGAGGAGAAATTCTCATTGAGTATTGCCCATCTCCTGTGGCTCCACACAGAAATTTAAGCTTTAGTTTCTGAGGGGCCCTATTCAGCCACTTTCCCTTAATGCACATAAATTCTCTTTAGAATTTCCTTATTATCAGCTAGAACTATTTCCTGCCTTTTTGTCCTTCTGATTTCCTTCTAAAGTATGTCTCTCAGTTCCCAGCTACCGTTACCTATCCTATGCCTACTTTTCATCCAAGCTTCTTTATTGCCACATGTCTTGCCCTTCACTCTAACAGGAACATGCATGCCCTGAACTCTTGTGACCACACTTTTAAAGACATCCCAATTTCTTGACATTCCTTCGTCCCCAAACACAATTATTGCC
This sequence comes from Leucoraja erinaceus, assembly GCF_028641065.1. Lineage (NCBI taxonomy): Eukaryota > Metazoa > Chordata > Chondrichthyes > Rajiformes > Rajidae > Leucoraja > Leucoraja erinaceus. The sequence continues at coordinate 70,899,212 of NC_073384.1, read as the reverse complement.
GTATGAACAACATACGGAGATCGATTGAGTGAGTGAATCGTGCCAGAACAACAGCTTTGCTCTCAACGCAAGTAAAACCAAGTAAAACCAAGGACCTGATTGTTGACTTTAGAAGAGGAATGCTGAGGATTCAAAAACCTGTATTCATTGACAGGACAGCAGTGGAGTGTGTCAAAAATGTCAAATTCCTGGGCGTGCATATCTCCGAAAATCTGTCTCGGAGCCAGCACATTGAATCAACCATAAAGAAAGCTGAACCTTCACCTCTACTTCCTTAGAAGATTGAGGAGATTCGGTATATTGACAAATACTCTCCTGAACTTCTATGGGAGTGCAGTCAAAATCTTAATGACTGATTGCTTCATGGCATGGTTCGGCAACTGGAATGCCCAGGGATGAAGATGATTGGAAAAGTGGTGAACTGTGCCCAGTCCACCACGGGCACTGGCCTTCTCTTTATGGGAGGGATCTACAGGAGTCGTTGCCTCAAAAAGAGGCTAGCATTATCACGGACCGACACCAGCCTGTCACTATCACTGGATTTGCATGACATTACCCTTCCCTGCTGTGCCTCAGAGCCAAGCTTGGTGACACAGCCCTGACTGCTACTTCAGTTTTTTAGTTTAGAAATACAGCGCGGAAACAGGCCCTTCGGCCCACCGAGTCTGCACCGACCAGCGATCCCTGCATATTAACACTGTCCAACACACACTAGGGGCAAGTTACATTTACACAAAGTCAATTGACTCTACTGCTGCGCCACCATGCAGACCCCAGATAGGTAAACCCCCCCCCAACAGTTTCTAAAGGGGTGTACCTGTTACGTGGGGGAATGGACACGGGTCCCCAGCACTCTGTTCTCTTTCCTCATGGTCATGCACCTACTCTCTTTGTTTGCCTTGCCTCTCTATAACTCCCTTCTATGAAGCGCTCATCCTCCTGGATGATCTTGAGGCTCCAGTTCCCGAATGCAGCTGCAAGGAGCTGTGCCTGGACACAGATGCCACAGATGTGGTCATCAGGGATACCAGCAGTGTCCCAGATTTCCCATATTCTGCAGGAGGGACATTGCACTATTCTACCTGCCATCACGACTGTACTAAAACCGAGGGGGGAAAAAGCACAACACAAGAAACAGCAGTCTGCAGCTTTACCTCCTGATCTCCTCTGCTTCGCCTTAGGCTCAGCCTCCTTGCCGATGCCTCTTGAACCAAAGCACGTCTCCTCACCCCCTCACGTCACCTCACCCCTCACGTCACCTCACCCCTCACGCCAACTCACCCCCTCACGTCACCTCACCCCCTCACGTCACCTCACCCCCTCACGTCACGTCACCTCGCCCCCTCACGTCACCCCCACACGTCACCCCCACACGTCACCTCGCCCCCACACGTCACCCCCACACGTCACCTCGCCCCCTCACGTCACCCCCACACGTCACCCCCCACACGTCACCCCCACACACGTCACCTCGCCCCCACACGTCACCCCCACACGTCACCTCACCCCCACACGTCACCCCCACACGTCACCCCCACACGTCACCCCGCCCCCACACGTCACCTCGCCCCCACACGTCACCCCCACACACGTCACCCCGCCCCCACACGTCACCTCACCCCCACACGTCACCTCGCCCCCACACGTCACCTCGCCCCCACACACGTCACCTCACCCCCACACGTCACCCCCCACACGTCACCCCCACACGTCACCCCCCCACAGCCCCCACACGTCACCCCCACACGTCACCTCGCCCCCACACGTCACCTCACCCCACACGTCACCCCCACACGTCACCCCCACACGTCACCTCGCCCCCACACGTCACCCCCACACGTCACCCCCCCCCCCACACGTCACCCCCACACGTCACCTCGCCCCCCCCACACGTCACCTCGCCCCCACACGTCACCCCCACACGTCACCTCACCCCCACACGTCACCCCCACACGTCACCTCACCCCCACACGTCACCCCCACACGTCACCCCCACACGTCACCCTCGCCCCCACACGTCACCCCCACACGTCACCCTCGCCCCCACACGTCACCCCCACACGTCACCTCACCCCCCACACGTCACCCCACACGTCACCCCCACACGTCACCTCGCCCCCACACGTCACCCCCACACGTCACCTCACCCCCGCACGTCACCTCGCCCCCCCCCCCCACACGTCACCCCCCCACACGTCACCTCACCCCCACACGTCACCCCACACGTCACCTCGCCCCCACACGTCACCCCCACACGTCACCTCGCCCCCACACGTCACCCCCACACGTCACCCCCACACGTCACCTCGCCCCCACACGTCACCCCCACACGTCACCCCCACACGTCACCTCGCCCCCACACGTCACCCACCCACACGTCACCTCGCCCCCACACACACGTACCTCACCCCCACACAGTACCTCACCCCCCACACACGTACCTCACCCCCACACGGTACCTCACCCCCACACCCCACCTCACCCCCACACGGTACCTCACCCCCACACGGTACCTCACCCCCACACCTCACCCCCACACGTCACCTCACCCCCACCCCACCTCACCCCCCCACACCTCACCCCCCCACACCTCACCCCCACACGTCACCTCACCCCCACACGTCACCCCCCACACCTCACCCCCACACGTCACCTCACTGGATGCTTTCAAGAGAGAGCTAGATAGGGCTCTTAAAAGTAGCGGAGTCAGGAGATATGGGGAGAAGGCAGGAACGGGGTACTGATTGGGGATGATCAGCCATGCTCACATTGAATGGCGGTGCTGGCTTGAAGGGCCGAATGGCCTACTCCTGCACCCATTGTCTATTGTCAAATCTATATTTGTATTGATTCTCTTATTGAGGCAGGAGAATGGGGTTACGAAGGAGAGATAGATCAGCCATGATTGGATGGCGGAGTAAATGATGGGCTGAATGGCCTAATTCTGCTCCTATCACTTATGACCTTATTGATGTGCATATTGGACTTTGACAATTTTAACATTAGGTCCGAATTACTGCCACGGTTAAGAGATGAAACTATTCCAGAAATTGCAGTAGGGGAATCGTTATCCGGGTGGTCAGTCTGTTAAACTGCCAATCCAGAGATGAACGGATGACCCAGGATTGAAATGATATTAATATATGGAATAAAAAGCCAATGTCAGTGCAATATAAAGAAAATAATGCATATGACTTGTGGATCAGGCAAACTGAGTTGATGATCACTGGTCAGAGCTGAGACGAGGTGGTAGCTTGATCCCTATAAATGTCTCGGGTTGAATTTGAGGAAGGACATTCTTGCTATTGAGGGAGTGCAGTGTAGGTTTACGAGGTTAATTCCCGGGATGGCGGGACTAATATATGCGAGAATGAGAGAATGGAGCAGCTGGGCTTGTACACTCTGGAGTTTAGATGGATGAGAGGGGATCTCATTGAAACATAAAAGATCATTAAGGGTTTGGACACGCTAGAGGCAGGAAACATGTTCCCGATGTTAGGGGAGTCCAGAACCAGGGGCCACAGTTTAAGAATAAGGAGTAAGCCATTTAGAACGGAGTCGAGGCGACACCTTTTCTCACAGAGAGTGGTGAGTCTGTGGAATTCTCTGCCTCAGAGGGCGGTGGAGGCAGATTCTCTGGATGCTTTCAAAAGAGAGCTAGATAGGGCTCTTAAAAAGAGCGGAGTCAGGGAATATGTGGAGAAGGCAGGAATGGGGTACTGATTGGGGATGATTAGCCATGATCACATTGAATGGCGGTGCTGGCTCGAAGGGCCAAATGGCCTACTCCTGCACCTATTGTCTATTGAATCGTCAAACTTTGCAATTTTACATTTTTTGGGGAAAATTTGTTTGGAACTCATTCCTGATATGTGTTTCAATTCAGATGTTGCTGTTGCGTTGCCTGACAAGAAATCCATCATTATGTATGTGACATCTTTATTTGAGGTGCTCCCTCAACAAGTCACCATGGCAGCCATCCATGAAGTGGAGACTCTGCCTCGACACTACAAAGTGGAATGCACCGAGGATCCGTCATCCCATCAGCTGGTAAACAATAACTCATCACTGTACACTGTGTAGGAAGGAACTGCAGATGCTGGTTTAAATTGAAGATAGAAACAAAAAGCTGGAGTAACTCAGCGGGGCAGGCAGCATCACTGGAGAGAAGGAATGGGTGACGTTTTGTGGCGAGACCCTTTGCCAGACTTAATGAAATCCATGAGGCCTGCCTTCTTCTTGCACATGGCGTGCACAGCATAAAATTGTAGGTCAATTACAAAAGGACTGGACAAGTTAGATGCAGGAAAAATGTTCCCAATGTTGGGCGAGTCCAGAACCAGGGGCCACAGTCTTAGAATAAAGGGGAGGCCATTTAAGACTGAGGTGAGAAAAAACCTTTTCACCCAGTTGTGAATTTATGGAATTCCCTGCCACAGAGGGCAGTGGAGGCCAAATCACTGGATGGATTTAAGAGAGAGTTATAGAGCTCTAGGGGCTAGTGGAGTCAAGGGATATGGGGAGAAGGCAGGCACGGGTTATTGATAGGGGACGATCAGCCATGAACACAATGAATGGCGGTGCTGGCTCGAAGGGTCGATGGCCTCCGCTGGCACCTATTTTCGATGTCAACTTGTTCTATTTGATCTATTTGTTTGTGCACACACCGGGTTGATTGCATTGGTCGAAACATTGGGCGGACCACGTGAAGGTTGCAATCCCCCACCCCCAGGAGATCTGGATCGGTTCAGGATGGAATTGAGATATGTGGAGATGACCACTGGGGCAGAGGCAAAGGGTCTGCCGGGGCAGTCTTGTTTGTGGAATTTGGGGGAAAAAAGGGTCTCAACCCGAAATCGGAGATGCTGCCCAACCTGCTGAGTTACTCCAGCACTTTGTGTCCTTTTGTGTATTAACCAGTACCTGCAGTTCTTTATTTCTACACCATACCTTGTGAAATGACGTTGTGTTTCCAAACAGTTACCTGATAAGGGTTTTGAGATTATGTGTATTGGATCTTGAAAACCAAGCAAGGTGGTTCAGTAAAGCTGAACTTGAAAGTCAAAGTCTATTTGTATTTATGATTCAAGATGTGGTGTGGATTACTTGAAGGTTGTAAGGCATGCCTTTTCAGCTCTGAGGCGAGCCTTTACAGCTGTGATCCCAACCTAGTTGCACATGCTCAAGCCGAAAGTTTATATCTTAGAAATGAAGAACCATCGGTATGAAGGGGATTAATTTAGTACTCTTTGGTTAGGATGTGACACCGGAAATGGAAGCATTGAATTCCAGGGCTGAAACGCCCAGCACAGTGGACTTGGACAGTTACCAGGCAGTTCTGGAGGAGGTCTTGACGTGGCTCTTGTCAGCTGAGGATACTCTTCAAATGCAAGATGACATCTCCTCTGATGTTGAGGAGGTGAAGGAGCAATTTCACATCCATGAGGTATGTACACATTTTGAATGTTTATGGAAAGCTGTTGGGCTTTTGCCCTGTACACTTTACATGTTCGAATCTTGATTGGAAATATATGAAATAAATTGGAGGAAAGATTTATTGACAATAATGGGCCTGTCCCACTCGGCGATTTTTTTTCGGCAACTGCCAGCGACTGTTATAGTCGTAGCATGTCGCCGAAAAAACCGGCGACAACCTACGACAGCACCCACGTGCGGAGAAGTCAAGCCACGCTCGTTGGCATCAAACCCATTGTTGCCGAAAATGTTTCAACGTGTTCAAAATCTAGCGGCGACCAGAAAAACGCTACTAGTTTTTGCGCGACTGAGGAGACTACTCCCGGTGTACACCGGCGAACATGTGTCGACTGTAGTTGCCTAATCAAATCGCCTAAGTGGGACTGACCCATAACACAATACTTTTGATTCATTAGCTCATTATCTTATCTTGTCCCTGGAAGGCTTAAGAAAGGCAGGGGATAATTGAATTGAGTAATTGGCAACAGCACTTGAAGATATTCCAGTCTTGTTAGAAACAACTTCTCAATACAATACAATACAATACAATTCGTCACATTGCACATAAAGTGCAAGTGAAATGAATTTGTCAGCAGCGGTACAATGATAAAGAACACACAATACACAATAAAAAATTAAACACAAACATTCACCACAGCATTCATCACTCTGGTGGAAGGCACAAAATTTGTCCAGTCCTCCGCCATTTCCCCCCCGTGGTCGGGACCAGAGTCCAGAGTCAGTCCAGGATCGGCTCTTCCCCACCAGAGACCGCGGCTTTAGGTTGGTGAAGATTTAAAGTCCCCGCCGCAGCCAGAAGCACCGCAGACCGCTGGGCCGGCAGTCGAAGCTCCCCACTAGGGGTGATGGTAAGTCCACGCCGGGTCCGGGGTAGAAGTTGGCCACGGGCTGGCATTCGAAGCTCCTTCTCCCAGGTCCCCCACGAGGGATCCTGGGCTGCAGACGATGCGCCAGCTGAAACTCTGCAGACCACGGCTTCAGGCTGCCGGATGCCGCGGGCCAGCGAAACTGAGCGCTCCCCTCCGAGGGCTCGCCCGCTCCACGCCGAGAGTCCACGCTGCGCCCGTCACTGAAGCCCCGGGCACGTCTCCGGGAAAGGCCGCGCCGATCCTTGTTGTTAGGCCACGGGGGAGGCGACCTGGAAAAAGTTGCCTCTCCATGGAGGAGGCGACCAAAGCGGTTTCCCTCTCACCCCCCCACACCACCCCCCACACAAAACACACAAAGAAACACAAAAAACATACGTTAAAACATACTAAAAAAACAAAAAAAGTTGAAACAAAACGGACACGCTGCTGACAGGGCACCGGCTTGCAGCGCCCCCACCAACCAGATACTTCTCGAATCTAAGTGATTCTTGGGCATATGTGAAAAATATACATCTTCTAGATGCGCTGGAACGCTTCCTCAGTGATGTGACCTGGGGTCCTCGGGTGTTTCGGGCCTCACAACATCAGACGCCCTCTAGCCCAGGCGACCCAGCTGGGGTTGATCAGGCCCCAACTTGCATCCCAGCAGCAACCGCTCACGGGTCAGCCCTCTTAAGACTACTCTGCAGGGGTTGGGAGACTAGTGCGTGGAGGGACTGGGCTCTGTGGGGTGAGTCCTGACCGGGCTCTTCCTGCGTCTCACCAAGTTCAAGGCCTGTGCACTGCACCTCTTTCTCCTTCTCTGAGCATTTCATTCTCGCCTGATGGATCCTGGGGCCCCGCGCGCTACCACGCGTCACTGCCTACGCCACCACGTCTCACCACGTGCCATGCACGTGTAATGCATGCCATGCGTGCGTCGTGACGCGTAAATGATGTCACGTAAATGACGCGCAAATAACGCCCAAGTGGGACAGGCCCTTACATTGACCGCTTTGTTTCATAAGGGACCTTATTCTCCTTTTGGTAACTCTTTTTCCCTTAATGCACATAAAATCTTTTTGGATTTTCCTTAATATTATCTACTAAATAATCAACTCTTCTGCCACCTTTTTGCACAAATGATTTCCTTCTTTAACGTGTTTCTCAGTTCCCAAAACTCCTCCAGGGATTTACTTGAACGCAGTTGCCTGTACCTGTCCCATGCCTCCTTTTTCTTGACCAGAACCTCAATTTCTCCTGTCATCCAAATTTCTATACATGCACCAGCCTTGCCCTTCGCTTGAACAGGAACATGCATGCCCTAGTCACTACACTTTTAAAGGCATCCTACATTCTGGACATTCCTTTTCCTGCAAACTACCTGCTCCAATCGACTTGAGTGAGTTACCGTCTAATACTGGTGATCCAAAGACGTGTAAAATCATGAGGGGATTTGGTAGGATGAATGCGCAGAGTCTGGTACCCAGGGTAGGGGAATCAAGAATCAGAAGGCATAGGTTTTAAGGTGAGAGGGGAAAGATTTAATTGAAATCTGAAGGACCACATTTTCAGTCAGAGGGTGGTGTGTATATGGAATGAGCTGCCAGAGGTGGTAAAGCACTTGGACAGATATATGGATAGGAAAGTGCCAAACATGGGCGAGTGGGACACACTTACATGGTCGGCATGGACAAGTTGGGCTGAAGGGTCGTTTCCATACTGCATGACTATGATTCTAGAACTGGTTATACCTTCCAAGCTAATGGACTTTCAGAATTGGGGGGAAAAAAGTAAAATATACGGGGAAAGACATAAGGAGAGGAGAAAGTAATTGGTCTGAGGGCTAAGAGTAGTATTAGTCCAATCACAGAAAGAAAAAGTTGGTTCAGCGGTGGTATAAATGGAAATAATAGAATCATGAAGACACATTTTGTGATGAATGCCAAGGCAACCATATTTTTTGATTCAGATGAAAATTAATTATTTGCCAAAAGCAGTCCAGCAATTCTTCGTTTTATAAAAAAACATAATGCATTCTGAAAACTTAAAGGAAAATTATGCAAAGCCCAACAGATATGAAATAAAATGATGACACAGTGAAAGGTTTGCATCCAAAATTGGATATCGAGTGGTTAGTGAGTGGGCTGAATTAGCTCAGCAATGGGTAGGTATTATTGATAATTATTGATATTTGCAGACCCTATTTAATTGCCTTTCTTGTCCTTTCTGGTGCAGACATTTATGATGGAGTTGACTGCTCACCAGAGTAACGTGGGCAGTGTACTTCAGGCTGGGAATCAACTCATTGCACAGGCCAATCTAACAGAAGAGGAGGAAGATGAGATCAGAGAGCAGATGACTTTGCTCAATTCTAGATGGGAAGCGCTGAGAGTTGAAAGCATGGACAGACAAGCCAAGTAAGTTGTAAACGTCCTCACTAGAACATGGAAAAGTACAGCAAAGGAACAGACACCTCGGCAGATAATGTCTGTACCAAACATGATGCCATAATCAACTCGCATCTGCCTACACATAATAAATATCCCTCCATTCTGTGTAACCATGTGCCTTTTCAAAAGCCTCTTAAATGCCACTATTGTATCTGCCTCCACCACCAACCCTGGCAGTACATTCCAGGCACCCACTGTCTGATTTAATCGTCTTGATCCTTGCATACACTTCCTTTTTCTTTTTGACCAAACTTAGAATCTCCTTGGACATCCAAGGTTTCCTTACCATACAAAAGAAAGACACAAAATGCTGGAGTAACTCAGCAGGCCAAGCAGCCTCTCTGGAGAACCTGGATCGGTGACATTTCAGGTTGGGACCCATCTTCCCTGACCACACCATCATTATACCTCCTCCTTACTGAAAGATGCTGGTCTTAAACTTTGATTTATTGGCCTTTAATGACACACGTCAGATGTGGACTTATTGAATAACAACTGCTTTTATTGTACCCTCCCGTGCTCCTGACATAGGATCATACAGCACAGAAACAGGCCCTTCGGCCCCACTTGTCCAAGCGACCAAGATGCCCCATCTACACTAGTCCAACATGTTCATGTTTGACCCACCTCCTTATGAACCTTTTTTTAACCTATTACCTGTTCAAATGCCAATTAAATGTTGTTTATAGTGCTTGCCTCAACTACCTCCTCTGGCAGCATCTTCCATATACCAACCACTTTCAGTATGGAAAAAGTTGCCCCTCAGTTTCCTATATTTCCATTTTCCCCTGAAACCTCAGTTCTCTGGTTCTTGATTCCACTACCTTCTTGATTCCACTACCTTGGGTAAAAGTGTCTGTGCATTTACCCCATCCCTCTCATGATCTTACATACCTCTTTAAGATCACCCCTCCTGTGCTCCAAGGAATGAAGTTCTAGCCTGCCCAGCCTCTCCCTGTAGCTAGGACCCTCAAGTCTATGTTTATATCAATGATTTGGATGAGAATGTACAAGGCATGATTGGTAATTTTTTAGATGACACTAAAGTAGGTGGTATGGTAGATAGCAAAGACAGTGAACAAAAATCACAGCAGGATCTTGATTAGTTAGGCAAATGGGCTGAGGAGTGTTAATGGAGTTGAATGAAGATAAGTGCAAGGTGTTACATTTTGTTAAGCCAAACAAGTGCAGAAACTTCACTGTGAATGTCAGGGCTCCAGGTAGTGTGGTAGAACAGAGAGATGTAGGAATGCAGGTGCATAGTTCCTTGAAAGTGGCATCACAGGGTGGTCAAGAAGGCTCTCGGAGCATTGGCTTTAATGAGTCAAGGTATTGAGTATAGAAGCTAGGATGTTATGTTACAATTGTACAAGACATTGGTGAGGGCACAATTGGAGTATTGTGTTCAGTATTGGTCACCCTGCTAAATGTTGTTAAGCTGGAAGGAGTGTAGAGAAGATTTACGAATATGGTCCAGAATTTGAGTGACTGAGTTATTGGGAGAGGTTTAGTTTAAGTTTAGTTTAGTTTTAGTTTGGAGATATAGCTGGTAAACAGGCCCACCGAGTCCGCAACGACCAGCGATCCCCGCACATTAACACTATCTACACACACTAGGGACAATTTACATTTACACCAAGCCAATTAACCTACAAACCTGCACGCCTTTAGAGTGTGTGAGGAAACCGAAGATCTGGGAGAAAACCCACGCAGGAGACGGGGAGAACGTAAAACTCCGTACAGACAGCACCCGTAGTCAGGATCGAACCCAGGACCCAGGGCTGTATGGCAGCAAAGTCTACTGTTGCCCCACCGCTAGGTTGGCCGGGCTCGGACTTTATTCTTTGAAACGCACGAGTATGAGCGGTGATCTGATAGAGGTGTATGAGATCATGAAGGGAAAGATGGGGTCGATGGGCAGAGTCTTTTACCCTGAACAGGGGAGTCGAGAGCCATAGGTTCAAGGTGAGAGGGGAACGACTTAATAGGGAGTTGAGGGGCAACCTTTCTATGCAGAGGGTGGTGGGTATATGGAACAAGCTGCCAGAGGGGGTAGTTGAGGCAAGTACTACAACATTTAAACAACATTTGGACTGATACGTAGATAGGAAAGATTTAGAGGGATTTTGGCGAAATGTACGCGTTGGGACTCGTATGGATGGGGCATCTTGGTCGGCATGAGCAAGTTAGCCCGAGGGGGATGTTTCCAAGCTGTATGACTATGACTATGACATCCTCATAAAACGTCTCTGCACTCTATCCAGCTTATGTCTGTTCTTTAGCCGTTGTGACCAAAATCTGAAAACAATATTCCAAATGCGGCCTCACAAACATCTTGGATAAACACAAAATGCTGGAGTAACTCAGCGGGACTGGCAGCATCTCTAGATAGAAGGAATGGGTGACGTTTCAGGTCAAGACCCTTCTGCACTCTGGCATCGTACAAATATGCTAGTTTGGTTTTCAGAGATCCAGCATGGAAACGGGACCCTCGTGATCTTGCTACTTATCAGAACCCTTAGTGAAGTTGACAATCTCGCTAAGTTTTTCCTTGGACCTTCAGTGTAAGAACAATTGCAGATTCACGTGCTTTCATGTTTACACCATTTTTACAGGAAGTTTTAGGAATATTGACATGCAATTTAATTTTGTTGCTTAAAAAATGAAAAGCAATATTTTATGTCACAGCAATCGATGTTTGAAATGAGACACATCAGAGTCTGAAGAAGGGTCTTGACCTGAAACGTCACCTATTCCTTTGCTCCATAGATGCTGTCTCACCCGCTGGGTTTCTCCAGCATTTTTATCTACCCTCATAGTACGGTGTGTTTTAAAGTTCTTCATAGAAACATAGAAAATAGGTGCAGGAGGAGGCCATTTGGCCCTTCGAGCCAGCACCGCCATTCATTGTGATCATGGCTGATCATCCCCCATCAATAACCCGTGCCTGCCTTCTCCCCATATCCCTTGATTCCACGAGCCCCTAGAGCTCTATCTAACTCCCTCTTAAATCCATCCAGTGACTTGGCCTCCACTGCCCTCTGTGGCAGGGAATTCCATTAATTCACAACTCTCTGGGTGAAAAAGTTTTTTCTCACCTCAGTCTTAAATGACCTGCCCTTTATTCTAAGACTGTGGCTCCGGTTCTGGACTCGCCCAACATTGGGAACATTTTTCCTGCATCTAGCTGGTCCAGTCCTTTTATAATTTTATATGTTTCTATAAGAACCCCCTCATCCTTCTAAACTCCAGTGAATACAAGCCTAGTCTTTTCAATCTTTCCTCGTATGACAGTCCCACCATCCCAGGGATCAATCTCGTGAACCTACGCTGCACTGCCTCAATCACAAGGATGTCCTTCCTCAAATTAGGAGACCAAAACTGTACACAGTACTCTAGATGTGGTCTTACCAGTGCCCTATACAACTGCAGAAGAACCTCTTTACTCCTATACTGAAATCCTCTTGTTATGAAGGCCAACATTCCATTAGCTTTCTTCACTGCCTGCTGTACCTGCACGCCAACTTTCAGTGACCGGTGTACAAGGATGCCCAGGTCTCGCTGTACCTCCCCCTTACCTAACCTAACCCCATTGAGATAATAATCTGCCCCCTTGTTTTTTCGCCAACGTGGATAACCTCACATTTATCTATATTATACTGCATCTACCACGCATCTTCCCACTCACTCAACCTGTCCAGGTCACCCTGCAACCTCCGAACATCCTCTTCACAGTTCACACTGCCACCCACCTTTGTGTCATCCGCAAACTTGCTAGTGTTGCTCACAATTCCCTTTTCCAAGTCATTAATATGTTTCATCCGTTATCTTCGAGATAGTTGGATATTAAAAGGATACAATCCGATACCCTTTTTCCAGGAAAGTGAATGACTAGATGCTATGCCCACTTTCTGATACTTAAATTAACAATTCATTCTATTTTCAGGCTTCATGAGGTACTAATGGAACTGCAACAGCAGCAGCTGCAACAGCTGTCAAAATGGCTGACTCAGACAGAAGAGCGTATTCAAAAGATGGACACACAGCCTGTCGGAGATGAGCTGGAGTCCTTGAAAGATAAGATTGAGGAACATAAAGTAAGTCTGAAGCATCCTCCAAATCCCCAGCCAATGGTGTGGGGTGGCACTTTGACAACTGTGTTCAAAGCTGAAATTGGAAGTCTATCTGGCCTTTTCCAATCTCCATGTATGTCTAAAAACTTGACCATCCAGTTAGAATAATAAAGTTGGCATGTTGCACATTGAATAACTCTATCAATCTTTGATTATTCTTACATCCTTGTTCCTTGTCGGCCAAATAGACTATTTCTTCTATGTCCAGTCGATTGTTGTAGAGAATGAAGGGTTAGGTTTCCTGCTTGGCTGCATAGGCTTGTGACGTTAAATCTGTTTTTCAGCTAAACATCACTATTTTCAGTCCACTGATTCGACAGTTCCACTTGGGCGATGTCTGATTATACAGTTGGTTAAATTTGCAAGTCTGCCGTTTAGTTTAGTTTAGCGATACAGCGCGGAAACTGGTCCTTCGGCCCACTGAATCGGCGATGACCAGCAATCACCCCAGTGCTCCAATATCCACACTTGCCTCTCTTTAATGTTTATATATTCAACATTTATTTTATATTATTGGCTAGCTTCCCTTCATTTTTCATCTTTTCTCTCATTGCTTTTGTTAGATTGCTTTCTGTGGGTTGTAAACCCTTCCCAATTCTCTTGCTCCTTGCTAATATTTACCAAATGATATGCCTTCTCTTTTGCTTCAATGCTGCCGTTGATGTCTCTACTCAGCCGCGGTTGCCTCATCAAGTGTCCAGAGTGTTTCATTGTCTTATTCATCCCTACTCACCCCTTCCCACCCAAACCAACCCCTTCCACTGCAACCGCAGAAGGTGCAACACCCATCACTATACCTCCTCCCTCGACTGTCCAGGGAGGAGGTATAAGTCAGGTCAGGTCAGGCAGAGGTTCAGGTCAGGCAGAGGTTCACTTGCACCTCCTCCAACCTCATCTACTGTATCCGTTGTTCAAGATGTGGACTCTTATACATCGGGTGCGAGACCTAAAGATCGTAGACTGGGCGATGTTGTTTCGCGGAACACCTTTGCTCAGCCAATACAACGCATCGACTGTGTCCAGGGCCCCGACAGTCCTTTCAGGTCAGACTGTGGTTCACTTGCACCCCCTCCAACCTCAGTATCCTTGTCACGATGTGGCATACATCGGCGAGACCAAACGTAGACTGGGCGATCGTTTTGCGGAACACCTTCGCTCAGCCAGCGTGAACCAACCTGATCTCCCAGTTGCTGGACACTTTAATTCTCCTTCCCATTCCTACACAGACCTTAATGTCCTCGGTCTCCTCCATTGTCAGAGTGAGGCTAAACACAAATTGGAGGAACAGCATCTCATATTTCACTTGGGCAGCTTACAGCCCAATGGTATGATTTTTCATTTCTCTCACTTCAGGTAGCCCCGGCATTCCCTCTCTCTCTATCCCTCCCTCTCCTAAGTCACACCAGCTTCTCATTTTAACCCAGCAAACAGCTTAAAAAGGCCTGTTTCCTTTATCCTCATTACTTTTTTGCATATTTCTCTTTCTCTTTATCTCTTTATTGTCATTGCACATGGTACAACGAATTTGAGAAGTCAATCCCACGGTGCGATTCACAAGAGCAATTTTAAATATATAAGAAAAGGTAAAAATATATACATATATTTAAAAAAAAAATTGCAGATAAATAACAATAGCAGCTGAGGTAGAACCATTCAGTTGAATGTGAGTGTTATTTCTTATTTTCCATTGTTAAGTTCACGTATGGCTATGGGGTAGAAGCTGTCTCTGAGTCTGTTTGTGCGAGTTTTGAAAGACCTGTACCGTCTGCCAGAGGGCAGCAGGTGGAACAGTTTGTGTCCGGGGTGGGAAGGGTCCTTCAGGATGTTGGCTGCCCTGCCAAGGCAGCGAGAGCTGAAGATGTCCTTCAGGGAGGGCAGTGGGCAGCCAGTGATGTTTTGTGCGGTGTTGATGACCCTTTGAAGGGCTCTCCTGTCCGCTGCAGAGCAGCTGGCATACCATGTGGTTATACAGTACGCCAGCACACTCTCGATGGAGCAGCGGTAGAAGGACACCAGCAGCTTCTCCTCCAGGTTGTTTTTCCTGAGGATCCTCAGAAAGTAGAGCCGCTGTTGGGCCTTCTTGACTGCTGTGGTGGTGTTTGTAGTCCAGGGGAGATCCTCCGTAATTTGTGTGCCCAGGAATCTGAAGTCTGAGACCCTTTCCACACAGTCCCCATTGATGAATAGGGGTTTGAGGGCTGCACTGTTCTTACGGAAGTCTATGATAATTTCCTTTGTTTTTGTGGTGTTTAGGGTGAGGTTGTTGTCTGAACACCACGCTGCCAGTCTTTGGACTTCCTCCCTGTAGACTGTCTCATCTCCTCCTGAGATACGTCCATATCTTTCATTCATTGTTCTTTATCTCTCCACATCACTGTCTATATCTCTCGTTTCCCTTATCCATAACCAGTCTGAAGAAGGGTCTCGACCCGAAACGTCACCCATTCCTTCTCCCCAGAGATGCTGCCTGCCCGCTGTTACTCCACCTTTTTGGGTCTATCTTCATGTTTTATTGTCTTCTGTCCTGAAACTGAACAGAAATTCTTACTTACAGCAGCACAACGGATGTGTATACTTCAAGTAACCTTTGCTTTCCCTCTCCCTCCATCCCCTCCTTGCCAGTTTTCCGACCAGTCTTACTGTCTCCGACTATATTTTATCTCTGTTTTGTTGTTGCCCTCCCAGCTAACAATGATCTATTCTACATTTTCCTTGATCTCAATACAATACAATACGGTTTTATTCGTCACATTGCACATAAAGTGCAAGTGAAATGAATTTACCAGCAGCGGTACAATGATAAAGAACACACAATACACAATCAAAATTTAACACAAACATCCACCACAGCATTCATCACTGTGGTGGAAGGCACAACATTTGGCCAGTCCTCCTCCATTTCCCCCGTGGTCGGGACCTCAACCCTCTGCAGCCGATCTCCATTCCCCTTTTCCTTTCACACCTCACACTTCCTTCTCTATGTTTTGCCCACTCCCCTGACATCAGTCTGAAGAAGTGTCTCGACCCAAAATGTCACCCATTCGTTCTCTCCAGTGATGCTGCCTGTCCCGCTGAGTTACTCCAGCATTTTGTGTCCATATCTTTTTTACACAGTACTCTGTTCAGTATATATATAGATTGACAAATAAATAGACAAAAAGATTCAAGAGAGTTTATTGTCATGTGTCCCAGATAGGACAATGAAATTCTTGCTTTGCTTCAGCACAACATAACATAGTAGGCATGAATACAGAACAGATCAGTGTGTCCATATACCATTATATAAATATATATACACACATGAATAAATAAAACAGATAAAGTACAAATAAACTGATAGTGGGCTATTAATGTTCAGAGTTTTGTTTGAGTTGAGTTTAATAGCCTGATGGCTGTGGGGAAGTAGCTGTTTCTGAACCTGGTCATTGCAGTCTTCAGGCTCCTGTACCTTCTACCTGAAGGTAGCGGGGAGATGAGTGTGTGGACAGGGTGGTGTGGGTCCTTGATGATGCTGGCTGCCTTTTAGGCAACGACTGTGATAGATCCCCTCGATGGTAGGGAGGTCAGAGCCGATGATGGACTGGGCAGTGTTTACTACTTTTTGTAGTCCATGCTCTCAAGTCTATTTAATTCAGAGCCCTTTTGGTGGTTGTAGTGTTTAATAATTTGATGATTTAAGGGAAGAAGCTGTTCCTGAACCTGGACGTTACAGTTTTCAGGCTCTTGTTCCTTCTTCCCGATGGTAGGAGTGAAATGAGAGTGTAGACAGGGCGGTGTGGTTCTGTAATGATGCTGGCTGCCCTTTAGAGACAGTGACTCTTGTAGATCCCTTCGATGATGGGGAGGTCAGTACCTGTGATAGACTGGGCAGTGTTCACTACTTTTTGTAATTTTCTTAATTGTCATTCTCCCCGTAGTATGGTTCTTCCACTTTGGGATGAAAAGATCCTGCGTTGTCCGAATTACTCTCGGAAACTCCTGCCATTGCTGCCTCATTGTCATTTATGCTCTGGTTCACTTCCAATCAACTTTAGCCGGGTCCTCCCTCATGCCTCTCAGACTGCAGGTTGAAATTAATCGTATTGTTACTGTCCCTTCACCTCATTTGTACGCACCTCGTTGGTGCCTCTCCATGCACCTGCTTTACTACTTAGATGATCCTGGAACCAATTTTGATGTTTTGATCAACCCAGACAGACTGTGAACTTGTGCACGAAGGAACTGCAGATGCTGGTTTAAACCGAAGATAGACACAAAGTGCTGGAGTAACTCTGCGGGACACGCAGCATCTCTGGGGAGAAGGAATAGAAGAAGGGTCTCGACCCGAAACGGCGCCTATTCCAACTCTCCAGAGATACTGCCTGTCACGCTGAGTTACTCGGGCATTTTGTGTCTCAGACTGTGAACTTGTTGGGAATTTAGACCTTTTGTGGCGTGAATTTTGGTAATTTTGTCATGTTACTTTTTTTCTCAGGTATTACAAAGTGACTTGGAGTCTGAGCAGGTGAAGGTGAACTCTCTGACCCACATGGTGGTGGTGGTGGATGAGAACAGTGGTGATGGTGCAACAGCTTTACTGGAAGACAAACTACAGGTATTTGTGTTCGAGAGATGATGCGTTGCTTGGAAGAGGAGATAACATTTTGTTTTGTGCTAAAAATCATAGAAAAATAGATGCATTCGGCCCTTCGAGCCAGCACCGACATTCAATATGATCATGGCTGATCATCTAAAATCAGTACCTCATTCCTGCTTATTCAGCATCATAATCATACTTTATTAGCCAAGTATGCTTTGCAACATACGAGGAAATTTATTTACCAATAAAAAGCAACAGAACACACCAAATACATTTTAACATAAACATCCACCACAGTGACTCCTCCACATTCCTCACTGTGATGGAAGGCGGAAAAAAAGTTCAATCTCTTCCCTTCATTGTTCTCCCACGGGCGGGGGGCCTCCAGCCTTCCGTTGATGGGACGATCTTGATAGCCTGCGGCGTTTGGGTCCTTTCGTTTCGGGGCGATTAAGCTCCTGCATCAGGGAGGAATCTCAGCTCCCCGTGCCGGGCGTTCAGAGCCCAGGTCGGGGCTGGTCGAAACCTTCTGTGTCGTTTGGAGTTTCCCGGGATGGCGGAACTCCCCATATCCCTTGATTCCTTTTGCCCTGAGAGCGAAATCTAACTCTTGAAAACATCCAGAGAATTGACCTCCACTGCCTACTGTGGCACAGAATTCCACAGATTCACAACTCTCTGGGTGAAGAAGTTTTTCCTCAGTCCTAAATGGCCGACCCCTTTTTCTTAAACTGTGACCTCTGGTTCTGGACTTGGGAACATTTTTCCTGCATCTAGCGTGAACCTAAAGAATTGTATGTTTCTATAAGATCACCTCTCATCCTTCTAAATTCCAATGAACATAAGCCCAGTCAACACATTCTTTCATCATATGCCTGTCCTGCCATCCCGGGAATTAACCTGGTGAACCTACGCTGAACTCCCTCAAAGGCAAGAATGTCCTTCCTCAGATTAGGAGACCAAAATTGCACACAATACTCCTGGTGCAGTCTCGCCAGGGCCCTGTACAACTGCAGTTGGACCTCCTTGCTCCTCAACTCAAATCCTCTCGCAATGAAGGCCAAAGTGCCACTGCAATGCCCGCTGTACCTGCATGCTTACTTTCAGTGACTGATTTACAAGCACACCCAGGTCTCATTGCACCTCCCCTTTTCCTAGCCTGACACCATTCAGATAATAATCTGCCTTCCTGTTCTTGCCACCAAAGTGGATAACCTCACATTTATCCACATTATACTGCATCTGCCCACTCACCCAACCTGTCCAAGTCACCCTACAGCCTTATAGCATCCTCATCGCAGCTGCCACCCAGCTTCGTGTCATCCGCACACTTGGAGATGTCACATTTAATTCCCTCGCCTAAATCGTTAATATACTGTATATTGTAAATATCCGGGGTCCCAGCATCGAGCCTTGCGGCACCCCACTTGTCAGTGCCAGCCATTCTGACAAGGACCCGTTAATTCCTACTCTCTGCTTCCTGTCTGCCAACCAGTTCTCTATCCGTGTCAATACCCTACCCCCAATACCATGTGCTCTAATTTTGCACACTAATCTCTTGTGTGGGACATTGTCAAAGGCTTTTTGAAAGTCCAGATACACCACATCCACTGGCTCTCCCTTATCCACTCTACATGTTACATCCTCAAAAAATTTCAAAAGATTAGTCAAGCATGATTTCACCTTCATACTGACTTCATGCTGACTTTGACCGCTGCTGTCCAAATGCGCTTCTATAACAACTTTAACAATCGACTCGAGCATCTTCCCCACTACTGATGTAGTCGTCTATAATTTATATAATTATAAAACTGGTCTATACTTATCCGTTTCCTCTCTCCCTCCTTTCTTAAAAAGTGTGGTTACATTGGCTACCCTCCAGTCCACAGGAACTGATCCAGAGTCTATAGAACATTGGAAAATGATCACCAATGCATCCACAATTTCTTGGGCCACCTCCTTGAGTACTCTGAGATGCAGACCATCAGGCCCTGGGGATTTATCTGCCTTCAGTCACAACAGTTTATCTAACACCATTTCCTGACTAATGTGGATTCCTTTCAGTTCCTCCCTCCCACCAGATCCTCGGTCCCCTAGTATTTCTGGGAAATAGTTTGTGTCTTCCTTAGTGAAGACAGATCCAAAGTACTTATTTAACTGTCCTACCATTTCTTTATTTCCCATTATAAATTCACCTGTTTCTGATTGTAAGGGACCTACATTTGTCTTCACTAATCTTTTCCTTTTTACATATCTAAAGAATCTTTTACTGTTTTATATTTCACCCGCAAGCTTTCTTTCATGCTTTCCCCTCCCCCCCTTCTTAGTTAATCCATTTGTCGTCCTCTGTTGAGTTCTAAATGGGGTGTAGATTGCAACCTTCACGTGTTTCAACGAATGCATTCAACCTGGCGTGCACAATCAAATGCGATCAAATAGAACAAGTCCCGCCTGCCTGCGTTTGACCCATACCCCTCCAAACCTTTCCTATCCGTGTACCTGTTTAAATGTTTCTTAAACATTGGGATAGCCCCTGCCTCAACTGCCGCCTCTGGCAGCTTATTCCATACTTCCACCACACTTTGTGTGAAAAAGATATGCCTCAGATTCCTATTAAATGTTTTCCCCTTGACCATGAACCTATGTCCTCTGGTTAAACCTATGTTAATTTAGTTAATTTTTAATTTTGATGATTACAGTCACTGGGTGTGCGCTGGGCTGCAGTTTGTCGTTGGACTGAAGAGCGATGGCAATTGCTACAGAATCTCTTCACTAGGTGGCAGCAACTGTCGGACGACCAGGTACACAATATATGCATAGTTGTATAATGATTAAAATTTAAAACGCAGATTAGTTTATTGCCATATACACCAGGGCGTAACAAAATTCCTTGTCCGTGCGAAGCTGATAAACAATAATTGGAGTAAGTATGGTTATAAATGCAAAACAGAAAAAAATGTGCAAAGATTGTCGTGCCATCTGAGGCTGGGTAATAAAAAACCTAAAGTACAGTCATGGAATAATGGATTCAGTAGAGTTGATTGTAAGGGGATGCAGCAACACCTCCAGGATGGGGGTGTGCAGAAGGTAATTGTATCGACTGGGCTTGTATTCACTGGAATGTAGAAGGGTGAGAGGGGATCTAAGAGACATGTAAAATTATTAAGGGATTGGACAGGCTAGATGCAGGAGAATGTTTCCGATGTTGGGGGAGTCCAGAGCCAAGGGTTATAGTTTAAGGATAAGGGTTTGGCCATTGAGGACTGAGATGAGGAAAAACGTTTTCACCCAGAAAATTGTGAATCTGGAAATTCTCTGCCTCAGAAGGTAGTGGAGGCCAATTCACTGGATGTATTCAAGAGAGAGTTAGATAGAACTCTTGGGGCTAACGGAATCAAGGGATATGGGGAATAAGCAGGGACGGGGTACTGATTGTGGATGATCTGCTGTGATCGTATTGAATGGCGGTGCTGGCTCGAAGGGGCCGAATGGCCTACTCCTGCACTCATTGTCTATGTTTCTATGTGTCAGGAGTATGATAACCGTGGGGAAATATTTATTTAAAATCTGGCTATCCAGGCTTTGAAGCCCCTGCCTCCCCTTCCAGAAGGTAGAGGAGTAAACATGGGATGCTTAGGTGGCAGTATCTTTGATGACACTACAGGTTGAACACTGATTTTCCGGCAACTGATGGTCCGCCTGCCTCTATAATCTGGAAAATTACCAGAGCTCAGTTGAAATTCCCTGTGCCCTGAGGAGCATCAGTCTTGAGGGTCAGGATGGAGGAAATGATATAGCCACCCGACAGATCAGGAGCCAGTGTGCAGATGGAGGCTGGAAGGGGAAGGAAGGCCCAGAGGTTTTGATAAGAGCGTATTCGGTATAATGGCGTTGAAGGCTGAGTTGTGGACAGTAAATAACATCCTTACATAGGTGTTCTTATAGTCATTTGATTCGGAGCTTGAATGCAATGCCAGGGAGATGCTGCCCTTCAAGACCTGTCTTTCTTCTATGCACATTGCAGAGGTCTAGATTGTCTGGGTGACTGACACAGATGTGGGCCATTATCAATCTTTCTGGTCGATGTTTGAAGCTACTGGGTGATTGTCATTGAGACATTTTGCTTCATGTTTTCTGGGGACTGGAATGATGGCAGTCTCCTTGAAGCAAATGGGGATGGAAAACTATTGAGGTGAAAGGTTGAAGATGCTGCAAAGACAGGATTACTGCAAAGATTACTGCACGACCTCAGAGCCCGTCCAAGGACCCGTCTGGGCTGACTGTTTTCCAATAGTTTGCATTTGTGAAAGCAGATTTAACATCTTGCACCAAGATGGATGGAAGGGGCCCAGCCAGCAAGGGATGAGGAGATGCGCCTTGGTGGAACTTTGTTTTCCTCTTCAACAAGTCTAAAAAGCATTGAGCTCATGCAGTAGAAATTGTGACAGATTTCAGATGGGTAGCCTGCCACAGTCATCTGACTGCTACTTGGTTGAATCCTCTAACTTGCTTTGGGATTTTCTCTTTGCATCCCTAATTGTCTTGCAGAGATCATACTTTACCTACTGTACTATGCGAGGTCTTTGAAGGCCTCAAAGTTGGATTTCAATGGAGAGTGAATCTCCATGTCTATGCAAGGTTTCTAGATATGCACAATGGGCGACAGATAGCACAATGGGCTAAGAGTTCGGCTGGCGACCGGAAGGTAGCCGGTTCAAATCCCGCTTGGAGTGCATACTGTCGTTGTGTCCTTGGGCAAGACACTTCACCCACCTTTGCCTGTAATTGAATGTACGGCGGCAGGCGCGGGCACACCGCGACGCCCTGTGTCTCCCTTTCAAGGGAGATGCTAAAAATGCATTTCGTTGTCTCTGTACTGTACACTGACAATGACAATAATGCATTTCGTTGTCTCTGTACTGTACACTGACAATGACAATAAATTGAATCATTTCATTTTTTTTTTCATGTGATAGACTCTAATTAAGGATAGACTAACTGCCTTGTCAGAACGCAGCCATCATGGCGTTCTTGACAACTGAGGTATATCATTTAGGCTGGGTGAAGTGGTCTTGAACATGATCTAGTCCACCGAGTCAAGGCTGTCTATGAAATAGACTCAATCTCCTCAGATCACTGCGGTATTACACATTTCGTTGCTGGCTTGGTTTACCAGTAACATAAATGTAAGCTTTTTGTGAGTGAATGGAGCATTCGGGGGGGGGAAATGCAAATGTTAATTTATGAAGGTTTTTGTCCATCTTCCGGCAGCTGTGTCTTGAGACTTGGCTCAGTGAGAAGGAAAATACGTTCACTGACCTCCATACCAGAAGTATCAAGGGTTCATGCGAAACTGAAGTAAATATCCAAAGACTAGAAGTAAGTGGGTTTTGACTGAGCCACTTTCAGTGGACTATCTGATTTCAATTCTTCCATGTTGCCGGAGCAGCAGAAATGGTGTAAAATTGCCATTGTGACAATAAAACATAGAAATGTACTTTCAAAACTTGAAGATGGTGGTAGAGCAGTCATCTTGCTGAAAGCAAGAACCAGCTTTAAAAAAACATAAAAAAATGGCGGGAAGAAGTTGAAGAGTTTTTTTTTGTGTTGCTGATTGTGAAGGGAGAACATTAGAGTGATGCAGGCATCCCATTGCCTCAGCTAGAGAGACTGTAGCAAATAAAAAGAAAGCAAGGTCTAACGGGGCGATTGTGCTGAGGGGAAGTGCCATGTTGAGGAAAAGTGCAACATAGAAACATAGGAAATAGGTGCAGGAGTAGGCCATTCAGCCCTTCGAGCCAGCACCGCCATTCAATATGATCATGGCTGATCATCCAACTCCGTATCCTGTACCTGCCTTCTCTCCATACCCCCTGATCCCTTTAGCCACAAGGGCCACATCTAACTCCCTCTTAAATATAGCCAATGAACTGTGGCCTCAACTACCTTCTGTGGCAGAGAATTCCACAGATTCACCACTCTCTGTGTGAAAAATGTTTTTCTCATCTCGGTCCTAAAAGACTTCCCCCTTATCCTTAAACTGTGACCCCTTGTTCTGGACTTCCCCAACATCGGCAACAATCTTCCTGCATCTAGCCTGTCCAACCCCTTAAGAATTTTGTAAGTTTCTATAAGATTCCCCCCTCGATCTTCTAAATTCTAGTGAGCAACGTGAGGCTTTTGGAGAGAAGGGCTGAGGAGAGAGGTGCTGCTCTGCCAAGCTAGGGCATAGCAGCAGCAGCAGCAGCAGCAGGCAGGAAGTGTAAAGGGCCTATCCCACTTTCCCGAGTTACTCACAAATTCTCCAGAGTTTTCCCCTTGATTCAAACTCGGAGAATGTCGGCTCGTTATGCCAGCCATAGGCACTCGGGGCATCAGGTAAGTCGGGACTTTTTTTACAGCATGTCAAAAAGTCCACGAGTAAAAAGATAGTCGGGAGGAGGAGTTCGTAGATCACAAAAATCTTGATTTTTTTTAAAAGGTCTGGTCAACTCGGCAGAGGACTCGGGAAAGTGGAACAGGCCCTTAAAGAGAAGTTGTCAGATACACAAAGGAGGCATGCAGGATTACACAAAGTGCTGCAGGGTGTGGGAGGTGGTGGACGCCTTGGTGGTTCCTGGTAACCACATCTTCCGCAAGTGTTGGCTGATTGAAGAACTCAGACTCAAAGTTAATGACCTGGACTCTGAGCTTCAAATGCTGCGGTACATCAGGGACCGGGAGAATTACCTGGACGCTGTGTTTCCGGAGGCAGTCATACCAGTTCGAGTAACTGCTTCCTCCGTGATCGCTGGGGAATAGAGGTAAAATAGGCTAAAGTCAGGATGGCTTTGTGAAAGGGAGATCTTCCCTGTCGAACCTGTTAGAATTCTTTGACAAAGTCAATGGCAGAATAGACAAAGGAGAGTCGGTGGACGTCGTTTACCTGGGTTTTCAGAAGGCCTTTGATAATGTGCCGCATGTGAGGCTGCTAAAGAAGAACCCAGTGTATCAGAGGGCAGATACTAGCATGGATGACAGTTTGCTGGATGGCAGAAAACAAAGAGTGGCAATAAAGGGGGTTATTCTTGGCTGCTAGCTCCGCAGGAGTCGGTGCTGGGGCCGCTACTCTTCACGTTGTATATCAATGATTTGCGGGAATTGAAGGCTTTGTGGCCAAGTTTGCAGATGATACAAAGATAAGTGGAGGGGCAGGTAATGCACAGAAATCAGGGACTCTGCAGAAGGACTTGGACAGGTTGGGAGAGTGGGCTGAGAAGTGGCGGATGGAATATAGTGTAGCAAAGTGTGGAGTCATGCATTTTGGTAGAAGGAATAAAGGCGTAGACTATTTTCTACATGGGGAGAGAATACAGAAATCGGAGGTGCAAAGGGACTAGGGAGTGCTGGTGCAGGATTCCCAAAAAGTTAATCTGCAAGCCGAATCGGAAGTAAGGAAGGCAAATGCAATGCATTTATTTCAAGAGGACTAGAATGTAAAACCAGGGATGTAATGCTGAGGCTCTAAGGCGCTGGTCAGGCCACATTTGGAGTATTGTGAGCAATTGTGGCCCCATATCTGAGGAAGGATGTACTGGTGTCGGAGAGGGTCCAGCAGAGGTTTACGAGAAAGATTCTAGGAATGAGTGGGTTAACGTATGATGAGCGTTTGATGGCACTGGGCCTGTACTCGCTGGAGTTTAGAAGGGTGATGGGGGACCTCATTGAAACTTACACAAATAGCGAAAGCCCTGGATAGAGTGGATGTGGAGAGGGTGTTTCCACAGGTGGGAGAGTTTAGGACCAGAAACAAAAGGCTCAGAATAAAAGGATGTACCTTTAGAAAGGAGATGAGGAGGAATTTCTTTATTCAATGGGTGATGAATCTGTGGATGTTTGGCGACCAAGTCAATGGGTATTTTTAAGACCGAGATTGATAGATTCTTGATTAGTTCAAGTGTCAGAGGTTATGGGGAGAAGGCAGGAGAATGGGGTTTGGAGGGAGAGATGGATCAGCCATGATTGAATGACGGAGTAGACTTGATGGGCCGAATGGCTTAATTCTGCTCCTATAACTTATGAACACCACGGGTCTGGACCCTACAGCCCACAATGTTTGTGGTGAACATGATACCATGTTTAACTGATCTCATGTTTCTGTATTTGATCCACATCCCTCTATAAAATGAGGCCAGTTCATTGGCTATATTTAAGAGGGAGTTAGATGTGGCCCTTGTGGCTAAGGGGATCAGAGGGTATGGAGAGAAGGCAGGTGCGGGATACTGAGTTGGATGATCAGCCATGATCATATTGAATGGCGGTGTAGGCTCGAAGGGCCGAATGGCCTACTCCTGCACCTAATTTCTATGTTTCTATTCACTACGCTTCCATGTGCCTATCTAAAAGCCTCTTGAATTCTGATATTGCATCTGCCTCCACCCCCATCCTGGCAATGCGTTCCAGGCCCTCACGACTCCCTGTGTTAAAAAAAAAGTTTGCCCTGCACACCTGCATTAAACCTTTCCCCTCTCACCTTATAGATATACCCAAGTGTTGGACATTTCTACCGAGACAGATAAAGGTTCTGACTGTCTACCAAATCTATGCCTCTCATAATGTTCTATCAAGTCTCACATCAACGTCCGATGTTCCAGAGAAAACAATCCGAGTTTAGCTCAATCAAGTTAGTGAGACGGGTCCTGCCATGTACAAATCCCTGCTGGTTATCCCTAATTAGCCCATTCTCTTTCAAATGGGAGTAAATCCTATCTCAAAGATTTCTCTCTGATAATTTCCCTACCACTGGCATAAGGCTCACTAGCGTAAAATTCCCTGTATTCTCTCTACTTCCTTTCTTAAACAAAGGAACAACATTGGCGAGTCCAGAACCAGGGGCCACAGTCTTAGAATAAAGGGCAGGCCATTTAAGACTGAGATGAGAAAAAACTTTTTCACCCAGAGAGTTGTGAATTTGTGGAATTCCCTACCACAGAGGGCAGTGGAGGCCAAATCACTGGATGGATTTAAGAGAGAGTTAGATAGAGCTCGAGGGGCTAGTGGAATCAAGGGATATGGGGAGAAGGCAGGCACAGGTTATTGATTGGGGATGATCAGCCATGATCACAATGAATGGCGGTGCAGGCTCGAAGGGCCGAATGGCCTCCTCCTGCACCTATTTTCTATGTTTCTATTGAGCACTCTCCAGTCCTCCGTGACATCACCTCTGTCTAGAGAAGAAACAAAGATTCCCGTCAATGCTCCCCGCAATCTCTCTTGCCTCCCTCCAGAACCTTGGATAAATGCCATCATGACCTGGTGGTTAATGCCTCAGCACCACTTGTGGGTTTAAACCGGTTTGTATCAGTTTTGCGTTGCTGATTATTGAATCTTTCTGGGGACTTGAATGTGTGAAAACCAAATTAGATTTGGAATCTATTCAGAAAGTCACTTGTTTAGGTCTTACATAAAGAAAGGTTATCTTCTGCAGCATACTGTGAGTGGATAGATTGGAAGAGGCGTCTTCTTCTTCTTGCGTATGGCGTGCACAGCCTAAAGTTGGAGGACAACTTGTTCTATTTCATCTTATTTGATTGTGCATGCCGGGTTGATTGCATTCGTGAAGGTTTCAATCTCCCACCCCGAAGAGGCGGCTAAACTCATTTCAGACAATAACTATGCTAGATATCAAAGATAATGGCATTTCAGTTGCCCAATTCCTGTTGTAAAACGCAGGATCCTCTGGAGTGGTCTCAACATCGTTAATTTTATCGTATTCTTTGTTGTAGAATCTGCCAGGAGTATTTATAGGCTTGCCATCAACATGTCTCCATTCTCTTTTATATTACATGGCAGCAGACAAAGCAGTTTGATGCTCCAAATCTATCTTGCACCTATTAATAAGTACAACAATTGAAACTTTATCCTGGAGACGATGTGACTTATTGCAATGTGTAGCAATGTTACAAAATTTTGAGATTTAAAAAATCAAGTCTGCAATTTATCCCATCAGATAAAGCATAACAATAAGTTTAATTTGACACCAAATTCACTTTCATATCTCAAGTATTAAAAAAGTTATGACCATTTTCATACTCGGAAATTAGCATCTTGTTCCCTATTGATTTTCAATGGACATTACAAAAAAGCTGTGATCTTAGATAGTCAAAAGCACATTTCTTAAGGAAAGATTAACATTTTTAAATAGCCTAAGTGTCCAAAGATTATTCACAAATAATTCACAATATAACATGATTTTTATATCTAATTTACATTAATTTATAGGCCAAATGGAAGGAATTTAGTGTTCAATTGCTGTAAATAAATCGGTTTTCTAGTGGGTTCATGTGGAACGCGCAGGTTTAGAATGTTGACAGCGCGCTGGATTAGTGCCCTCAAATGCCGAGAAAAATACTGGGGGATATAAAAAGCCCAAAATGAGCTACTCGCTATAGAAAATTATAATTATAGGGTTATATACATGCCCCATTTAATGTAAAAATAAGGTACATACCTTTAATTGTTTGCTTTATAAAACCCTGGGGCTGCCAGAGCTTGCGGAATGAACGAGAGCTTTTAAATTTATTATATCTACTCTTCGAGGCCTATAAAACTAATAATAGCTTTTGGGACCGGTTCTTGCAGCGATTCTCCGTTAATGATTTACTAGGCTGAACATCTGCGATTGGAACAGCCTAGTAAAAATCGGGTTTTAAACCCGCCCCCTCCAAACAGCTCCAAAATCACACACAAGGGGAGGGGCAGATGCTCAGCCACGATTCAGGTACGTTTTGTAACATACCTACAATGTGTCTTCTGTTAAATTCTGAAGGAAGATTTGGAAAAGAAGCGTTCAACATTGGACCAGTTGGTTAACGATGGCCAAGATTTAATAGAATTACTCAGTAACAGGAATTCATCAAAGAAAATTGAAGGCAATCTGAAAGAATTAAGACAAAGGTGGGAAAGTTTAGCGCAACAACTACAAGGTTGCTCCAAACAGGTAAGGAATTAAACGTAAGTTGCTCATCAGTTTCATGTGCCAAAAAGCACATGCAAGAAACACAGCAGGGAATTGAGCACTTTCTCTGCACTATTAACTGGAACATTTATTAGATAGACCCAAAATGCTGGAGTAACACAGGCTCTGTCTCAGGAAGGGTCTCGACCCGAAACGTCACCCCGTTCCTTCTCTCCTGTCCCGCTGAGTTACTCCAGCATTTTGCACTTTTTCAGTGTAAACCAGCATCTGCAGTTCCTTCCTACACCTGTAATATGTCTTTATTGGATAGCTTTAACAAGAGTCACCACAGCATTGATCTTGAAAATGAAACAAAATTATTTTCAAACTTTGAATTGTGAATTGAAAGTAAAATGCCATTCTTTCAACTAAAGATTTTCAACAAAATCTTGAACTGTTTGATCTTTGAGCCAGATAAAAGTCTTGTGGCTTACGATGGAATATATCCACTCATTGGTAATTTCTTACATATCACCTAGTTCTTTCACCAAAGGCAAACTGTCCGTCATATGAATGCTCCAATTGAGTGTTCTATTCAGATCGATGTGACATTGCCACATATTCTGGCATTGTTTGGTACATAAGGTTTTTGTCATTTTCCATGTGACTTGATGTTCACCTTAACGGAGCAGCACAAATCGCTAAAAATACTTTGCTCCTTCATTGTCTGTGCTTTGGTTAAACTGTTAATTATAAATTCATAAGTCAAAGGAGCAGAATTAGGACATTCAGCCCATCAAGCCTGCTCCGCCATTCAATCATGACTGATCTATCTTTCCCTCTCAACCCCATTCTCCTGCCTTCTCCCCATAACCCTTGACGCCCTTACTAATCAAGATTTTTTTATCAATCGCCACCTTAAAAATACCCAGACTTGGCCACCACAACCGTCTCTGGCAATGAATTCCACAGATTCACCACACTCTGACTAAAGCAATTGTAATTGAAATTGCTTTCTGGTTGGGGTCAATAGTTTACATTTAATAGTGCATAGAATTATGTATTGTTAATCTTTCTTTTCTTTTAAAATCTTTTTATTAGCTTTTTTCCCCAAAAACAAAAACAAAATAACAAAAAAAAGAATAATGATAAATATAACAATTATATTGATACATAAGGATCAGGGTTACATTAATAACAGGTATAACCTAAATATGAGTCCGGTGTCAAAATACACATTGAATATAGACCACATGTAAATATAGTTAGGTACACAAAAACGCTGGAGAAACTCAGCGGGTGCAGCAGCATCTATGGAGTGAAGGAAATTGGCAACGTTTCGGGCCGAAACCCTTCTTCAGAAGTTTTGGCCCAAAACCTTCGCTCCATAGATGCTGCTGCACCCGCTGAGTTTCTCCAGCATTTTTGTCCACCTTCGATTTTCCAGCATCTGCAGTTTCTTCTTAAACACATGTAAATATAGTTAAATGTTTAAAAGAAAAGTTGTATATAAAAAAAAAAAGAGAAAAAGGAAAAAACAAAACCCCCTAAACTAGAGAAGAAAAAAAGCAAAACAGAATCTGGGTTGCAAAGAATTTCACAGTTTAAGTCCCTGTTTGTCATAAAATCCATTCCACCGTATAAAGGTAAAATAATTTTTATAACGTTTGGAGAGGCGACAATTAATGTCGTGTGAAAATGTTGAATAACTCTTCCCCAAGTCCTATCAAATTTAACCAAGGGTTCAACAATGTCACTCCTGATTTTTTTTCTTTCTAAATTTAAACATGATATCGTTTTAGAGTACCAATGGAGTGTTAGAGTCTTTCCATTTAAATGAAATAGATCTTCTGGCAATTAATGAGGTAAAGCAATCAGCCGATGGGCGGAACAGGACAAATGAGTAGAATCTAACATTGGGAGCCCAAAAATTGCAGTAATAGGATGAGGTTGTAAATCAGTACATAAAACTACAGAAATAGTATCAAAGACTTCTTTCCAATATTTTTCCAAAAGTGGGCAGGACCAAAACATATGGGTCCGTGAGGCCACTTCAGACTTACATCTGTCACAGGTAGGATTTATATGACCATAAAAACGAGCTAACATCTTTTGACACATGAGCTCTGTGAACCACCTTGAATTGTATCAAAGTGTGTCTTGCACACATTGAGGAAGTATTAACTAATTGAAGAATCCTCTCCCATTTCTCTATAGATAGAGACATTTGGAGTTCTCTTTCCCAGTCATTCTTAATTTTATCAAATGTATCTATTTGTAATTTCAAAATCAACTCATAAATAGTTGTTATTAAGCCTTTCTGCTAAGGATTCAAATGTAAATTTTGGTTAGATGTGGTAACGGAAAAAAGGGCAAAGTAGCCTTCAATAAATGTCTAATTTTGTAAATATCTAAAAAAATGTGAGTTAGGTAAATTATATTTATTGGAGACTTGTTCAAAAGATATAAAACAACCATCCAAAAACAAATCACGAAAAGCTGCTAATCCCTTCCTCTTCCATAACAAAAAGGCTTGATCAGTACTAGAAGGTTGGAAGAAAAAATTTGATATGATAGGACTCGATAAGATCATTCAATCCAAAAAAAATTACGAAATTGAAACCTTATTCAGAACGTATGTCTTATTATTGGGTTAGTCGTATATTTATTCAATCTCGTAATTGTAAAAGGTAACGAGGCCACTAGAATAGAAGCCAATGATATCCCTTGCATAGAATCACGTTCAAGATTTATCCATCCTGGGCATTGGGTAGCTTCTAAATCTTTTGTCCAAAACGTTAAATAACGAACATTAACTGCGCAATAGTAGAATCTAAAGTTCGGCAGTGCTAAACCACCGTCTTTTTTTGATTCCTGAAAGTATTTTTTACTTAGTCTGGAATTTTTATTCTGCCATATATATGAAGACATTTTGGAATCAATAAATTTAAAGAAAGATTTAGCAATAAAAATTGGTATCGTCTGAAATAAATACAAACATTTAAGTAAGATAAACATTTTAATAGCATTGATTCAGCCGATTAAAGATAAGGACATTGGTGACCATTTAGTAAACTGTTGTTTGATCTGGTCAATTAAAGGCGTAAAATTAGCTTTAAATAAATTTTTGTGTTTCTTGGTAATCTTAATACCTAAATAAGTAAAGCATTCGGTAGTCAATCTAAATGGTAACTGTCCATAATTCGAAACTAGGTTGTTTAATGGAAAAAGCTCACTCTTACTAAGATTTAGTTTATAACCAGAAAAACTATTAAATTGATTAAGTAGTGCTACTATTGCTGGAATAGATTTATCAGGATTAGAAATGAATAATAACAGATCATCTGCATAAAGGGATAGCTTATGTGTCTTATTCTCGCGGACAATACCAAAAATATTAGGGGATTCCCTAATAGCAGTGGCCAAAGGTTCCAAAGCAATATCAAATAGTAAAGGACAGCCCTGTCTAGTACCTCGAAAGAGCCTGAAAAAAGGATCTCTGATTATTGGTAAGTACAGAAGCCCGAGGTATATGATATATCAGCTTGATCCAAGAAATACATTTTGGACCAATCTTAATTTTTTCAAGTGTATTGAATAAGTATTCCCCAGCTACTCTATCAAACACCTTCTCGGCATCAAGTGAAATGACACATTCTGGAGATTTATTTGATATACGATATTCATTAATCTCCTAACGTTAAAGTATGAGTAACGATTTTCAATAAACATAGAAACATAGAAAATAGGTGCAGGAGTAGGCCATTCGGCCCTTGGAGCCTGCACTGCCATTCAATATGATCATGGCTGATCATCCAACTCTGTATCCCGTACCTGCCTTCTCTCCATACCCCCTGATCCCCTTAGCCACAAGGGCCACATCTAACTCCCTCTTAAATATAGCCAATGAACTGGCCTTAACTACCTTCTGTGGCAGAGAGTTCCACAGATTCACCACTCTCTGTGTGAAAAATGTTTTTCTCATCTCGGCCCTAAAAGACTTCCCCCTTATCCTTAAACTGTTACCCCTTATTCTGGACTTAACCAACATCGGGAACAATCTTCCTGAATCTAGCCTGTCCAACCCCTTAAGAATTTTGTAAGTTTCTATAAGATCCCCCCTCAATCTTCTAAATTCTAGCGAGTACAAGCCGAGTCTATCCAGTCTTTCTTCATATGAAAGTCCTGACATCCCAGGAATCAATCTGGTGAACCTTCTCTGTACTCCCTCTATGGCAAGAATGTCTTTCCTCAGATTAGGAGATCAAAACTGTACACAATACTCCTGGTGTGGTCTCACCAAGAACCTGTACAACTGCAGTAGAACCTCCCTGTTCCTATACTTTTCCCTGCTCAAATCCTTTTGCTATGAATGCTAACATACCATTTGTTTTCTTCACTGCCTGCTGCACCTGCATGCCTGCTTTCAATGACTGGTGTACCATGACACCCAGGTCTCGTTGCATCTCCCCTTTTCCTAATTGGCCACCATTCAGATAATAGTCTACTTTCCTGTTTTTGCCACCAAAGTGAATAACCTCACATTTATCCACATTATACTGCATCTGCCATGTATTTGCCCACTCACCCAGCCTTTCCAAGTCACCTTGCGGTCTCCTAGCATCCTTCTCACAGCTAACACAGCCCCCCAGCTTCGTGTCACCCGCAAACTTGGAGATTTTGCATTCAATTCCCTCGTCCAAATCATTAATATATATTGTAAATAGCTGGGATCCCAGCACCGAGCCTTGTGGTACCCCACTAGTCACTGCCTGCCATTCTGAAAAGGACCCGTTTACTCCTACTCTTTGCTTCCTGTCTGCCTGCCAGTTCTCTATCCACATCAATACTGAACCCCCAGTGTGCTTTAAGTTTGAAGATCAGACATAAAACCTGTCTGATCTTCAGAAATAATTTGCGGTAAAATATTTTCCAATCTCATAGCAAATATTTTGGAATCTACATTTAACATTGTATAGGTCTCTATGATGTCACTTCAGTAGGGTCTTTATCTTTTTTAAGAATTAAAGAAATAGATGCTTCATAAAAGGATTGTGGTAATCTATTCATTAAAAAGGCTTCTTTAAAAACCTGGCATAGCCAGGTTTTTTATTTATTTTATTTTTATTTTTATTTTATTATTATTAAAAAAAAAAAAAAATCCTTTAGTTTATGGGGGTTTTGTTTTTTGCTTTTTTCTTTTTCTTTTTTTCTTTTTATCTTAGTTTTTTTTAAAGATTTAACTATATTTACATAGAAACTGGGAGGTCTATATTCATTATGTATTTTGACACTTGTCTCATATTAGGTTATACCTGTTATTAATGTAATCCTGATCCCTATGTATCAATATCATTGTTATGTTTATCATTATTCTTTTTGCTCTTTTTTCTGTTCTATTTTTGTTTTGTTTTTTGGAAAAAAAATATAAATATTTTTTTTTAAAAGAAAGCCAGGGAGACAGTAAACTTGAAAACAACTTTAAAACTTTTTCTGTAAACCCATCTAAACCAGGAGCTTTACCCAGAATTCATTGAGAGGATTGCTTTCTGTATTTCTTCCTTCGCGATGAGTTTAACAACAGAGACTCATTTTGTAATAAATTTGGCAAGTTCAGTTTCTTTTAAAAATCATGCATTATATTGGAATCCGTAAGAAATTCTGATTGGTATAGGGAGGTATAACATTCCTGAAAGGATTTACTTAGGAATTTGGGGTTAGATAGGTAAATGAGGGAAGTCGTTCCTATTGTCAGATACTTCAAGAACCACAAGATAGGGCTTAAAGTACGGGGAGCAAATACGAGTGGGAAGCAAGAAAGAAATGTATTTACTCATTCGTTCCAATCTGAAAATCTTAAATGGGTGCGAACATTGGCTCAGAAAATATTCCATGCTAAATATCCATTGTTTTATTTCCAACCTCATGTGCTGATCGGACATAGTTGTCAGAGTCTGGAACAACCCAGGCCTTGGGAATGATCGTCACAGAGCGCACAGTTGAGAAGAAGCGTTCAGCTCCTCCGCCTCCGTCCAGGAAAAGACATCTGCGAGTGGATGTGGAATCCAGAAATAAGTAAGGACCGCTTTCTTATTTTACATTGGCTTCTCTGCATGATTCTGAGAGAGATGACTGGTGGAAATTGGTTACTTCAAAGGACGATGTTCTTTAAGGCTCTAATTAGCAGAGTAAATAATGAGTAGAATAAGTTCCACATCTTAAATTTTTTGCCTGGACTAGAGTGCATCATCAAAGTAAGCAGTTGTCCATTCATTATACAGATGAGAAGAAAAACTCTGGGTTTTCTCCGAGTGTTTCCCGTTGTGCACTGTGTGCCTTCAATAAACCCAATTGTTCGATAGACTCGCCACTGATCTAAGAGCTGTTTTATAACTGTGTCTATCTGAGTAAATGTGTAAAAGAGCTGCAGATGCTGGTAAAATCAAAGGTAGACACAAAATGCTGGAGTAACTCAGCGGGTGGCAGCATCTCTCGAGATCCCCGACAGGGATGGGTCTCGACCCGAAACGTCGCCAATTCCTTCTCACTAGAGATGCTGCCTCACCCGCTGAGTTACTCCAGCATTTTGTGTCTACCTTCTATCTGAGTAAAGCCAGATATAGGGCACGGGTATAACACAAAATAGCACAACATTCCCTCCCTCAGCTGCTACAGTGGGAAAATCCATCACATGGTTCCAGTATTCTGGGTTTCATTATGACGACCAATGTTGTCAGTTCTCCTGTGACTTTGTCTCGATCTCCTGCTTTGCCCCTACACCCCTAAAGATGCGTTGAGATCCAGAATAGTCACTGTGTCTCGTGACAAGATGAAGTATGAGTATTGCAGGACCCCTAGCTGAGATACGAATCATCATTGGAAGCGGTTGAGGTACCGGATGACTGGAGGGTAGGTACGGTTATGTAAGAAGGGCTGCAAGGAAATGCCTGGGAACTATAGGTCTCTGAGGCTAATATCTATGGTGGGTAAGTTACTGGAGAGGATAAGATATTCCTGCATTTGGATAGATAGGGCCTGATTGGGGATAGTCAGCATGGTTTTCAAAGCGGGAGATGATGTCTCATAATTTTAATTGAGTTTTTTGAGGGTGTGAGGACATTGTCTATATGGACCTCAGCAAGGCCTTTGACAGGTTGGCTACTCTGGAAGGTTAGATCGCATGGGATCTACTGAGAGCCAGCTAACTTGATTCAAAATTGGCTTCATGGAAGGAAGCAGTGTGTGGTGGTGGAAGTCTTGGGAATGATCGCTGCAGAGATCATTATTGACTGGATGCCTGTGACTAATGGGATCTTAGGAATTGGTGCTGAGCCCACTGGTCTCATCTATATCAACAATTTGGGTGATAAGTAAGTTTGTGGATGACTAAAGTAGTAGCATCATAGACAATGAAGGTGGTTATCAAAATCTACAGCAGGATCATGATCAGTTTGGCAAGTGGGCCAAGGAATGGCTAAGGGAGTTTAATGCAGATAAGTTCAAGGTGCAAGGCAGGGTCCTGTCGAATGTTGTAGAGCGGAGGGATCTAGGAGTAGAGATACATAATTTCCTGAAGGTGGCACATGGACAGATAGGGTAGCAAAGAAGGCTTTAGATACAGTGGCCTTCATAAGTTGCGGGTATTAAATATAGATGTTAGGACGTAATGTTACAGTTTTGCAGGACATTGTGTGAGGTTGCATTTGGAGTATTGTACTCGGTTTTGGTCGCCTTGCTAAAGGAAGGATGCTATTATACTGGAAAGAGTACAGAGAACATTTACAAGGATGTTACTAGGACTCGAGGGCCTGACCTATAGAAAAAGGTTGGGCAAGGAATTTATTCCTTG
Source organism: Leucoraja erinaceus (assembly GCF_028641065.1). Lineage (NCBI taxonomy): Eukaryota > Metazoa > Chordata > Chondrichthyes > Rajiformes > Rajidae > Leucoraja > Leucoraja erinaceus. The sequence continues at coordinate 70,862,918 of NC_073384.1, read as the reverse complement.
GAACACAGGAGGCTGAGGTGTGATCTTAGAAATGTGTATAAAATCATGAGGGGGGGGGAGATAGAGTGAATGCCAAGAGTCAACAATTGATGATATGTGTTTTGTGTCAGGATACATCTTCATTCTAATTTGCATCCCCTTTTCCTGCTACCTGGAAGATGGATTTCCAATCTCATCTGCAAGGCCTTTTACAAATATTACAGAACAAAGGTAGATTCACAACTTCAGACCATTACATCAGAATTACATCTGCTTCGTCGACTTTCTATAAACAGAAGGAAGGTCACATATCAATCAATCTGATTATTTTCCTCTCCGAGCAACTACTCCCCTTCACACACATCATATCCCTTATCTCAATCTTACTATAATTTTACATAGCCAAAGCTAACTACAGAGTCTATTATCTCTCAGCCTTGAATTCTGTCTCGAACGCAGCACAACCGGCCATAACTCTTCATCTTTATGTCACATCAGAGCTGAAAAATGTGCCATAGAAAAAGAGCAGATGACCTCTGGCCTAAGAAGAGGCCCTATTCGGTATTCCATTCTTTAACCCTCTGTGTGGAAAACTAGCCCCAAAGGTTCCTATTAATTTAGTTTACTTTCGAGATACAACATGGAAACAGGCCCTTCAGCCCACCGCATTACTGAGATCACAGGAAGAGCAGTCAATGACTGAGTCTTTTCAACCACTCACGAGTGATCTATTCCTCATTCATCAACCTGGCTCAATTCTGTTGCCCCTCACAGCCATCAAAATCCAAATCACCCCATTACAGAAAGGTTGTGGAGGCTGTCGGGGGGGGTGCAGAAGAGGTTTCCATAATGCTGCTTTGATTAGAAGGATTATTAACTATGAGGAGAGAGGACAAAGTTGGATGGTATTCTCCGGAGTGTGGATGCTGAGGGGCGATGTGATAGAAGTAGAGAAAGTTGTGAGAGGCATAGATAGGATAGACGGAACATTTTCCAGGGTTGAAATGTTAAAGACTAGATGGCAAAGAGGGTGAGAGAGGCAACTGGGACAAATTTTTGGTAGTGTGTGGTGGGTGCCCGGGACAGTTAGCCAGGGGTGGTGGTAGAGATAGTTACGGTTGTAGTCTTAAAGATGATTTTAGCTGGACATATGGAATGGAGGGATATGAATGACATGCAGGCAGAGGAGCTTAGATTAAGTAAATCGTGTTTAGAATGGACACTGGGCTGTTTGGCCAGTTCCTGTGTTATACTTGGGGTTGCCAACTTTCTCACTCCCAAATAAGGGACAAACGATCAAAATAAGGGACAAATACCCAACGGCAATTCGTTGACCAACTCGGCCGTGGCTGGGTGAATGATGAGTTGGCCCGGGTGCTGGACTGCACACAAAGCCCAGCCGGCGGGGAGTTTCGGCCCGGGCCGCGCGGTGTCACACACAACGTTCAGCACCCCATCCAACTCATGAACCGATGATCGGCCATGAGAAGGAGGGGTGGTGGTGTCGGTAAGCGAAGGTCCAAAGGACGGACAGCAGGCTGGGCTGCCGACCGCGGGGCCAAGGGCGAGGCGCTGCTGCTGCACTCCATGGGCTGCACTACGTCTGGATTGGTGTGGCGGGGCCGGAGGTGGTGCTCCAAACCTGACAGTCCCCTCGACCCGAGTAGTAGCAGTCAAATACGGGACAAGAGCGGTCCCAATTTAGCCCAAAATACGGGATGTCCCGGCTAACACGGGACAGTTGGCAACCCTAGTTATATTGTTCTGTATTCTATGTTCTATAATTTAATATGGCTAAAACCATTGTTTGGTTTCAATGGTTTCTTCTGTCTCGCGTCTTGTTGCAATGTCGCCACTAATGCATTACTTCATCACATCATCAGGTTCATTGCAGATGCCAGTGAGCTTCTGAGCTGTATCAGCAAATCCAAGTATGAGATTCAAGCCATGATGTTCAATCATTTCACCAGGACGAAGGATATTTCTGACATGAAGGACAGAACAAAGGTGAGGTTGCAACAATAGAAATGGATTCTTCTGCAAAAGAAAATAGGGGAATCATCAGGATTATAAAAAAATGTGGAATTTATACCCTAAATTTCCGGTGGAGTTGATGATCAAAAAATGTTTGTGAGAAGCAGCAATGTTAGAAGCAGCACTCATTTTCCGGTTTTGTTTAAATACCAATGAACACAAGAAAAATTGCAGTGGAAGGCCACATGGCTCCTCAAATATCTGCCTTATCGTATTGTTTTGCAGATCATGGCTGATCCTTCTTGAATATCTGGGAAGGGTAGAGGGTAGATTTACGTGTATGTTGCCAGGACTGGAGAGTGTGAGCTACAAGGAGAGGTTGCGTAGGCAGATACTCTATTCCTTGGAGCGTGGGAGGATAAGTGGTGATCTTATAAAGGTGTATAAAATCATGAGAGGAATAGATCGGGTAGACGCACAGAGCCTCTTGCCCAGAGTAGGTAAATCAAGGACCAGAGGGCATAGGTTTAAAGTGAAGGCGAGACGATTTAATAGGAATCTGAGGGTTAACCTTTTCACACAGAGGGTGCTGCCAGAGGAGGTGGTTGATGCAGGGACTATCCCAACATTTAAGAAACAGTTAGAGAGGTACATGGATAGGACAGGTTTGGAGGGATATGGACCAAATACAGGCAAGCGGGACTAGTGTAGCTGGCAAAATGAGTACGAAGGAACAGTGGATGCTGGTTTAAACCAAAGATATTCCCAGAAAGCTGGAATAACACAGCGGGCCTGGCAGCATCTGAAGAAGGGTCTTGAACCAAAACGTCACCCATTCCTTCCTTCCAGAGATGCTGCCTGTTCCACTGAGTTACTCCAGCTTCTTGTGTCTTATCTCCAGTGGAACTGGGACATGTTGGCAGGTGTGGTCAAGTTAGGCCGAATGGCCTGTTTCCACACTGTCACTCTATGATTGACGAGCTTTCTGCCATCTAACTATTATATTGATAGTATAAATGTTTTCTCCTTGACAATCACACTTCAGCGAGCATCCTTGTTATGGATTTCTGAGAGTTGAACTGATTGCTAAACTTGAGAAACCAGCAGTGGTAGAATGAACAAGTGACCACTTATGCATTAAATATTTTTCACAATTCTTAATTATTTTTTTAAGATCACTGCCCACTGTTAAATATTTAATGTAGACAAGGTTACAGTATTAATTGTGCATTGTAAGTTTGTAGTAATTAAAATGATTTGAATATTATGCATAAGCAACACTTGCTATATTGCTGAGGTAAATCATTGGCATCGAGCAAAAGGAGGGAGATTTCTTGTTGAAGACATTTTCTTTATTTATAGACATTGGAAAAAGAAAAGGCTGTAAACGAGAGGCAATTGAAGGAAATAAGACAAAAAGGACAGGCCTTGCTTGACGCAATGGAGAAAGGTAAAACCAATTTGAATTGTCATTAACTTGTTGCCGGGTTACGTGAACTTTTTTTTTGCCTTCCATCCATCACAGTGAGGAATGTGGAGGAGTCACTGTGGTGGATGTTTATGTTAAAATGTGTTTTGTGTGTTCCGTGGCTTTTCATTTGTTTGACTGACTTGGCAAACGAAATTCCTCGCAAGTTGCAAAACATACTTGGCTAATAAAGTGTGATTGTGATTGGTTTATTCGTGAGGCCAAGCCTGCAGTGCTGGCAGGAGCACTGTGGTTTTGTTGAAGACAGAGCCTAGAGTCATACAGCATGGAAACTGGCCCTTTGGCCCAACTTGCAGGGCCTATGTCAACCAAGATGCCCATCTACACTAGTCCTACCTGCCCACGTTTGGCCTATATCCCTCTAAACTGCACTGTGCAGTAAAATAATCCAGAGGGTTATGGAATCATCAATGCTGGCTTTGCATAACTTAAAATGTGTATATTTGATTGGTTTTATTTTTAATGATTAGTTAATCTTGGATCAACTCAAAGCAGTTCATAAGAAGGACATATTATTGGTAGGTAGACAGAAATGCTGGAGGAACTCAGTGGGTGAGGCAGTATCTATGGAGCGAAGGAAATAGGCAACGTTTCGGGCCGAAACCCATCTTCAGACCCGTAGATGCTGTCTCACCCGCTGAGTTTCTCCAGCATTTTTGTCTCCCTTTGATTTTCCAGCATCTGCAGTTCCTTCTTAAACATATTATTGGTATGTGGCTGCCAATGTAATTTCACAGACAGGAAGAGATGAGAATAATTTTTCCTTTCTGGGATCATGTAATTTTTAGTACCTAGTTCGATTGACAAATAAGTTATTGCTGCTCTCCAGGACTTCTCAATTAAAGTAATTTAAACATTGAGAGTTTATTGTTCACCTTGCTGACAAGATGATGTTTTTGCAATGTAACCTGCTTGCAGAAGGGCTGTCAACAGAGGAAGTAATCCATGTCCTGGACAAGCTGTCACTGGAGTGGAACACCAATAACCAGCAAACGGAGAGGCTGAGATGTAAGATCCAATATCAAGAGAACATAAATCATATTTATGAAGAGTTACAAGAGCTTGAAAAGATGATAAAACGCGAAGAAGACTGGCTGAAGAGTGTGGCTAGTGATAAAATGAACGAATCCTGCCAGGTGAATGGCTTTGTGCACTTTGCAATGTGGTGATGTAGCTTAACTTGTGAGAAGGAGGAAGAGCATAAGCATTTAAAGCTTATTAGTGCTCCAGGAAGCAGGTTTTGAGGGGAAATTACCCTTTTTAGTTCCCGTTTCAGTTTAGTTTATTGTCACGTGTTTCGAGGTACAGTGAAAAGCTTCCGTTGCGTGCTAACCAGTCAGCAGAAAGACAATACATGATTACAATCTAGCCATTCACAATGTATATGATACATGATAAGGGAATAATGGCAGTGCAAGGTAAAGCCAGCAAAGTCCAATATTACTGCAGGACCCCTCTCTGGTTGCAGCAGGATGGTTCAATAGACGATAGGTGCAGGAGTAGGCCATTTGGCCCTTCGAGCCAGCACTGCCATTCAATGTGATCATGGCTGATCAGCCCCAATCAGTACCCCGTTCCTGCCTTCTCCCTAAATCCCCTGACTCCGCTATTTTTAAGAGCCCAATCTAGCTCTCTCTTGAAAGCATCCAGAGAACCTGCCTCCACCGCCTGAGGCAGAGAATTCCACAGACTCACCACTCTCTGTGAGGAAAAAGTGTTTCCTCGTCTCCGTTCTAAATGGCTTACTCCTTATTCTTAAACTGTGGCCCCTGGTTCTGGACACCCCCAACATCGGGAACATGTTTCCTGCCTCTAGCGTGTCCAAGCCCTTTAACAATCTTATATGTTTCAATGAGATCCCCTCTCATCCATCTAAACTCCAGAGTGTACAAGCCCAGCTGCTCCATTCTCTCAGTATATGACAGTTCCGCCATCCTGGGAATTAATCTTGTAAACCTAAGCTGCACTCCCTCAATAGCAAGAATGTCCTTCCTCAAATTAGGGGACCAAAACTGCACACAATACTCCAGGTGTGGTCTCACTATGCTCTGTACAACTGCAGAAGAACCTCTTTGCTCCTGATAACAGCTGGGAAGAAACTGTCCCTGAATCTGGAGGTGTGCATTTTCACACTTCTATACATTTTGCCCGATGGGAGAGGAGAGAAGAGGGAGTGGCCAAGGTGCAACTTGTCCTTGATTATCCTAGCCAGACAGCGTGAGGTATAAATGGAGTCAAATCTTCTTTAAATAAGATCATGATTTCTCATTTACGTTCGTGCTATTTTCCTGCGCTAATCTTGATTCCCTTTGTCAAAAAAAATCGATATATGTATTTTAGATGATCAGCAGCTTAACTTCTGTAGTTCCACATCCAAAGCTTTGCTGCCCTCTGGATGAAAAACATTCTTCTCAACTCAGTTCTAAATGGCCAATCCCTTATTTTAACGACGGTGAGCACTGGCTTAAGTTACCACACACAGATGAAACATCAACTCTGCATTAATCGTAGCAAGTCCCTAAAGAATTTATTTAGTCGTATTGAGGAGATCACTCGGTCTACTATAGTCATACTGCATGGAAACATGCAGTATAGGAGTAAAGAGGTTCTTTTGCAGTTGTATAGGGCTCTGGTGAGACAACATCTGGAATATTGTGTACAGTTTTGGTCTCCTAATTTGAGGAAGGACATCCTTGTGATTGAGGGAGTGCAGCGTAGGTTCACAAAATTGATCCCTGGGATGGCGGGACTGTCATATGAGGAAAGATTGAAAAGACTAGGCTTGTATTCACTGGAGTTTAGGATGAGACGGATCTTATAGAAACATATAAAATTATAAAAGGACTGGACAAGCTCGATGCAGGAAAAATGTTCCCAATGTTGGGCGAGTCCAGAACCAGGGGCCACAGTCTTTGAATAAAGGAGAGGTCATTTAAGACTGAGGTGAGAAAAAACTTTTTCACCCAGAGAGTTGTGAATTTATGGAATTCCCTGCCACAGAGGGCGGTGGAGGCCAAGTCACTGGATGGATTTATGAGAGAGTTAGATAGAACTCTAGGGACTAGTGGAGTCAAGGGATATGGGGAGAAGGCAGATTTATTGGGTTTAAGGGTTATTGATAGGGGACGATCAGCCATGATCACGATGAATGGCTGTGCTGGTTCAAAGGGCCGAATGGCCTCCTCCTGCACCTATGTTCTATGTTTCTATGTTAAACGTAGGCAGAAATGCTGGAGAAACTCAGCGGGTGAGGCAGCATCTATGGAGCGAAGGAAATAGGCAACGTTTCGGGTCGAAACCCTTCTTCAGACTGATGTGAGGGTGGGGCGTGGGGGGGGGGGGGGGGGGCGGGAAAAAGAAAGGAAGAGGTGGAGCCAGAGGGCTGAGGGAGAGCTGAGAACGGGAGGAGAAAGTAGGGACTACCTGAAATTAAAGACGTCAATATTCATACCACTGGGGTGTAAACGACCCAAGCAAAATATGAGGTGCTGCTCCTCCAATTTACGATGGTCCTCACTCTGGCCATGGAGGAGGCCCAGGACTGAAAGGTCGACTTCGGAATGGGAGGGGGAGTTGAAGTGCTGAGCCACCGGGAGATCAGGTTGGTTATTGCGAACTGAGCAGAGTTGTTCGGCGAAGCGATCGCCAAGCCTACGCCATGACAGGCGACAAATGTTGGAATCTTGAGCTAAAAACAAACTACTGGAGGAACTCAACAGGTCAAGCAGCATCTGTGGTGGCAAAAGGGATGGTTAACACTTCCCTTCACGACCCTGCTTCAGGACAGGACTAATATTTTCTGACTTTCTGGAATAAGTCTCAACCTATAGGGTGATTTCACGAAAGGTCACTGGGTCATAGGTCTTCACGCACGGAGCCGCAAAATCCAACTGGGGTACAAACGTCACTTCCAGTACATGTTATTGATGCTAGAAACGCGTACTTTCAAACCTGTTAAAAACCGAGAAAACGGTTAGTTTTTGCGCTATAAATAACTGTGCAAGTCGGGATGACCGTGAGACACAGTTATCCTGCTTTAGAGTTCTAAAGATTAAGGAAAATGAAGGTAAAGAGAAGAGAGAGCTGAAGGGAAAATAACAGCGGAAGTTGTTGGCCGTGCGGATATAAAGATAGAAAATATTGGGAATTATCGCGTTTGCTCACTGCATTTCATCTAAACATCAATAATGCCTTAGTTTTGATGAAATGCAACATTTGGCTTGGTTTAAGTGAAACTATTTATGATGACTGTCCTCGAGTTATGAATGCTCACTCATATGACTTATGCATACCCACTCTCTCTCTCTCCACTTGTAGTAATTGTTCCTATCTGTCTTATGTGCTATTGATACGATTCATTACAATGCCGCAGAGGTATGGTTACCATATCAAATGTTGTTTCTGCCCTTTCTCACTGATGGGCGAAATAGACTTACGGAGTCATGTCAAAATAGAATCGATTATTACCAAGGGATAGCTCGTGGCAGTCTTGGTTCATAGTATTTATTCTCATTTGTGCAGGATGAAATCAACCGGCTGCTTGATGTGACTCCATATTTGGAGAAAGTACTGGCTCATGGGGAAGTGCTCAACAGTGAACCTGAAGCTCCAAACTTCCTCCAGGAGGACCTTAATAACATAAACAATCGATACAGATCAATTCTCCAGAAACTACTCAGCAAGCGACAAAAGCCAGCAGGTGACTAGGCGATTAATATGAAGACACAAAGTGTTGCAATAACTCAGAGGGTCAGGCTACATCTCTGACTGATGTGGACAGACAATGTTTCAGGTTGATTATCCTGAAGCATGATTAACTTGGATGCGTTTTGTTGAGCTTAAATGTTCTGTTTTTGAAAAGTTTATATTGCAGGGCGATAGGCTGTTCAGCCACAGTTCCACGTCCATGCCTTTACCACAAGTTAACAAATCTAGTCATTTTGGTCTTAATTCAAGTCATTCCCAATGTCGATATTCTTTTAGACACAAAATGCTGGAGAAACTCCAGCGGGACAGGCAGCATCTCTGGAGAGAAGGAATGGGTGACGTTTCAGGTTGAGACCCTTCTTCGGTGCCTCGACCCGAAATGTCACCCATTCCGTTTCTCCAGAGATGCTGCCTGTCCCGCTGAGTTACTCCAGCATTTTGTGTCTATCTCTGGTTTAAACCAGTATCTGCAGTTCCTTCCTACACATTCTGTCTATATTGGCAGTTTTGCAAGTCCATTACAACCTCGTATTGAAAAATGCAGGTTTCATTGCTATGTTTTCAGGATTTCTCCACTTTATTGGTCACTAGTGCTTAGAGGAACTAGTCATTATTATCATTTATTATTAGGATACGTCTTATCCAGGCTGATTACATGGGGAGACCACGGGTCATCCAGACCGCTGAGTGAATGCTGCACTCTGAATGATGCCGTTTCTTCCTCTGGTGTTAAACTGAAGCTCTCCGCGCAGGTGGTTGTAAACTTTGAGCCAGCATTATAAAATCATGAGGATAGTCTTTTCCCAGGATATGGGAATCAAGAACTGCAGGGCATAGGTTTGAAGTGAGATGGGAAAGATTTAATAGGAACCCGAGGGGCAATGTTTTCACACAGGGTGGTGTTTTCACACAAGTATATGGAACACGCTGCCAGATGAAGTAGGTGAGGCGGGGACCTGAACAGCCATTTCAGGTACAAGATATTTTAAAGACATTTGAACAAGTACACGGACAGCAAAGGTCGAGAGGGATATGGGCTGAATACAGACAAGAGGAGACGAGCTTAGATGGGACATCTTGGTCAGCATGGCCAAGTTGCTCCAGCACTTTGAGTCTATCTTTGGCACAAACATCTACGTGGCAATTAACACATTGGTAAATTTTATGTAGGTACATTTGGTTTTCATTTATACAATCATACAGCATGGAAACAGGTGCTTCAGCCCAACACATCCATGCTGACCAAGTCTCATTGTTCCACGTTTGGCCCACATCCCTCTTAACCCTTCCCGTCCATGTATCTGACCAAATATCTTATTTCTTACATTTAAACAGTGATTGGATTTGAGAAATACTTGACTGCAGAGTACTTTTTATGCAGTTCATTTCCTCTGAATAAATATATTGACCAATATTTAGGATATCTTGTACAGACGGCACAGATTAAATGGGGTATCTCCAGTATAATGCTGGACTATGCAAATGGAAAGTAGCATTAGAACCCAGTGATGAATTGGGCCAGGTCATATTATGCTGGCTCTTTCAGGTTCAGCTTTACCAACGCTATTTATTGAGATTTGCATATGTGTTTAGGTTTAAGGAGTTGTAGCAAATTAACATGACACAGTTTATTTTGATCATCTTCATTGCACACCATAAATACTACAAAATGTGGATGCCAATACAGAAATTGATATGTGCATTGGTGCCATGGTACCATTTGTAGTAATGTGCATCAATTATGTGAATTATTTGTTGTTGGGGTCGTGTTAAACTGCATGGCTTTTGTAATTTTATCTTATTTAAAGGATTGGACTGTCCTCAAAACATTGATGCTCTAAAGACCTTAAAAACGGTACTGGATCGATCCGAAGCCCAAGTTAAACGAGACTGGAGTGCAATTGCTAATCTGGAAGCAGCTCAGAATGCATTAAAGCACACAGAGGTAAGGAGCAGGCAGCGACCGACTGAAACTGGCAAACCATTGCGGCCTGTATATAAAGTGCAATTCCCAAATGTTAACATACCCCATGCTGTGTAACATTTGCCAAATTGGATAATACTTAATCAGGGATTGTTATTAGGCATCGTTAGGAGAATGAGAATTAAATACAGGTTAAGTATGTAAGCCGAGAGATGCATTAGGCTGTGGAGCAATTCTCAGTTGTTTAGTTTAGAGAGACAGCACGGAAACAAGCCCTTTGGCCCACCCAAGTCCACGTTGACCAGCGATCTCCGCACATCAACACTATCCCACACACACACACACTAGGGACAATTTACAATTACCAAGCCAATTAGCCTACAAACCTGTACATCTTTGGAGTGTGGGAGGAAACCAAAGATGTCAGAGAAAATTATTGTAGGTCAAGGGGAGAAGGCACAAACTCTGTTCAGACAGCACCCGCAGTCAGAATTGAACCTAGGTCCTTGGCACGGTAAGGCAGCAACTCTATGCTGTGCCACTGTCCTACCCTTTAATCTATTTCAATGGTTTCAAAGATCTTTTATTGTCACGTACCAATTAATGTACAGTGATATGCGAATTACCATAAACCCATACTAAAAAACCCCCCCCCAACAAGACACACAACTACGTAAAAGTTAACATAAACATCCACCACAGCGCATTTCCCACATTCCTCACTGCGATGGAAGGCAGTAAAGTCCAATCTTCTTCCTCTTTATTCTCCCGGGGCTATCGAAGCTCCCGCAACCGGCGCTCAAAGCTTCCACGTCGGGGCGATCGAAGCTCTCACGTCGAGGCGGTCGAAGCTCACGCATCCGGCGCTCAAAGCTTCCACGTCGGGGCGAACGAAGCTCTCACGTCGGGGCGGTCGAAGCTCCTGTGGCTTGGAGCTCCCGAAGTCTCCAACCAGGAATCGCGAGCTCCACGATGTTAAGGTCCGCAGACTCTCCAACGGTTGGAGGTCGATCCCTGCCAAAGGGATGACGAGCTCCTCGATGGTAAGCCTGCAGTTGGAGCTCCCGAAGTTGGTCTCTAGCAAAGGCCGCCAACTCCACGATGTTGGGCCGCAGTGCAGGTAAGAGATTAAGAAAAGTTTCCCCTAACCCCCCACATAAAACAAGCTAACGAACACTAAAAACATACATTTAACACATACTATCAAAACAACAAAGAAGGAAGGGATAGACAACCTGTTGGCGAGGCAGCCATTGCTGGCGCCACCCGGTGGTGAATTTAGCCATTCTTTGTCAATATTGCATACTCTCTTGTTTGCTCTCTCTCATGTTCTTCCTATTTTATCCAGGCTTTGCAAAAGGAATTGAAAACCCATCAACCAGAAATTGACAGACTGCTTTCAGGGTTGGAAAGGAAGGAAGAAGAGACGGTAACATCTAAAAAGACCTATGACATGGAATTGGAAGGAATTCAAGTACGATGGAAAACCCTAATAGCTCAGCTTCAGAATGATAACCAGGTGTTGGAGGATGTGATATCAAAACTACAGCAATTTAAGGTGAGTGCAACTAGAGTGTGAGGATCTGCTCCTGAATCCAAGGGACGGATGAAAACAGGAATAGAAATAGAGATAACTGCTGTCGTGTTGGTGTTAACATGCACTGCAGTGAGAAGCAGATCAAGCACCAATGTACAAAATCAACGTTCATGCTTCATAATACATACTTCACAAATGGGAATTTGGAGCGACATTTCCCAAATGAGAATAGACACAAAAAACTGGCAGGACAGGCAGCATCTGTGGAGACAGGGATTAGGTGACGTTTCGGGTCAAGATCCCCCCCCTTCGAGATTAGTCCTGGTCTGTCTACCTAAAAGAGCATATTTTGTGCAAATTTTTGAAAAAGTGACTGATTGGAAGTTAGAAAGGGTCAGGAGAAGTTATAAAGTCAGAAAGTCGTACAGCTTCTGACCACTTGTCCATGCCAAATGTGATGAGTCATCTAAGCTAGTTGCACCTTAAACCTACGCTCTAGTTCTTGATTCTCCTACCCTAGGAAAAAGGCTGTGTATTCACTCTCTTAGTTTAGTTAGTTTAGAGATACAGCGCGGAAACAGGCCCCTCGGCCCACCGGGTCCACACCGACCAGCAACCCCCACGCATTAGCACCAGCCTACACCCACTTTTTCACATTTACACCAAGCCAATTAACCGACAAACCTGTACGTCTTTGGAGTGTGGGAGGAAAAAGAAGATCTCGGAGAAAACCCACGCAGGTCACGGGGAGAACGTACAAACTCCGCACAGACAGCACCCGTAGTCGGGATCGAACCCGGGTCTCCAGAGCTGCATTCGCTGTAAGGCAGCAACTCTACCGCTGCACCACTGTGCCGCCCTCTATAATATCACCCCTCGGCCTCTTGCATTCCCGGCCTCTCGCATTAAACTCCTAGCCTATCTATCCTCACTCTATCTTTCAGGCCCTCTAATCCTGGCAACATCACTGTAAATATTCCTACTCTTCCTAGCTTAATGGCATATTTTCATACAGCAGTGCGACCAGAACTGAACACAGTATTCAAACACGTTAAGCAGTTTAGGACTCTATTCCTTGGAGCGCAGGCAGATGAGGGCTAATCTTATAGAGATTTATACAAAATCCTGAGAGGAATAGATCTGGTTGATGCAGAGTCTCGAGCCCAGAGTAGGGGAATATAGAACCAGGGGACATAGGTTTAAGGTGAGGGAGAAAAGATTTAATACCTGAGGGATAATATTTTCACACAAAGGGTGGCGGGTGTATGGAATGAGCTTCCAGAGGCAGTTAGTATCGCAACGTTTAAGAATGATTTGGACAGGTACATGGATAGGACAAGTTTAGAGGGATGTGGGCCAAACGCAGACAGGTGAGACTGGTGTACATAGGACATGTTGGTGGGTGTAGGTAAGTTGGGCTGAAGGTCCTGTTTTCCATGCTGTATCACTCTATAACTGTAGCCCCACCAGCATCCTGCATAACTGAAAACAAGAACAGCTTCTTTACAACAACCGTCAGCTGTTGAACACTAAACACTAACTAAACTATGAACTGTCTTGGGTTCACGAAGGACTCAGAATTATTGCAATCATTATTGGGGTTTTAATTTGGGGTTTTGTTTATTATGTTATCTATGAGTACAGGCCTGCTGCTGTACTGCTACAAGTAAGAATTTCATTGTTCCGTTGTCAGTACATATGACAATTAAACACTTGACTCTTAAGATATTCTAACTTCTATTCTCAAATCCCTGACTGATGAATGCCAACGTACCAAAAGCCACCTTGTGTACACGCATCGCCACTTACAGGGAACGATGTACTTGTGCTAACTAGATCCCTCCGCTCTACAACACATCCCAGGCCACTAGTGCACCTACTGTAGTTTGACAGATGGGAAAGTTGAGACCAATGTAAAGGTTAAAGCAAGCAAAGTCTGTTGACGGGTGCTGTCTGTACATCCCCACTATGGGTGCTGTCTGTACGGAGTTTGTACGTTCTCCCCGTGACCTGCGTGGGTTTTCTCCAAGATCTTCCATTTCCTCCCACACTCCAAAGACGTACAGGTTTGTAGGTTAATTGACTTGGTGAATGTAAATTGTCCCTAGTAGCTGTGGGTTAGTGCTAATGCGTGGGGATCGCTGGTTGGCGTGGACCCGGTGGGGCCTGATTCCGTGCTGTATCTAAACTAGAGAGAGTGAATACAGCCTTTTTCCTCGGGCAGTTGCCAAGACGGAATGATTTCGGCCTGTTAGGCATAAGTAGACAGTCAGAACATTTTTCCCAGGATGGAAATATCAAATACTAGAAGGCATAATTTCAAGTTGAGAGGGACAAATTTAAAGGAGATGTGTGGGGAAAGCTTTTCACACAGAGAGTGTTGAGTGCCTGGAATGCGATGCTGAGGTTGAGGCCAATAGGATAGTGGCACTTAAGAGACTTTTGAATAGGCACATGAATATGCAGGAAATTGGGGTGGGGGGGGGGGTTATGGATTCTGTGCAGTGTTGATTTTAGCATCATGTTCAGCACAGACATTGTGGGCTGTAGGGCCTGTTCCTGTGGCGTTTGCATGTATGAATGTTGGGATTGTAATCGGTGCTTTCAGCTTCTCTGAAGTTGTCTGTGACCCACCATTATGCACAAGGCTTGGATAGAGTGGAACCTCTTCAGTGTGTCTAAGAAAGCTTTCTCAAACAATATATATAGATCGTACTGGAGAGCGGGCACCACTGGACCTCCTATTGAGAAATTAGTTACTAAAATATCAGCGAGGGAGCACTTTGAGATCAGTGACCATAATTTTATTAATTTTAAATCGGTTATGGAAAATTGTGGATTGGTCCACACAGTAACTCCAAAATTGGGGCGGGGCCCAGTTTGTTGGCATTAAACAGGATCTTGCCGAGGTTGATTGTAGGTCGTGCCAAAGTATTCTTTTAACTTGAACCCAAGTTAAAAAACAACTGACATGATACAGTACTACTAAACAAGGTGGAAGCGGGGCCTCCGACACTGTGAGTCAAGTCAAGTCACGTTTATTCGTCACATACACATACGAGATATGCAGTGAAATGAAAAGTGGCAATGCTCGCGAATTGTGCAAAAAAAACAAACAGACAAACAACCAAACAGAATATTCACATATTACATATTTGTGTGAGGGAGGGAAGAAAAGGAAAAAAACAGCAATTTTAAAAAGACACCACACAACAGTAAAATGGTATAGTAAAGTTAGTTCAAGAAGGAACTGCAGATGCTGGAAAATCGAAGGTACACAAAAATGCTGGAGAAACTCAGCGGGTGCAGCAGCATCTATGGAGTGTATCAGTCTGAAGAAGGGTTTCGGCCCGAAACGTTACCTATTTCCTTCGCTCCATAGATGCTGCTGCCCCCGCTGAGTTTCTCCAGCATTTGTGTGTACCAGTAAAGTTAGTCCCTGGTGAGATAGGAGTTTACAATTCTAATTGCCTCTGGGAAGACACTCCTTCTCATCCTCTCCGTTTTCACAGCATGGCAACGGAGGCGTTTGCCTGACCATAGCAGCTGGAACAGTCCGTTGCAGGGGTGGAAGGGGTCCCCCATGATCTTGTTGGTTCTGGAGTTGCACCTTCTGATGTATAGTTCCTGCAGGGGGGCGAGTGTAGTTCCCATAGTGCGTTCGGCCGAACACACTACTCTCTGCAGAGCCTTCTTATCCTGGGCAGAGCAGTTCCCAAACCAAATTGTGATATTTCACTGGCTGCAGCTCTGTCTTGCAGCCGTGCCATTGTGCGGCCCATGTGTATCATTTGGATGCAAGTGAGGGCGATTTGATGGGTGGAGTAAGTCACAAAGGCTAAGATGAAAAGGGTATCAGATAAGGAGAGAAAATGACTGAATGTAAAGCTAGAGGGAGGGATTCAGGTGGAGGAGGAGGACAGATGGGTCATAGATAAAGTCATACAGCGTGGAAACGGCCCCTACGGCCCAAATTACCCACGCTAACCAACGTGCCCCATCTACACGTCCCACCTGCCCCGCGCTTGGCCCGTAACCCCGTAAACCTATCCCATCCATATATCTATCCGAATGTCTCTTAAATGTAATGATAGTACCGGCCTTAACTACATCTTCCAGCAGCTCCTTCCGTATACCCACCATCTTTTGTGTTAAAAAAGAAGTTACCACTCGGGTCCCTATTAAATCTTTCCCCCATCACTTTTAACCCTATGTCATGCAGTTCTCGATTCCCTTACTTCAGGCAAGAGACTCTGTGTGTCTACCCGATCTATTCCTCTCATGATTTTGTACACCTCAAGAAGATCACCCCTCATCTTCCTGCGTTCCAAGGAATAGAGTCCCAGCCTGCTCAACCACTCTCTCCAGCTCAGGCCCTCTTGTCCTGGCAACATCCTTATAAATCTTCTCTGCACCCTTTCCAGATTGACAACATCTTTCTTATTACATGGTGCCCAAAATTCTAAATAAACTGAACACAATACTCTAATTAAACTGAACACAATACTCTATATGTATTTTAGTGTCTAAAATACAGTTTTAGTGTCATCTGTAAACTTGGGAAGAGAAGGGTGATAAAAGGGAAATTAGCATTTCTTCCTTGCTGAGGTTTCCAAGCCACTCTGGAGAAATGGTTAAGCAAATAAGACCTTGACAAGGCCATCAAAAAGGCTAAAAGGGTTTTGCTCTAAGTGGGAGGATGAAGTGGATGTTCGGCAACTGTGGAGGGGCTTGAATGCCATCACCTCCTACAAGGCGAAATCAGGGGGCAGCTCAAGTGACAGTGAAGCATCACTCCCAGATATGTTAAATGCGTTATACGCGTGCTTTGAAAGGGTGAATGCTGATGTGCCTTCCCGAGTCCCCATACGCCCTGATGGTATTCCAATCTCTGTCACAGAGGCTGACGTCAGAAGATCCTTCACGGGGGTGAACCCTCGGAAAGCCTCCACCTGGTCGTGTTCTCAAAACCTGCATAGACCAATTAGCTGGGGTTTTTATAGACATCTTCAACCTCTCATTACTGAGGTGTGAGGTTCCCATCTGTTTTAAGAGGGCATTAATAATACCGGTGGCCAAGAAGTTTAAGGTAACGTGCCTCAATGATTATCGACTGGTGGCACTAACATCCGTGTTGATGAAGATTTTTGAGAGGTTGGATATGGCTCATGTCAGCTCCTACCTCAACAAGAACTTTGACCCACTACAATTTGCCTACTGCCACAACGGGTCATCAGAGGATCCGATCTCACTGGCTCTCCACTCTGCGCTGGACCACTTGGACAATAAAAACATAGATGTCAGGCTGTTGTTTATAGATGACGGCTACAGAGCTCAATACGATTATCCCCTCCAAGCTAATTATCAAGCTCACGGAACTGTGTCTCTGCACATCCCTCTGCAACTGGATCCTCAACTTCCTCATCAACAGACCACAATCTGTACAAATTGACAGCAATACTCCTTCCCTGATAATCATCATGGGGCACCTCAAGGCTGTGTGCTCAGCCCCCTGCTATACTCACTCTATACTCATGACTGTGTAGCCGGACACAGTGCAAACTCCGTGCTCAAGTTCACTGACGACATGACTGTGGTTGGACGAATTAAAGATGGTGATGAGTCAGAATATAGAAGTGAGATCGATCGACTGACCAAACGATGCCAGCACAACAACCTGGCTGTCAATGTCAGCAAGACCAAGAAACTAATTATAGACTTTGGTAGAGGAAAGACAAGGACCCGAAAAACTGTCGATATCACACAATGCTGGGGTAACGCACCAGGTTACAGCATCTGGAGAAAAGGAATAGACGGGATGATGGTGGAGAGAGTCAAAAGCTTCAAATCCCAGGGCATGGATAGCTCTGAAGATCCTTCCTGGACCCAGCACACTGATGCAATTATAAAGAAAGCCCAGCAACGCCTCCACGGTGTTTTGGCAGACCAGTTTCCCTCCGGGGATGAATAAAGTTTTAATCGTATTGTACTTCTTGAGAAGACTGCGGAGATTCGGTATGTCAGAGAGGATTGTTTTGAACTTCTACAGGTGTACAGTAGAACATATTGACTGGTCCCATCACTGCCTGGTTCGGCAACTTGAACGCCTAGGAACGAAGAAGACTGCAAAAAGTGGTGAACACTGCCCAGTCCTCACGGGTTCTGACCTGCCCACCATCGAAGGGATTTACCGGAGTCACTGCCTCAATAAGGCAGCCAGCATCATCAGAGACCCACACAACCCTGGCCACACACTCACTTCACCTCTGCCGTCGGGAAGGAGATATAGGAGCCTGAAAATTGTAACATCCAGATTCTTCTCGACAGCCATCAGGCTATTAAACACTACAAATAGGCTCTGAACTACATAGACTTGGGGGCATTGTTTTTCACTTTTTGTGCTCTTATTGTTTGTTTCGTTTTATATCTCCGTGGATTGTCACCTTGTCGTGGTGTGGTCCTGAGATCCTGAGAGTGATGCCGCCTGGAGCTATGCTCCTGGTAGGGCCACCCATAGCGATAAGGTCAAGGGGGGAGGTCTCTGACATAGAGCAATTCAACCAAGACCTCAACGGTGGAACAGGCGGAGGATGATGGCTGACCTTACTGGTCACCCATCACAACGGCTGGGAAGGGGGGTGAAGGCTGCAGCAGAAAAGGGTCTCCGGTTGTCTTGGACTCCATGCCACTGGATCCTGACCCAGATCTGTCAAGGACCGTGTGGTGGCTGTCTGTGCACCAGTCTCCCCACGTTAAACAAAGTCACGCACTGGCGTCCTCCAGGACACCCATGGTCAGCCATGACTGAAGGGGGCCTAATAAGAATTGAATAGAATGCCATTTATTGTCATTCAAAGAAACAAGGTTCAAATGAAATTTAGTTCCTGGTCACTGAAAAACAGTTATAACAGCAAAAAACCACAAACACACACAATTCCACACAAACATCCATCACAGTAAATCTCCAAACACCTCCTCACTGTGATGGAAGGCAAAAGTATTATCTCTTCCCTGTTCTCTGTTCTTTATTCTTCTCCCGCATTCTTTGGTGTGGCAAAGAAGTTTTTATATGTATGTGTGTATGTATGTGTCTGTTGTGCAGCTACCAGTATGAATATCATTGTTCTGTCTGGGACATATGGCAATAAAACGTTCTTGACTATGCCTTAGATCTTAGATTACTTTTTTTTCCTGGTTGTAGTGTGTTCTTTTAATTATTTGAACCATTTCCTCCCTTGTTATGCAGAAAAAATCAGATGCCTTGGAAAAGTGGATGGATTGTGTTGAGACTTTCATGTCCAACGAGACAGTTTCTTCAGACATTCCAGCAGAACTCCAGCAGCAGGGGGGAAAGTACAAGGTGGGAACAAATTTGTCACTGGTGGAAGAGCATTGTAACAAATTACATGATGCAATGGGGAAGCAGAGCATTTTGGCTTAACGAGTTTATGTCAGTAATAACCCTTCACAGAAGCATACCGTCTTAGTTCTAGTTAAGCACTGCTAAATCCAGGTTCAGATTCCATGGGGCTCCCTCCCCTCTAACCTGCTGTCGCTTCCAAGGTGGAGTATGTCGGCGACTCTGGGGATGAAGGAGGCGGGGGGGGAGGAGCAGGAAGAGGTGGGGCTGGGGGGAGGAGACCAAACAAACCCACCACCATAATACAAAATCACCCAATTATCTAAACACATATTCTTAAATGTCAAATATATTGTTAAACAACTATATTACGATCCTTGTCAAGGATGCATTTCACCCCCAGCAGTCTTGGAGATCCCCCAGAGTGCCCGTGGGCAGCACGTAGTCCTTCTCAGGTAGCACCCGGGCACGGACTTAACCCCGGAAATGGGGCAGGCAGGTAGCTTGCCGTTGACTAGGTTGATGTAGACATTGTCGTAGGGGGGTCCAGTTGCCGGTTTTTCAGTGACCTGCTACGACTATGACAGTCGCCAAAGAAATTTGCCTAAGTGGGACAGGCTCATTAGGCAGTAGCTCAACTGGCTGCATCACTGTGCCAATCCCCAAAGTGGAAGGCTTCATCCTTCAATACCTTTTTCCCTAAACCACAGATATTGAAATTGCTGACTTGTCAATGATATTGATCAGTTTAATTCTCCTTTTAACATTCCAGCTACATTGGTCACTCTCCATTCTGCAGGGCCTGAACTGTTAACATTTTCAATATACTGACATATCTGCTCCTTGTGGTACCGTTGATCGGTTTCTAACCTGGAACTATTCGTAATGAACCATTCACATTTATCTGCTGAAAGGAAATATTCCCATTTTATTACGTTATGAAACTCCAATTTGAGTTTTTTTGTTTTAAAGGTGATGACAATGTAACGTCTAGGAGTTAAGAAGGATGAGAGGGTATCTCATTGAAACATGTAAGATTTTTAAGGGCTTGGATACGCTAGAGGCAGGAAACATGTTCCCGATGTTGGGGCAGTCCAGAACCAGGGGCCACAGTTTAAGAATAAGGGGTAGGCCATTTAGAATGGAGACGAAAACACTTTTTCTCACAGAGAGTGGTGAGTCTGTGGAATTCTCTGCCCTAGAGGGCGGTGGAGGCCGGTTCTCTGGATACTTTCAAGAGAGAGCTAGATCGGGCTCTTAAAGATAGCGGAGTCAGGGGGTATGGGGGAGAAGGCAGGAACGGGGAACTGATTGGAGATGATCAGCCATGATCACATTCAATGGCGGTGCTGGCTCGAATGGCCGAATGGCCTACTCCTGCACCTGTCTATTGTCTATTGTCTAGCCTTTGCTTGTCCATATAGTATGCAAACCTAATTTATTTTACGACCGATAAGTAGTTTCAACACTATCTCACTCCTGAATGCCAACGGGGGCAGATTGCTGAAGAAACGAATTGCATCAAAAGTTGAAAATGTGTGATCCTTAATAACTTATTGTTTGTAGAAACCATTCACTGCAGGAGGTGTTTTACCAAAGAAAGACAAAATGCTGGAGTAACCCAGCAGGTCAGGCAGCATCAATGGAGAACATGGATAGGTGACGCTTTGTGTTGGGACCCTTCATCAGACTGGTGAATTGTTTCACCAGTCTTATTTTTTCACCAGTCTTATTGTTTCACCAGACTTATTGTTTGCAACATTTATGTGAATTAGTGTATTGTATTTGCACATTTTCCATCCTGTCTTTCCATTCTCTCTTTAAAAATGCTGTTATTCCTATGTAAAATATGCTATTAGTAGTTTCTTGTTATCTGTTCTCCCACTCAAATTAATATGCAGAGTTCATTTTGCTCTTCATACATTCCAGGAGCAGAATTTGGCCATTCGGCCCATCAAGGCTACTCCACCATTCAATCATAGAAACATAGAAAATAGGCGGAGGAGTAGGCCATTTGACCCTTCAAGCCGGCACTGCCATTTAATATGATCATAGCTGATCATCCACAATCAGTACCCCGTTCCTGCTTTCTTCATACATCCCTTGATTCTGTTCTTGCAGTATAATATGTTTGTGAACTAACTGTGTGGAGTAATGTAACAAAGCATGGAGTTGGGGTACTGCACCCCTCTTTACTCTGAAGGCAGAATTGAAATGGTCAGTTCATTTTTGTGCTGATTTCTTTCTACATCAACAGACATTCGTGGATGAAATTGAGAATATTCAGTCCAATTTGACTTCAATGAATGAAATTCAGGACTGGCTGAAAGAGGTGCCAGTGCCAGCCATCTCCAATGCTGTGTCAACTCGTCTGACAGACATCTGGACACGATGGAAGACAGTGAAGAACCAGGTATGGAGTCAGGTTCCCGAGCTCTGTCAATTTAAAGTTTGCAGTATCTGTGGCGTTGTGGGTGATGAAAACATTTGGTGGGAAGAAGAAGAAATAAATGAAGTGGAGATCTGTTTTAGAATCTAGTTGGAAACGTGCTATTAAGTGAACTCTTGCAATATAACAACTCGCCATGGCAATTTTGGTACAGTATGCTCCTATGTATGGAGTGTATGCACTGTTCATCAGAGTGAAATAGCTCAGTAAATCAAAGTAACTTACCCCAAAGAATAAATGGCATTAATGTGGACATGTTCATTAGTCCAATAATACCGTTATACTGGAAATGCAGGATATCCACAAAGAGATGAACCAGTCTGAAGAAGGGTCTCGACCCGAAACATCACCCATTCCTTCTCTCCAGAGATGCTGCTGTCCCGCTGAGTTACTCCAGCTTTTTGTGTCTATCAATGAACTAGTCTAAATTTGCTTTGCATTTGAAAAATACCAGCCTCAGCTTTTTAGACCATTCAATGTTTTTTTTTACTCTTTAGAGATACAGTGTGGAAAGAGCCCGAGTCCACACCGACCAGTGATCTCCGCCGTACACTATCACTATCCTACACACACTAGGGCCAATTTGCAATTTTTACAGAAGCCAATTAACCTACAAACATGCACGTCTTTGGAGTGTGGGAGGAATGCATCCGGAGAAAACCCACGCGGTCACAGGGAGAATGACCAAACTCCGTACAAACAGCACCCAGAGTCAGGATTGAACCCGGGTCTCTGGCGCTGTAAGGCAGCAACTCTACCGCTGCACCACCACACCGCCCTTGTTGTGTGCATGCTTACTCCTACTGCGATATCCTTCACTTGCAATTGATTAGCAAAGGGCCTTTCCAGAACTTTTAGTTATGACTCAGTAGGTCGTGGCCTGCCCTTGAGACTGAATAAATGTTGTGTAATCTGGAACGGCATGCCTGGGTGAGGTGTGGGAAGATAAAGCATGAGAAACTAAATGCACAAATGCAGCTGTGGAAACTTAGTTTTCAAAATGTATTCCAGTGTCCTCCATAATGTTTGGGACAAAGACCCATATTTTATTTATTTGCCTCTGCACTCCACAATTTGAGATTTGTAATTGAAAAAAAAACATGTGGTTAAAGTGCACATTGTCAGATTTTATTAAAGGCCATTTTTATACATTTTGGTTTCACCATGTAGAAATTACAGCTGTATGATACATAGTCCCCCCATTTCAGGGCACCATAATGTTTGGGACACATGGCTTCACAGGGGTTTGTAAGGTGCTCAGCTGTGTTTAATTGCCTCCTTAATGCAGGTATAAGAGAGCTCTCAGCACCTAGTCTTTCCTCCAGTCTTTCCATCACCTTTGGAAACTTTTATTGCTGTTTATCAACATGAGGATCAAAGTTGTGCCAATGAGAGTCAAGAGTCAATTTAATTGTCATTTGGACCCCTGGAGGTCCAAACGAAATGCCGTTTCTGCAGCCATACATTACACACAAATAGACCCCAGACACAACATAATTACATTTTACATAAACATCCATCACATAGCTGTGATGGAAGGCCAAAAAAAACTTATCTCTCCACTGCACTCTCCCCCCCCCCCCGATGTCAGAGTCAAAGTCAAAGCCCCCGGCTGGCGATGGCGATTGTCCCGCGGCCATTGAAGCCACGCCGGGTGGTGCGAGGTCGCACACCGGGTCTTGGTGTTGGAGCCCCCGGTGTGCGCTCGCAAAGTCCCGCGGCCATTCCAGCCGCGCGGGGCAGTGGTGTCAGGCCCCGCTCCAGGAGCTCTTCGACCCCGCAACACGGGCGGGAGAATTCGCCGTTGCAGGAGCCCCGAAAAGCGGTCTCCCTCCAGGGAGCCGCGGGCTCCCGGTGCCGCCGTCCGCAGACCCGCAGTAGCAGCCTTCGCATCAGCAGCAGCAGCGGCAGCAGCAGCAGCAGTGCTCCTTCACCGCTCCACCCGCTCCCGTCTCGGCCAGCTCCGCGACGGCAACGGTGAGTCGGCACCAGAGTCCCCGGCTTCTTCCTGTTGGAGGCCGCTCCTCGTTGCGGCCTCAACGACACCTGAGACCCGACGAGAAAAGGTCGGGTCTCCAGTGCAGGGAGAGATTCAAAAGTTTCCCCCCCCCCCCCCCCCCCCCCCCACCCCCATCCCCCCACACACACACCCCAACATAAAATAACAAAAACTACATAAAAACACAGACAAAAAATAATAAAACGCGGACAGGCTGCAGCGGCCGCTGCTGGCCAGAGCCGCGCCGCCTACTTTGCAATGAAAGTCAAAGAAGCCATTATGCGACTGAGAGACAAGAATAAAACTGTTAGAGACATCAGCCAAACCTTAGGCTTACCAAAATCAACTGTTTGGAACATCATTAGGAAGAAAGAGAGCACTGGTGAGCTTACTAATCACAAAGGGACTGGCAGGCCAAGGAAGATCTCCACAGCTGTTGACAGAAGAATTCTCTCTATAATTAAGAAAAATCCCCAAACACCTGTCCGACAGATCAGAAACACTCTTCAGGAAATGGTCAAATTCTTGACTGGCCATCAATCATTCGATCTGAACCCAATTGAGCATGCCTTTTATATGCTGAAAAAAAACTAGCCCCCAGAACAAGCATAAGCTGAAGATGGCTGCAATACAGGCCTGGCAGAGCATCACCAGAGAAGACACCCAACAACTGGTGATGTCCATGAATCGCAGACTTCAAGCAGTCGTTGCATGCAAAGGATATGCAACATAATACTATACATGACTACTTTCATTTACATGACATTGATGTGTCCCAAACATTATGGTACCCTGAAATGGGGGGACTATGTTTAAACACAGCTGTAAATTCTACATGGTGAAACCAAAATGTATAAAATGGCCTCTATTAAAATTTGACAATGTGCACTTTAACCACATGTGATTTTTTTCTATTACAAATCTCAAATTGTGGAGGCAAATAAATAAATGATGGGTCTTTGTTCGAAACATTATGGAGGGCTGTGTAAGTAGACTTCAAACAGATGCATTTTGAGTGTAATCTGTCAAGGCCAACACATACCGGCAATCATTTAACTTATTTATTTGTTTAATTTATTTAAACTGAGAGACTCCAGGAAGTTATGAGTCAGTGAGCCTCATGTCAGTGGTTGGGAAGCTGCTGAAGAGGATTCTGTGGGATAGGATTTACCCGCATTTAGATTGGCACAGTGGCACAACATGCTGCCTTACAGCACCAGAGACCCGTGTTCAATCCTGACTAAATGTGTAGGAAGGAACTGCAGATGCAGGTTTAAACCGAAGATAGAACCAAAAATCTGGCGTAACTCAGCAGGGCAGGCAGCATCTCTGGAGAGAAGGAATGGGTTTCTGAAGAAAGGTCTCGACCCAAAACCTCACCCATTCCTTCTCTCCAGAGATGTTGCCTGTCCCGCTGAGTTACTCCCAGCTTTTAGGGTCTATCTTCAATCCAGACTATGATTGTTATCTGTATGGAGTGTGCAGGTTGTGGGTTTTCTCTGGGTGCTCCGGTTTCCTCCCATATTCCAAAGACGTGCAGGTTTGCAGATTAATTGGCTTCTGTAAATTGTCCCTCAGGTGCAGCATAGAGCTCCCATGAACAGACTACCCCACACGGAGCTGGTTCCTCCAATTTCGGATGACTGCGTCAGCTGTGCCAGAGGAGACCCAGGACAATAGAGGTCGGAGGCGGAGGGGAGGGGGAGTTGAAGTGCTGAAACACTGGCTGGCACGGACTCGGTGGGGCCAAAGGGCCTGTTACCACGCTGTTTGTCTAAACTAAATTAAACTTAATTTGGAAGAGGACAAAGTAACTAGGGACAGTCAGCAAAGTTTTGTACGTAGCATTCATGTCTCATTAACTTGATTGAGTTGTTTGATACAATTATCCGATATTGTCACCTGAACCTAGGTACAGTGGAAAGCTTTGTTTTGCCTATATAACCCAGAAATATAATGTAGCAGACCTCACCTACAAGTGTCGCCACATTTTGGCTCTGACGAAGTTACAAAAGTTCACTGAACATTCCTATCTACAAGCTTTGGAAATGAGTTCGGTGGGGCACGAACAGGCAGAGACAATGGGTCTTCCGGGACAGTCAGGTTTGTGGATTTTAGGGAGAAGGTAAAATCGGGCTGTGGAGTGGAGAAGTTGAGGCGGTTGCTGTCGCGACGGCAGTTATTAATAAAAAGTTCTAAAGCCGGAAATTGGCCACGAGGGGGTCCCCACTGGCTGGCCCCCCTTTACGCCTAAACTAAATTAAAACTTAATTTGGGGACCCAAAGTTTTGTACGTAGCATTCATGTCTCATTAACTTGATTGAGTTGTTTGATACAATTATACAATATTGTCACCTGTACCTAGGTACAGTCTTGGTGGCCCCCTTACTGGGCCCCCCTTTGTTTATGGCAGCTCTCCGGCGCCTTTCCGACAGCTCTCCGCTGGTCTCCCTCAATCTCCAGCACATCCCTCACTCTCGGCACCCCCTCCCCCCTCTTCGCTCTCCGGCGGCCCCCCTCATTCTCCGCCGGCCCCCCTCGCTCTCGGGGGTTTCTCACGGGTCCTCCTTCGCTCTTGCGGCACGGGTCCCATCAACGTCTGCGGTGGACAAGCTAGGCCTACTGGACCTACCGGAAGGCTTGGCATTGCTTTCCGGGAACACGCCTGACCACGCTGCTCACCGGGAACACCTCCGGACGAGGTGACAAAGGTGATCGATGAGGGTACGGCTGTGTATGCTGCGTACATGGATTTAGGAAGGCATTTGATGGTCAAAATCTCAGGTTCCCAGATGGAAAGCCCCATCTTGGGAACAGATACGGAGAAATTGAGAGTAGGGGACGGCATCTTTGCAAGAGGCAGGGTGGGAGGAAGTGTAGTCCAGATAACTGGGAGTCAGTAGGTTTGTATTAGACGTCAGTAGACATCCCCTGTGATGGAGACGGAGAGATTAAGCAAGGGGTAGTGGTGTCAGAGATAGGCTTAAACTTAGACTTTGGATAGCATGCAACACATACACTGGAAATTAGAAGGATGAGAGGGTATATTATTGAAACATATAGGATTATTAAGGAATCAGAAATGCTAGAGGCAGGAAACATGTTCCCGATGTTGGGGGAGTCCAGAACCAGGGGCCACAGTTTAAGAATAAGGGGTAGGCCATTTAGAACGGAGATGAGGAAACACTTTGTGAATCTGTGGAATTCTCTGCATCAGAAGGCAGTGGATCCCAATTTTCTGGTTGCTTTCAAGAGAGAGTTAGATAGAGCTCTTAAAGATAGTGGATATGGGAAGAAGGCAGGAATGGGGTAATGATACAGCCGTGATCGTAGTGAATGGCGGTGCTGGCTCGAAGGGCCGAATGGCCCACTCCTGCACTTATTCTCTATTGTCTAAAAGCTTTTCTCTGTACCTCAGTATACGTGACAATAAGCTAAACTGAGCTGAACTTTGCTTCTTTGCCAGCATGAGGCCTGGATTTAAGGGGGAATTAGCTACAGGAAGAGGTTGAATTAGGAGGATAGACTTGGATTGTTTTCTCTGAAACACCAGAGGCTGCGGTGAGACCTGATAGAAGTATATAAAATTATGAGCGACATGGATAGAGTCGTCAGTCAGAACCTTTTTCCCCTGGGTGGAAAAATCAAGTACAAGAGGGCTTAGGTTTAAAGTAAGAAGAAAAACATTGAAGGCAGTTGTGCAGGGCAACTTTTCTTACACAGTGTGGTGAGTGCTTGGAACACACTGCCGGGGTTGATGGTTGGGACAGATAAGTTTTAGAGACTCTTGGATAGGCATATGGATATGCAGGAAACAGATGGATTATGTTCAGGTAGATAAGAGATAGTCGTGGCATTTATGTTTGGCCCAGACATTGTGGGCTAGTCAAGTCAAGTCAAGTCAAGTTTATTTGTCACATACACATACGAGATGTGCAGTGAAATGAAAGTGGCAATGCTCGCGGACTTTTGTGCAAAAGACAAACAACAAAACAACCAAACAAATTATAAACACATTCATAACACACATATTCTTTTACATAATAAATAATGGAAGGAAAAACGTTCTGTAGAGTTAGTCCCTGGTGAGATAGGCGTTTACAGTCCGAATTGCCTCTGGGAAGAAACTCTTTCTCAACCTCTCCGTTCTCACCGCATGGCAACGGAGGCGTTTGCCTGGCTGTAGCAGCTGGAACAGTCCGTTGGAGGGCCTGTTCTTGTGCTGTGTCCTGTGTTAAATGTTAGATTTCAGACTTCTTTAGCCTTTGTAAACGGTATTTTAAAAGGCAGTATACTTAATTTTGATATTCCATGAATGCAATGTTTTTGTCAGATCCTGATTATTGGAAGCGCTGGTGTGTACATCTTCTGATATTTCTCTTTGCAGGTTACGTCTCAACAGCTGAGGTTGTCTGAGGGTCAGACGAAGACATTAAACTTAAGGAAAGATCTTGTGGAGATGTGTGAGTGGACGACACAGGCAGAAGAGGATTATTTAGAGAGGGACTTTGAATACAAGTCACCTGGGGAATTGGAGACTGCGTTGGAGGAGATGAAGGTAATTGTTAAAACAAAATAACAAGATGGTAGCAAATACATTCCGGTTGGATATGTCTGCAATACAATTACTTCAGACCTTTACTAATTTCTTCAATTGATTCAGATAGAATGCAGGGATTTCAAGCCTGCAAGATCATCAGTGTTTAAGAAAGAACTGCAGATGCTGGAAAATCGGAGGTACACAAAAAAGCTGGAGAAACTCAGCGGGTGCAGCAGCATCTATGGAGCGAAGGAAATAGGCAACGTTTCGGGCCGAAACGTTGCCTATTTCCTTCGCTCCATAGATGCTGCAGCACCCGCTGAGTTTCTCCAGCTTTTTTGTGTACCTGCAAGATCATCAAGTCCATCATGGATCCCAATTCCAAATGCTGAATTTTGCATTCCGCTCATACACTCGTGTTTCCCGGGATGGAAATATCAAATACTAGAGGGCATAGCTTTAAGCTGAGAGGGGCAAGGTTTAAAGGAGATGTATGAGGCAAGTTTTTACACACACAAGGTGGAGAGTGCTGGGAACACAGTGCTGGGAGTGGTGGA
The DNA here is from genome assembly GCF_028641065.1 of Leucoraja erinaceus. NCBI lineage: Eukaryota > Metazoa > Chordata > Chondrichthyes > Rajiformes > Rajidae > Leucoraja > Leucoraja erinaceus. The sequence goes on along the minus strand of NC_073384.1, from coordinate 70,834,403 downwards.
AGAATAGAAGGGCAGCACGGTAGCATAGGGGTAGAGTTTCTGCCTTACAGCGCCTGGGTTCCATCCCGACTACGGGTGCTAGATTGTACGCAGTTTGTACGTTTTCCCCATGACCTGCGTGGTTTTTCTCTGAGATCTTCGGTATCCACCCATGATGAAGCCGAATTTTAGTTAAAAATATAAGAAGATATTAAATTGGTTTCTGGGCTAGCTTACAGCTTATATTTAGTCTCAAATTAGTCTTGCCTTAGGTTGCGGGTGTGTGAGATAATAAATCCTATAACATTGTCTCCCAAGTGACAGGCAGAGAAAAGAAGCTAGAAAGATATCTTTGAAAGTAAGATGCCATAAACCAAATGACCAATGTTTATGGGGGAGGAGGTGATAGAGGAAGAGAGACATAGTTGGTCTCATCTTTGAAGCAAGAGGCAATAAAGCAGATGGCCTATGTTTATGAGGGACCAAGTGACAAAGAAGAACCAGGGAAGTGGAAATAAAATAACCTAAAGCAAATGGCCAATATTTTTAGTATATCTTGTACCATGTAAACAAAAGGTTTGATGTGATGCATTCTGTGGAAACCTTTTCCTGTACCTCTGACCATGACCAATGTCTGTGGAATGTGCAAAGGGGACAAAAAAACCCTATTTAAGGCAATGTAATTCTGTTGTTAAGGGAAGGTGGCTGAGCACAGTCAAGTGTCTGTGTTGGTCACTTGACTGGAATTCTCGCTCCCTTCCATCGGCCGATGTTAAGTAAAGTTTTGCACTGGTCTACCAAACAGTTTGTGTGGTGTCTGTTTATTAAGAGTACAGGTTTGCAGGTTAATTGTCTTGGTATAAGTGTAGATTGTCCCTAGTTTGTGTAAGACAGTATTAGTGTGCGGGGATCGCTGGTCGGCACGAACTTGGTGGGCCCAACGGTCTGTTTCCGTGCTGTATCTCTAAACTAAAAAAAAAGTCTTTATGATAGGCACATGGATATTCAGCAAATGGAGGAATGCAGATTTATTAACAGGCGGATAAGTGTTTGGTCTTGACACCATGTTCGGCACAGACATTGTGGGCCCAAGGGCCTGTTCCTGTATTGTACTGTATGTTCTATAATTTTTCTTCAAAATGGCGCCATCGTGTGGTAACATTTTGCAAGCAGCACAACAGCAAAGAATCAAATCTAGCAGTTCTGAACTTATTTGGGTAGAAGAAAAAGCATAATAAGGAGATTAGAAAAAGTGGTAAACTCTGCCCAGTACATCATGTGTACTGTCCTCTCTGCCATTGAAGACGTCAATGGGTGACACTGCCTCAAAAAGGCAGCCAGCATCATCAAGTGCCCACACCACTGTGGCCACACTTGTAGTTCACTCCAGCCATCAAGAAGAAGGTATAGGAGCCTAAAAACTATAAAGCTACAGGAACAGCTTCTTCCCAACAACCATCAGGTTACTGAACACAATGAACTCCAACCAAAGCTGGAACTACAAAATGCCGTGATTGCACATGGGACTTCCGGCTGTTCGTTGTTTGCGCTTTATTTAATTTTTCTTGAGACTTCAGAGGTACAGCGTGAAAACAGGCCCTTTGGCCGACTGAGTCCATGCCGACCAGCGATCACCCCCCATACACAAGCACAATCTTGGACACTCGGGACAAATGTTTTAAACAGTTTTACCGAAGCCAATTAACCTACAAACCTGTGTGTCTTTGGAGTGTTGGAGGAAACCTGAGCACCCAGAGAAAGCCCACGCTGTCACAGGGGGAACGTACAAACTCCGTACAGATAGCACCCACAGTCAGGATCGAACCCGGGTCCCTGGCGCTGTGAAGCAGCAACTCGACCATTGAGCCACTGTGCGCCCCATTTAATTTATTGAACTTTTTGTTGTTCGTTATGGTATCTGCTGAGTAGTATGTTTACATACCCTTTGTGCTGCTGCAAGTAAGAATTCCAACACTACTAGAATAATGGACGCCCTGTCCCATTCTCACACTGACCTTTCTGTCCTGGGCCGTCTCCATTAGCAGAGTGAGGCCAGATGCAAACTTGAGGGACGGCACTTCATATTCCGCTTGGGTGGTCTACAACCCGATGGTATGAGCAATGAATTCTCCAACTTTAGGTAACCTCTAACTAATACTCCCGAATCCCCCCTCTCTTTTTCTCCCCTCCCCTTTTTTAATTTCCTTTCATTGTTCTTTTGTCGCTCCTTCGAGAATCAGCAGGGAAATACGCCCCTCTTCCTACAGAGTCTGCGCCGACCCGCGTTCACCCCCGTACCCCCAACACACGAGGGACAATTTGCACTTTTCACTGATGCCAATTCACCTCCAAACCTGTACGTCTTTGGAGTGTGGGAGGAAACCGGAGCACCCGCAGAAAACTCACGCGGTCACAGGGAGAAAGTACAAACTCCGTACAGACAGCACCCGTAGTCAGGATCGACCTCGGGTCTGTGGCGCTGTAAGGCAGCAACTCCACCAAGCCGCCCATTCTGCTTGGGTAGGTTACATCCTAATGGCACGAACATTGAATTCTCAAATTTTAGGTCAATAGCCTCCGAACAACCCCGTCCCACCCTCCCATCCCTCTTTTCCCTGCACTATATTCCTCACTCTGGCTGCATAATTTAACCCCATATCCCATATTTGTGTTTTTTCATATCTGACCTTTGCCCAACCATCAGGATTGAACCCGGGACTCTGGCCTTGTAAGGCAGCAACTCCACCATCTCTCTCCCCCCACCCAATACATTCAGTCTGAAGAAGGGTCTTGACCCGAAACGTCACCTAGAGATGCTGCCAGACCTGCTAAATTACTCCCGCCCTTTTTGTCCTTTTGTGTATTAACCAGCAGTTTTTTTGTTTCTACTCTTGACTTGACTCTTGAATTTAGGACATATCATTCCATCTGACAAGAGGGATAATGTGATTGAGAATCTAGATAACATGATTGCCCTTTGCAATCAAATTTTCACTTAGTCATTACCTCTGTTAAATAACAACTTTACACTCTGTTGAATATGCTGCGTATTATTTTTTAAGTACAATTAGATTACCAGCAGCTTTGTGCTGAAGGGGATGAACTGCACAGATGCTCCATTGACATTTAGCAGCAAGAAGACATCATTGATCAGAACCTCCCGTGGATTGGCCATATAAATACTAGAGTTGAAAGAGCTGCTCAGAAAATTGGTGTTCTGTAATTAATCAATTCCTGGCATTCCAAATATTTCTATGATCACAAGGGATAAGATGGTGATGAGAATGATCACAAGGGATAAGATGGTAATGGTCCACAGGTTCAAGGTGAGCTTGAACTTCTCATGGGCATTTGGGAATGTGCTTTAAATGCTGGCCATTTCCGACCACTGTAGGTTAAAAGACTTGGTGTAATTGTAAATTGTCCTTAGTGTGTGTAGGGTAGTGTTAGTGTAGGGGAATCGCTGGTTGGCGCGGACCTGGTGGGCCGAAGGGCCTATTTCCACATTGTACCTCTAAAAGGGGGGGGGGGGGGGGGGCATGGTGGCGCAGAGGTAGAGTTGCTGCCTTAGAGATACCCGAGTTCGATACTGACTGCGGAGTTTGTGCGTTCTCCCCGTGCCCTGCATGGGTTTTCTCTGAGTTGTTTGATTTCCTCCCACACTCCAAAGACGTACAGGGTTGTAGGTTAATTGGCTTGGTATAAATGTAAATTGTCCTTGGCGTGTGTAGGATAGCGCTCATGTACAGGGGATTGCAGGTCCAAAGGGCCTAATTCCGCGCTGTATCTCTAAATCTAATATAAATGAAAATAAAAGGTGTGGGACATGTTGGATACTTGCATGAACATCAGGCAAGTTAGGTAGCTCACACAGAGAACAACGAGTAATTGTGTGCCAACTGTATGGTCAAATCCCAGTGATTGATTACAATCTGTTAGATTTATTTTCTGCTTACCACATCAACTTGCCTAATCTTTGAACCAGAGTGCCGAAACATGCCGAATTGAGAAGTATTCTTGATCTTGTGATTCTGACATAGGATGCTGGTAATGTAATTTCCATTCTTTCCGATCCATATATGTTATTAAATGGAAGATAGACACAAAATGCTGGCGTAACTCAGCGGGACAGGCAGCATCTCTGGAGAGAAGGAATGGGTGACGTTTCGGGTCGAGACCCTTCTTCAGACATGTTATTAAATGGACGAACGGTCTCAATGGTTTCATGTAAAATTTGTGGCTGCCATAACGGTCATTGTGAAACAATATCTTTTTGCAGCGAGCCAAGGAGGAGGTGCTGCAGAAGGAAGTACGAGTTAAGATACTGAAAGACAATATAAATACTATTCTCAAGAAAATGCCACCTGCCGATCAGGAATTGATGAACAGGGACCTTCATGCTGTGTTGGAAAATTACAAGAAGCTTTGCGATCGGATTGAAAGAAAATATTTGACTTTAAAGGTAAAAAATTATTATTACACAACTGTTGTCACTAATTTGAAGCAGAATCATTGATGCAGCATGGAAATTCTCATGTTTTCCTCTCCCATTTGTTCACTAATAACTGAGGCATCATTCCTGGACTGTTGTGGTTTGGTGAGCTGAGCATTGCCTTGCAAAGGCCAAATATAAGCTGTCGGATGCCTTCTGATTCCTCCTCCTGGACTGTGACCATGGCACTGAGCACCTGGTAACTGTTTTGCAGTCACAGATGTCTTTTTTTAGAAGGTTTTTATAATCATAAGCCTTCACAGTATCTCACAGAACCCACTACGACTATTTCCAAAGATATACAAACTGGACTATAGCCAGAGCTTTATTTCAGCTTGTTCTTGCCGCACATAACTTTTTTTTTAAACTGTATCTTGACTCCATTCTTTCTCCTCTGGTCCATTCCTGTCCCAGTCCCGTCCCAATGGAGAAAAGGAATAGGTGACGGTTACACAGAAAAGCTGGAGAAACTCAGCGGGTGCAGCAGCATCTATGGAGCGAAGGAAATAGGCAACGTTTCGGGCCGAAACCCTTCTTCAGTCTGAAGAAGGGTTTCGGCCCGAAACGTTGCCTATTTCCTTCGCTCCATAGATGCTGCTGCACCCGCTGAGTTTCTCCAGCTTTTCTGTGTAACCTTCGATTCTCCTCCAGCATCTGCAGTTCCCTCTTTAACAAAGGAATAGGTGACATTTTGGGCCGAGACCCTTCAGACTCCAGTCCGACCCGAAACGTCACCTATTTCTTTGATCCAGAGATGCTGTCTAACCCGCTGAGTTACTGGGAGTTTTTTGTGTCTACAGTTTAAACCTGCATCTGCAGTTCCTTCATAGGCATGACAGTTCTTGTACTTGATGGTCCTTTGACAATGTCTAATGTCGTGGCCCCAACTGAACTTTTTTTTTTAACCCAAGAGATTCAATCCCTCCACAACTCTGACCCACAACAGGATGGTCTGAGGGCCTCGGCCTTGTTCAAAGGAGGGCTTCAGCTTCCCCTCCACCAGCACAGCACGTTCACCTGACTGAATTTGTTGTTCACTCAATAACTTCTCTTTCAATTCTATTCGCTTTCTCCAGATCAGACTACTACATATGGGAACGTGAATCTTTGTAGTTTTGCACAGCTAAATGAGTCTATGTACCGGCAATGCTGCCACAAGCCTTCTGGCAGGCTTCTTTGAAGAATATAGAAAAGTCAGTGAGTTGGGTTTTGAGAGAAATGTCTAAGCCTTTGATTTACTACTTAAAAACACATATTAAAAAAGGCAGATACAAGGACCTGCAGATGCTGCTTTACAACAGAAGACACAGAGTATTGGTTAACTCAGCAGGCCAGGCAGCATTTCTGGAGAACTTGGATAGGTGACATTTCAGATTGGGACCTCTCAGCCTGATTTTGTGGTGGGAGGGGGGAGAAAGCTAGAAGAGAAGAGGGCAGGACAAAGCCTGGTGAGTGATATATAAAGGGGCTGTCCCACTTGGGCGACCTAATTGGCGAATTTAGAAGTGTTTGAAAAAATGACATGTTGAAGACCTCCTTTGACCTCCTTTGACTATGTTGAAGACTAGCTTCGACTAGCTACGACTAACTTTGGGAAAACTGGACACCAAATAGTGGAGAGTGAAGACGACCTCCTTCGATCTCCTTCGACCTCCCTTCGACGATGATGAAAGGAATGTCGGTGGATGGGGAAGGTGGGGTGGGTTGTTTTTACCTAAAAATCGGATAATTCAGTGGCCATACGATTAGGTTGTAAGCTACCCAAGTGGAATATGAGGTGCTCTTCCTCAAGTTTGCATTTGTGCTCACTCTGGTAATGGAGGAGGCCCAGGACAGAAAGGACATAATGGGAATGGGGAAAGGGAGTTAAAATGTTTGGTAATTGGAGATCCAGCTGGAATCTTGGCGTAACGGTCACCGAGTCTACACTTGGTTTTGCCAATGTAATGGAAGCCCCATTGGGAACACCGAATGTAGGTGAGGTTAGAGGAGGTGCACGTGAATGTCTGTCTCACCCAGAATGACTGGTGAAGTCCATGGATGGAGGCGAGGGAGGAGGTATAGGGTCATGTGTTGTGGGGGAAAGCACCCGGGGAGGGGGGGGGGGGGGGGGGGGGGTGGTTACGGGGTAAGGGATGAGTGAACAAAGGCGTTGCGGAGGGATCACGTTGAAGATGCTGAAAGGTCGGATAATGATGTGTTAGGTGCTGAGGCTAGCAGGGTGAAAGGTAAGGGCCAGGGGAATTCTACCCATGTTCTGGGGTGTGGGGGAATAAGTGCAGAACTATGGGAACTGAAGAGATGTGAGTAAGGGATCTATCTATGACAGCGAGGGGGGAGGAACTACACTAAAAAAAGAGGACATCTCGGATGTCCTAGAATTGAACTCATCTTGAGAGAAAATGCGGCGGGGACAAAGAAATTGAGAGCAGGCGATGGAGTCTTTGCAAGAGGCAGGTGGGAGGAGGTGTAGTACAGATAACCAATGGGAGGGTTTGTAGTCAGTTAATAGTCTGCCCCCTGTAATAGAGACAGAGAGATCAACAAAGGGGAGATGCATGTCAGAGATAGTTCTAGTGAATTTGAGGGCAGGGTGGAAGTTTGTTGCAAAGATAATTAAGTCAGCAAGTTGCAGGAGGCAGCCCTATTGTAGCTGTCCGTGTAGCAGTGGAAGGGTTGGGGAATGGTACCAGTATATGTTTGGAACAAGGTCTGTTCGAGCAAGCAACAAAGGCAGGCATAATGTAACAAAAAGGAACTGCAGATGCTGTTTTATACCAAAGTAGTAGACACTGGTCGATAGTCTGTCACCTGTGATGGATGTAGAGAGATTGTCAGGGGAGTGGGATACTATACAGGACCAAGGCAGGTGAGAGACTGGAAGTAGACAGGAGGGTGACAGAATAGGCAGGCAGGGGTAAGGCAGGGAGCGAGGAAGGAATGTTGGTTTAAATTGAACTTATTTCAATGCAGCAGGTCTGACGGGCTAGGCCGATGATCTTGGGGCATGGATAGGTACATTGTAGGTTGCTGTAGTTGGGGATTTTAACTTCCCCAATAATGACCAGGAAAATCATAGTGCAAAAGGTTTATACGAGTGCAAGGCAATCGACAAGGTTCCACATGATAGGCTGCTCTGGAAAGTTAGATCCAAGGAGAGATAGCTGAATGGAGAGAAAATTGGTTTCTTGGAAGGAGGCAATCTGGCTTCTTCAATTTCCTTTTCAAGTTTCCCACAGTGTCATCTGATATTTCTGATCAGGCCCGGGAGATGTGTCCACCTTCATACGCGTCAGTGCCTTCAGGATCTCTTCCACCGTAATACTGACTGCTTTCAAGAGTTGACTGCTTTGATTCCTGAGAGGGTCCCACTCTTTCTCTGGTTACCCCTTTTCCCTTTATGTATTTATAAAATCTATTGGGATTATCTTTAATGATATCTCCTGTCCCCTTTTTGTCTTTCTGATGAACTTTTCTAGTTTGCTCCGTAGTTCCCGAAACTCCACCAGGGATACACTTGATCCCAGCAGCCTATACCTGTCCCATGACTATCATATGCTGAGAGAATGGAGCAGCTGGGCTTGTACACTCTGGAGTTTAGAAGGATGAGAGGTTATCTCATTGAAACATAAGATTGTTAAGGGCTTGGACACAGTAGAGGCAGGAAACGCGTTCCCAATGTTGGGGGAGTCCAGAACCAGGGGCCACAGTTTAAGAAGAAGGGGTTAGCCATTTAGAACAGAGACGAGGAAACACTTTTTCTCCCAGAGTGGTGAGGCTGTGGAATTCTCTGCCTCAGGGGGCGGTGGAGGCATGTTCTCTAGATGTTTTCAAGAGAGAGTTAGATTGGGGTCTTAAAAATAGTGGAGTTAGGGGATATGGGGAGAAGGCAGGAACAAGGTACTGATTGGGGATGATCAGCCATGATCACATTGAATGGTGGTGCTGGCTCGAAGGGTCGAATGGCCTACTCCTGCACCTATTGTCTATTGTCATGCATCCTCCTTACTCTAGACCAGAGCCTCAATTTGCCACGTTGTCCAAGCTTCCTTATGTTTGCATGCCTTGCCCTTCACTCTAACGAGGATGTGCATGTCCTGAACTCTGGTCAGCACACTTCTAAAAACTTTCCTAATATTTCCTAAATAGGCAACGTTTCGGGCTGAAAACCTTCTGAAGAAAGGTTTCGGCCCAAAACATCGCCTGTTTCCTTTGCTCCATAGATGCTGCCTCACCCGCTGAGTTTCTCCAGCACTTTTGTCTACCTTTGATTTTCCAGCATCTGCAGTTCCTTCTTGAAAATTAAATAACGTGCCTCACACATTAGAGCTGATTGAAAGTTATCTTCCTATCTGCCTCTGATAGTCTCCTTGTCTCAGCCATTTTGCCAAAGACTCCTACTTGACCTCTCCACAGCCTCTCTCCCAAAAGGCTGCTCTGCTATACCTTGCCTTATTTTTATTTACTACTCAATTAACCAATTTGATGCTGCAACCAGTCCAATTGCCACTATTAACTTGAATTATCTTTAAATTGGCCTGCCTCTTGCTCACACTGCCTACAGCTGACGTGGCCGCTGTTAGGCCCATTGTTAGCGTGGGAAGGTGTGATCTGAAGCGGGTAACAATGTGGAGAACTGTAGAACTGGTAAAACGACTAGGGTGGAGGAAGAGAGGAGGGGAGGGTCAGTAGAAGTTACTTAAAATGAGAGGATTCAATGTTCATTTCACTGAGTTGTAAGCGAACCAAGCAAAATATTATATGCTGTTTCTTCTTCCACCCACCCGCTACTTTCAGTCTGAAGAAATGTCCCGGCCCAAAATGTCACCCTTCCTTTTTCTCCAGAGATGCTGCCTGAGCTGCTGAGTTACTCCAGCACCTCGTGTCCAACTGCGGTGGAACATAATACTGACGATGCAGGAATTTAATTTTCATGCTTGTGGTTAGAATAGGATGGGCCACCATCAGTTGGCACTTGCCATCCTTTCTTCTGCCTCTTTCAGCAAATGACATTTGTGGAAGCAGGATTGACGTGATTATCCTTCTCTAGGCACAAGTGCAAATGTTTCTCTGTGCGTTTTGTGTGGGGGGTGGTGTGGGGGTGTGAGGGGGAAACCGCTTCGGTGGGCGCAGCATGGACTCTCGGCGTGGAGCGGGCGAGCCCTCGCTGGGGGTCGCTGGAAAGGAGCGCTCCGTTTCGCTGGCCCGTGGCAGCCTGAAGCCGCGGTCTGCACAGCTCCAGCTGGCGCGGCGTCTACAGCCTGGGATCTCACGTTGGGGACCCGGGGATTAGAAGAAGCTTCCACCGCCGTCCCGTGGCCAACTTCTACTGCGGGCGCGGTGGCGACTTGCCATCGCCGGGGATCCCTGGAGGGGAGCTACGTCTGTCGGCCCTGCAGTCTGCGGTGCTTCTGGCTGCGGCACAAACTTTAAATCTTCGACCGCCAGCCTGCGGCCTACACCAGCCTGAATCCGCGGTCTCCGGTGGGGAAGAGCCGATCCTGGACTTGCCTTGACTTTTACCTTGTCCTTTTACCATCTGGACGCGCGCAGCGACGGCTGCGGAGGGTTGAGGTCTCGACCACGGGGGAAAACGGAGGAGGACTGGACAATTTCTGTGCCTTCCACCACAGTGATTAATGCTGTGGTGGATGTTTGTGTTAAATGTTTATTGTGTTAGTGTGTTCTTTATCATTGTACAGCTGCTGACATATTCAATTCATGTGACGAATAAAACTGATTGATTGATTGAATGAATCATCATATTTCATAATTGCACTTGTGAAGGATAATCACGAGAAAGTTAATGGTATGTTGGCCTTCACAACAAGAGTAGTTGAGCATAGGAGCAAAGAGGTCTTTCTGCAGTTGTACAGGTCCCGAGTGAGACCACACCTGGAGTATTGTGTGCAGTTTTGGTCTCCAAATGTGAAGAAGGACATTCTTGCTGTTAAGGGAGTGCAGCGTAGGTTCACAAGGTTAATTCCCGGGATGGCGGGACTATCATATGTTGAAAGAATGGAACGACTGGGCTTGTATACACTGGAATTTAGAAGGATGAGAGAGGATCTTATTGAAACATATAAAATTATTAAGGGTTTAAGAAGGAACTGCAGATGCTGAAAAATCGAAGGTACACAAAAAAGCTGGAGAAACTCAGCCGGTGCAGCAGCATCTATGGAGGGTTTCAGCCTGAAACGTTGCCTTTTTCCTTCGCTCCATAGATGCTGCTGCACCCGCTGAGTTTCTCCAGCTTTTTTGTGTACCTAAGATTACTAAGGGTTTGGACACGCTAGAGGCAGGAAATATGTACTCGATGTTGGGAGAGTCCAGAACCAGGGGCCACAGTTTAAGAATTAGGGTGCCATCATTTAGAACGGAGATGAGGAAACACTTTTTCACACACAGTTGAGAATCTGTGGAATTCTTTGCCTCAAAAGGCTGTGGAGGCCAATTCTTTCAAGAGAGAGTTAGATAGAGCTCTAAAAGATAGCGGAGCCAAGGGATATGGGGAGAAGGTAGGAACGGGGTACTGATTGGGGATGATCAGCATGATCACAGTGAATGGTGGTGCTGGCTCGAAGGGCCGAATGGCCTACTCCTGCACCTATTGTCTATTTGCCTGGGAACTTTTGTGACATTTCTGTCGGAATCCGACGTGGTGACTTCTATCTGTAATTCCGTTCTCAGTAGGTTTCTTCGCTAGTCGCTCTGCGTAATTTTAAATTGACTGCATCCTGGTGGACAGGCTACCAACTATGTTGACTTGCGGAACTGAACTTTTTCCCCCCCGATCTAACAGTAACTCTTTTTACCTCCTTTGCCACAGGAAGTATGGTCTTGCTGGTGTGAGTTGCTTCATTACTTAGACTTGGAAAACAATTGGTTAAATAATTTGGAGGAGAAGTTGAGAACGGCAGAGAATGTTTCGGACAACACCAAAGCCGTTAATGAGGCCCTCGAGGTAATTAGTTTATTAACATTTCTGTGATTGAGCTTGAAAATGGAAACAGTAATCAAGTGTATATTAGCAAGTTCAATAGGGCAGTATAACTTCAGGGAAACGGTGGCGCAGCGGTAGAGTTGCTGCCTGACAGCGCCAGAGACCTGGGTTCGATCTTGACTGCTGGTACTGTCTCTGTATAGAGTTTGTACGTTCTCCCCGTGACTTGCGTGGGTTTTCTCTGGGTGCTCCGGTTTCCTCCCACACTCCAAAGACGTACAGGTTTGTAAGTTAATTGGCTTGGTATCATTTTAAATTGTCCGTCGTGTGTGTAGGATAGTGTTAGTGTGTGGGCGATCGCTGGTCGGAGTGGACTCGGTGGTCCGAAGGGCATGTTTCCATGCTGTATCTCTAAACTAAACTAAACAAGAAAATCCAGATGCTACATTCATGAGAAAATACCAAAATGCTGGAGGCACACAGTGTGTCAGACAACATCTCTGGAGGGAATGGACAGATGATGTTTTAATTTGGGGCACTTATTTAGATTGACGATGAGTCCTGGCTCAAAATGTCGCCTATCCATTTCCACCACAGATGCTGACTGATTTGCTGAGTTCCTCCAGCACTTGGTTTATTGATTTAATTGAACTAGTTTGTGCTAAAAAATAGTTTGATGATGATTTAAGTGAAGCATGAGGTAACATTCATAAAACTGAAACAAATGGTAGGTTAATTTCACACTGGCTAAATCTTGAACTAGCCATAATATTTTATTATTAATGAAAATTCAGCATTAAAGATATTCAATGTGGTTTGTTGGCAATGGCTGTCCTTTTCATGCCATTTCAACTCCACGTTCCCTCGCTGACTTGTCATTCCTGCAGCGGTAGAGTTGCTGCCTTACAGTGTGGAGACCCGAGATTGATCCCGACTACTGGTGCCGTCTGTAAATTTGAGAGCACACAGAGACTGGTGGGGACTGGAAAGCATGGTCCAGTGGTGGTGGAGGCCGATACGACAATGGTGTTTAAGAGGCTTTTAGATAGGCACATGGATGGAAGTATGGGGAATAGAGAGGTCCAGGCCAGGTACAGGCAGATGAGATCAGTTTATCTAGGCATCGTATTCACACAAACATTATGGGCGAAAGGGCCCAAAAAAAGTAGTAAACACTGCCCAGTCCATCATCGGCTCTGACCTCCCTACCATCGAGGGGATCTATCGCAGTCGCTGCCTCAAAAAGGCTGCCAGCATCATCAAGGATCCACACCATCCTAGCCACACACTCATCTCCCCGCTCCCTTCAGGTAGACGGTACAGGAGCCTGAAATCTGCAACATCCAGGTTCAGGAATAACTGCTTCCCCACAGCCATCAGGCTGTTAAACTCAACTCAAACAAAACTCTGACCATTAATATCCCATTGCACTTTATCTGTTTGTGTGTGTGTGTGTGTGTGTGTGTGTGTATATCCATATATATATATATATATATATATATATATATATATATATCTATATCTATATATATATATATATATTCATTGGTATATGGTCACACTGATCAGTTCTGTTCTGTATTTATTTATGCCTACTATATTCTGTTGTGCTGAAGCAAAGCAAGAATTCCGGAAGTGGCGGCGCTGTTGAACGGCTGCGGCTCGCCTGCAGTCCGTCTGTCTTTACTTTTTTTTGTTGTTTTTTTTTGTCTTGTTTTAGTCAAATTTTAGTTATTAGGTTGTGTTATGTGTAGGGGGGAGCTGAAACATGGTTTTCTGTCTCTCCCTTCGGGGGAATGCGACTCTTTCTGTCGTATCCCCCCCTTCTCTGCCTCCGTCTGCGCTGAGGCCTAATGGCGGAGCTGGCGGCCTCCAACTGCGACCGACCTCGAGGCTCCCGAAGCAGAGCCAGCCAGGACTTACCAACGTGAGGTTGGCCGAATTCGGAGCTGTTCCGGCGTTCCAGTGGCAGCGGCCCGGTGCGGGGCTGAGACGGCGCTCCGGTGAGGGCGGCCCGGCGCGGGGCTGAGACAGCGCTCCGGTGAGGGCGGCCCGGCGCGGGGCTGAGACGGCGCTCTGGTGAGGGCGGCCTGACTCGGGGCTGAGACGGCGCTCCGGTGAGGTCGGCCCGGCGCGGGTCTGAGACGGCGCTCCGGCGAGGGCGGCCCGGCGCGGTGCTGAGATGGCGCTCCGGTGAGGGCGGCCCGGCGCGGGGCTAAGATGGCGCTCCGGTGAGGGCGGCACGACTCTGGGCTGAGACAGCGCTCCGGTGGCTGAACGGCGTTCCGGCGGCAGCGACCTGAATCCGGGGCTCGACCGCGGGCCAGTGGACGACATCGTCGGGAGCTCGCAGGTCACAGGCTAGTGCCTGTTTTCTGGAGCTCCCGCGGCAACAGCTGCGTCCGCTGGACTGGAGGGCGGCAGCTTCGACCACCCCGGGCCGCGGAGCTTGAACCGGCCCGTTCGCGGAGCTCGGTTGAGCCGCGGGACTGATTACCATCGCCCGGTGGTGTAACAACATATCGCTTCAGCGCAGAGGGAGAATGAGGAGGGAAGAGCCAGTAACTTTAAGACTTTTGCTTCCATCACAGTGAGGAGGTGCCTGGTGAACTCACTGTGGTGGATGTTAATTTGTGTTTATTGTGTGTTTTGTTGTTTATTATTATATGTATGGCTGCAGGAAACGACATTTCGTTCAGACCGAAAGGTCTGAATGACAAATAAAGGATCTAATCTAATCTAATCTAATTGTCCTATCGGGGACACATGACAATAAACTCTCTTGGATCCTGTTCCTGGGCTGCAATTCATGCTCATGACTCATGGTTTGCTCCTCTATACTTGGAGATTGTGTTTCTTGGAGACACTTGGAGATTGGTTTTACCAGGTAGGCTTTCAGAATGCTATCCAGTGAATTCAATGTAACCCTGAGTCCATTTGAAATTGTATTACATGTTCTGGTGATGCTATGGTTAAAAGTACTCTGTTTAGCATCTTATTCCACTGAGGTCAAGAAGTGTTTTGTATGTTTGAACCAGTTTGCAAATTTTTCTGAAGGTTCCCACGACTTCAGCTATTCATTGCTCTTACTGAACTTAACTTCTGACATGACTTGGCTGGGACAAGCATTTAAATGACTCTTCTGCACTTTATTTCCCACCCATCAGTCCCTCGAGTCTGTGCTGCGCCATCCAGCTGATAACCGAACACAGATACGTGAACTGGGCCAAACACTGATTGATGGTGGAGTTTTGGATGAACTTATAAGTGAAAAGCTGGAGGTATTCAATGCTCGATACGACGAGTTGAGTCACCAGGTAAGAGATTCTCAACCATCATTTGTTCTGAGCTGGGAATAGCGAAAATGCTTTTGTACGTCCATAACATATCACAGGCATTCAAAGGAGGAAGTATTTTACTTGATGTTTATACATTACTATTTTAATCTCCCGTTGAATTCAGCCAATATTTCATGAACTTACCAGCCCTGTAAATGTGCTTTAAATTCAAATTCAATAAACAAAGTCAATACTATATAGCAGCTTCATGATAAAGGAAATTTCAGAATTTTGTTTTGGAAATGTGATTAACATTAAAATTATTTATTTTTTGTGCTGAACCTCCCCTGGAGGAAAGCTTTGTGTGCTCATTGGAACAATAATCATTTCCAAATAATGTATTATCCCATGGGTCCATATTTAGCATAAGAGTATGTCTGCAACGTGAGTGGTCCAAGTTCACTGTGACTCCAGTCAGTTTCTCAACATGGATTATCCATTCATTCATTTATCATCGTTGAGAAAACATTAGCGACGCAGTGGTGCTGGTTTCCGACGGGAACGGTGACGGACGCACCACACATCTCTGTCCTCCAGTTCCTGCCGACTTCCGCTGCTGGAAGTTTAGGATTTTGGTGTGTGTGCTTTATCATCATTCCTTACAATGCTATGTACGACAGTGATCGCAACTTCTACTGAAGTGTGGATGGCTCATCCGCCCGTTACTATAGATTAAGGTCACTGGAAAACCTCGTGGACTAATAGGATTCCCGTTTTGGTGTGTTCTGACCATACCACACCACAAATTCACTGATCCTCATCCTTGCGGGAGACAAATGATAGATATATAGATTTTAATATTTTTATTGGAAGCAAATACGTATCACAACCAAAACACGATTTGTTTACCAGTTATATATTAACACAGCTTCTATTTTTTTTTAATACATTTTTTTGAAAGATAGAGCTATAGAGAAAAAATAAATAAGGGAAGAGAAAAGGAAACTATAAGCTAATAGAAAAGGGAGGGAGAAAAAAAAGAAATAAAAAAGATTACCAATAACACAATTTTGGAGATAGGTCCGTAGATTATAGAGTGTAATTATTCATCCAGTCCTGGATTCAAGCTTCAGTCCAGCCGTGTTGAACCAGTTTACCCTTTCAGAAAATCAATAAAAGGAGACCATATTCTAGCAAATAGTTCTACTTTGTCAATTAAAACAATACTTTTTTTCCCCAATGTAAGGTCTCATACATTTCCGTAATCCACATTTTAATTGTGGGGGTTGACAAATGATATTTTGTTCCAGTTTTGGGTGCACAGCGGCACAGCTGCGGAATTGCATCCTTACAATACCAGAGAGCCGAGTTCAGTCCTGACCATGGGAGTTGTATGCATAGTGTTTGTACGTTCTCCCTGTGACCGTGTGGGTTTTCTCCGGGTGTCATATAGTGTGGAAACAGGCCCTTAGGCCCAGCTTTCCCACACTGACCAACATATCCCATCCACGCTGGTTCCACCTGCCCGCGTTTGGCACGTATCCCTCCAAACCTATCCTATCCACGTACCTGTCTAAATGTTTCTTAACTGTTCTTGCCTCAACTCCCTCATCTGGCAGCTGGTTCCTACATCCACCACCATTTGTGTAAAAGAGTTGCTCCTCATGGTCCTATTAAACCCATGTTGGTTTCCCTACTTTGTGCGTTTTACCAGATCTATTCCTCTCATGATTTTATACACCTCTATGTGATCAGCTGTCATCATCCTGCGCTCCAAGGAATAGAATCCTTGCCTGCTCAACCTCTCCCTATAGCTCAGGCCCTCGAGTCCCTCATAAATATTTGCACCCTTTTCAGCTTGACAACATCTTTCTTATGATATGGTGCCTAAAACTAAACACATTGCCCTAAACGTGACCTCACCAACGTCTTGGATAACTGCAACATGACCTCCCAACTTCTATACTCAATACTCTGACTGATGAAGGCCAATGTGCCGAAAGCCTTTTTGACCATGTTATGATGTGCCACTTTCAACAAATTATGTACTGCTCTACAACTCCCGCTCTACTACTGCGGCTGTGAAGTGTTGTGGGTCAATTGGAATCTGTAAGGTATAAATTGTCCCTCGTGTGTAGATAGTGATAGTGTATGGTGTGATTGCTGCTTGGCGCGGAGCAGGTGGGCCAAAGGGCCGGTTTCCACACTGTACGAATTGAACCTGATATTCTGGAAACTGATGGTGTGACACTCCCCCCCCCCCCCCCCCCCCCCCCCCCCCCCCCCCCCCCCCCCCAGGCAAAATTATGAGAACCCCCCCCCCCAGTTGAAAATTCCCTTGAAATTCCCTGAGCGGCCACTCTTTTCCGGTCTTTCCGGTTGATCTTTCTGTTCATGCCCATCCGTCGCAAGAGGGTTATTTGTTTACATCTAAACATTGAAATCCCTCCTTGGCCTTTTCTAATTCTCTCTCTGCTGGCTCAATGTTTTGGGGTGTTCTGTGTTTCAATGCTGCCTGGCCCCCACGAACCACCCAAAAACCCCTCCGCCCACCATCCTGTTCAAGTTTCCTTTTACCCTCTGGAGCTCTGAACTTCCTGTCAGGCCTTGTCTAATTTACTGGGCACCTTTAAAAGGCTGTGTCTCAAAATTGCTTCCCAACTATGCTCTCAATCTTCTCTTCTAAAGGGCCTGTCCCACTTTGGCGATTGTTTTTTAGCGACTTTAAAATGTCTACGACAAGCTACCACCTAGTCGACGTCAAGCTACGGGAAACTACCGCCAACCAGCGACCCATTGGGATGTCCACTTACAACCACATCTATGACAACCTATGACCACACAGGTGACAACCAAAGTCAACCTACGTCCACCCTTGACAAGTGTAAAGAAGTCTCACCAACTTCGATAAGTTACGACCCTGTTGGCGACAACTGAAGACAATTCAGTCGCCGGTACCTGTTGCCGGTTGACGTACGTAGTCGCCAATGGAATTCACCGAAGTCAGCACCGGCGACAACCTGCGTTATCCTGGCGGTAACCTACATCAGGAGAAGACAAGCTACGTCAAGCCCATGGCTTCTACCTCCAGTTCCCTACCTCCCAGTTCGGACCCAAGCCGGACTATCGATACCAACTGGCTATCTGCCACCATACACCGCAATTCTCCTTCCAGGCACTGAGATCTACTGGGGTTGCGATGCGCTGGCACCAGCAGAACCTCGCTTTGATTCTCCCGAAACCTCGGGCCTCACTCACCCAGACTTGCAATGGACCCCAATTCTACTCTATGACGTCAAGCCCACAGTCGCCAAAAAGCTTTGAACATTTCAAAATCCAGCGGCGACCAGAAAAATGTTACAACTCTTTAGGCGACTTGAGGAGACTACTCACGACCATATAGGTGTCACCCCAAGCCCATGTGGCTACAGCCAAGTCACCTGTAGTCACTGAAAAAAAATTGCCTAAGTGTTTAGTAAAGACAAAACAGTAACCTCTTAATTAATGATCCCCTTATGATGAATCTTGGATATAGCGGACAGAGCTGAAGACCTATCCCTGGCTCCCACCGTCTCCCCGGCCGTTTACAGACCTGGCTTCCGACCCCACTCCCAACTTGCAGGGTACACCAGCAAGCCCCTCTTCACTCATCGCACGGTCCATTGATGTGCCCGATGTTGCAGCTCGCGTAGTAACCCCTGGGGACAGCGCTGTCTTCAGGCTGCTGCCACGGTCACCCTGGGGCACCCTCCGCTCATTATTCACTCCCCGCTCAACCACCGCCACCTGTTTCTCCGACAGCAGGTTCAGTTTAGGTCTAAAGAAGGGCCTCGACCCGAAATGTCACCCATTATTCTCCCCAGAGATGCTGCATGTCCCGCTGAGTTACTCCATCATTTTGTGTCTTTCTTTAGTTTAGATTAGGGATCCAGCGCGGAAACAGGCCCGTTGTCCCACTAAGTCGGCACCAACCAGCGATCCCCGCACATTAACACTATCCTACACACACTTGGGACAATTTATATTTATACCAAGCCAATGAATCTTCAAACTTGTACGTCTTTGTAGTGTGGGAGGAAGTCAAAGATCTTGTGTATGTGTGCATGTTTACTGAAGTCAGTATTTTGCTGAATATGGCTTTTTGTTTGAAGGGATTTATTTTTGTGTCTCCGTTCTCCATGTTGACATTGTGGATAATGTTCTGGAGAAGTTCTCCAGTTCAACATTGAATAAGGATTGCTGATGTTAGATTGTTAATGATCTCTTCTGTCCTCGTTTGTTATAAAGGCGGTGAGCAAGCAGATCTCCCTGGAGCAGCGTTCACAAATGCTTCAAGAAAATGAACATAGAATGCATGACCTGCAGGAGTCACTTGGACAACTCGATAAGCAGTTAACTTCATATCTGACCGATCGTATAGATGCCTTGCAGATGCCACAGGAAGCTCAGGTTAAAGAAGTAATATTTTCATTGTGTAAAATGGGTGACGTTATCAGGAAAACCCTTTTTCAGTGACTTCTGAGGTCATCACAAGGACGAGCGTTTATGTAGTATCTGAAGGAAAAATCCACAAGAGGTTTAGCAGCTAAACAATTAAACCCTGCACTGAGTTTCTAAGATAATCCTCAGGCAAATGACAAACACCTGGTTAAACTTAACTTTGCGGATGACACAAAGCTGGGTGGCAGCTGCGAGAAGGATACTATGAGGCTGTCGGGTGACTTGGATCGAAGGATGAGAGGGAACATTATAGAGCATTATAGAGAAAAGTAAGCATGCAGGTACAGCAGGCAGTGAAGAAAGCGTGTTGGCCTTCATTGCGAGAGGATTTAAGATATAGGATCAAGGAGGTCCTACTGCAGTTGAACAGAGCCCTGGTGAGACCACACCTGGAGTATTTTGTGTAGTTTTGGTCTCCTAATTTGAGGAAGGACATTCTTGCTATTGAGGGAATGCAGCGTAGGTTCACCAGGTTGATTCCCAGGATGAAGGGACTGACATATGATGAAAGAATAGGTCGACTGGGCTTGTATTCACTGGAATTTAGAGGGACGAGAGGGAATCTTATAGAAACATATACAATTCTTAAGGGATTGGACAGGCTAGATGCAGGAAAAATGGTCCTGATGTTGGGGGAGTTCAGAACCAGGGGTCACAGTTTAAGAATAAGGGGTTGGCCATTTAGGACTGAGATGAGGAAAAACTTTTTCACCCAAAGAGTTGTGAATCTGTGGAATTCTCTGCCACAGAGCACAGTGGAGGCCAATTCACTGGATGTTTTCAAGAGAGATAGATATAACTCTTGGGGCTAACAGAATCAAGGGATGTGGAGAGAAAGCAGGAATGGGGTACTGATATTGGATGATCAGCCATGATCATATTGAATTACAGAGCTGGCTGGAAGGACTGAATGGCATACTCCGGCACCTATTTTCTATGTTTCTATGATTTTGACACAGAGGGATGGAATTGCAGTTTTGTTAACCTCAACATGTGAAAGTAATGTTGCATGGCATCGGGGATGATGCTGGGTTTGGCAGAGACCACACTGATACTCGCAGTAGGTTGAACTCATGTGGTTTATTCTAATTACAGTGGTAATAAAGTCCGGGACCGAATTGGGCGCTGTTCCTTTACGTCCGAGTACTTGGCGATCTTGGGCTTGTCCCAGCAGCTTAGTCCTCAAGGAGAGGTTGGACCAACTTGGATTGGTTTCCCTAGAATGCCAGAGGCTGAGAAGTATATAGAATTATGAGGGAACATAGATAGGGTAGACAATCAGAACCTTGTTTCCAGGGTGGAAATATCAAAGATAAGAGGGCATAGCTTTAGACAATCGACAACAGGTGCAGGAGTAGGCCATTCGGCCCTTCAAGCCAGCACCGCCATTCACTGTGATCATGGCTGATCATCCACAATCAGTACCCCGTTCCTGCCTTCTCCCCATATCCCTTGACTCCACTATCTTTAAGAGCTCTATCTAACTCTCTCTTGAAAACCAGTGAATTGGTCTCCACTGCCTTCTGAGGCAGAGAATTCCACAGACTCACAACTCTCTGGGTGAAAAGGTTTTTCCTCATCTCCGTTCTAAATGGCTTGCCCCTTATTCTTAAACTGTGTCCCCTGGTTCTGGACTTCCCCAACATCGGGAACATGATGTTGGGGGAGTCCAGAAGGTCAGAGGGGCAAAGTCTAAAGGAAATCTATAGGGCAATTGTTTTTACCCAGAGGGTGGTGGTGGGTGCCTGGAATGCGCTGCCAATGGTAGTGGTGGAAGCAGATAGAATGGTAGCCTTTAGATAGGCACAGAGATGTGAAGTAAATGAAAGGGTATGGATCGTGCAAAGGCAGATTAGTATAGTTTATCTTGGCATAATGCTTGGTATGGATATTGTGGGCCGAAGGACCTGCTCTTGTGCTGTACTTTCTAATGTTCTATTCTGCACATATATTAAGAATAACAGGGTGTCTCGGGAAAGAAACATGTCCCCTTAAAGATCAGCATGGCTATGTTTGTGTAGAAACATAAGAGGCCATGTGCATCATCTGATCTTGTGGGAGGGAAGCTATGGAGGGAATTGTGGAGACCTTTACAGAGATACTTGCATCATGTTTGGCCACAACTGAAGTTCCAGATGACTGGAGAATGTACAAGGAACTGTAAATGCTGATTACAATAAAAAGATATAAAGCATTGGAAACCGTGGTCAAGCAGCATCTCAGAAGAATATGTTTTGTGTTGGAACCCTTCTTCAAATTGATTATAGTAGGGGGGGGGGAGCTGGGAGAGTGGAGAGAGGAGGGGGTCGGGGATCAGGCCAGTAACTCACTCATGGTAAGGTTTTGATTAACAGTTGGTTGGATAAAGGGCAGAGATGAAAACACAAATGGTGTGAGATCGAAATGTAAAGCTAGTGGAATGAATATGTAGAAGGGGATAAAGGAAAGGGTAAAATGGGTGAGCGTCTAGGTGGGCACAGGAAGTGAGCGGGACGGTGGAGCGGACTTGACGACAAACAGGGACTTAAATTGGTGAAATTCATTGCAGCCCATTACTTTTTTTTTCTAGTTTAGGGGGGTTTTGTTTTTTCCTTTTTTCTCTTTTTTTTTCTTTTTATCTTTTTGTTTTTTTTTTTTTTTTTTTATAAATGTAAGTTTTCTTTTAAATATTTAACTATATTTACATAGAGACCGGGAGGTCTGTATTCAATGTGTATTTTGACACTGGACTCGTATTTAGGTTATACCGGGTCTGAAGAAGGGTTTCGGACCGAAACGTTGCCTATCTCCTTCGCTGCATAGATGCTGCTGCACCCGCTGAGTTTCTCCACCATTTTTTTGTACCTTCGATTTTCCAGCATCTGCAGTTCCTTCTTAAACACATTAATGTATCCTGATCCCTATGTATCAATATCATTGTTATGTTTATCATTATTCTTTTTGTTGTTGTTTTGTTTTTATTTTTATAAGAAACAAATAAAAAGATTTTAAAAGAAAGGGAGCGAGAAAGGGGGGGGGGGGGGGGGGGGGGTTTGTAGGTTAGTCACCTGAAATTGGAGAATTCAACGTTCATGTATTCACTGAGAATTCAAGTGGTAAGTCATGTGGATAGTGTGATGGAAAAGGCATTTAGCGTGCTTGCCTTCAATGGGAAGGGGATTGAGTACTAATGTTGACAGGGAATGGATGACATTTCGGGTTGAGACCCTTCTTCAGTTTGAAGAAGGGTCTCGATCTGAAACGTCCCCCATTCCCACTCTCTTGAGATGGTACCTGTCCCGCTGAGTTACTCCAGCACTTTGTCTATCTTCGGTTTGAACCAGTATCATCAGTTCCTTCCTACACAAATGTTGAGACATTGTAATGAAGCTATACAAGTCATTGGTGATATTACAGTTGGAGTACTGTGTGCTGTTGTTGTCACCCAGTTATAAGGAGGTTGTCATTAAGATAGATGGGTGCAAAAGAGTTTCTCCAGAATGTTACCTGGGTTTGTGAATTTGAGTAATAGAGAGTAGTTGGATAGGCTGAGACTTTTTTCTCTGACACATAGGAGGCTGAGGGGTGATCTTATTAAGGTGTACAAGATCATGAGGGCATCAATAGGACGTAGGTGAGAGGGGAGAGATTTAAGTGGGACCTCAGGGCATCCTTTCACTTGGAAGGTTACCCATGTCTGTAATGAAGAAGGGTCTGGACCCAATCCATGTGCTACAGAAATGCTGCCTGATCTGCTTAGTTACTCTAGCACTTTGTGTCCATTTATGTAATAACCAGCAATTGCAGTTGTTAGTTTCTATTACTTATACAATGATAATTCCTGACACGGTGATAGTGGACAATCGCCAATAACAGACGCCATTGCCCCTGCTATGGTCTGTATAACGAGGGTTTACTGTGCTCAAGTCACGGACTGATGAAGGGAAGTGTGCTGAAAGCATTCATCACCTTATCTACCTGGGACGCCATTTTCGGGGAACCATGTACGTGTACTCGAAAATCCCTCTGCTCTAACATTGCCGTTTCTTGTCAAGGTCCTGCCCTGGTTTGACTTCCCAAATGCAAAGCCTGACATTTAAATGAGCCATCCCTGCTTGCCCAGCTGATCAAGATCAAGCTGCAATTTCTTGGGAGCCATCTTCACTGTTTATCTTTATGCTTAAACAGAAATCTTAATAAGTTACCAACCTTGGCCACTTGGTAGTTCTCTCACTCTGGTACACAGGTTGTGAGATCAAGCCGCACTTCAGAGATAGAGATAAGACGGCACGGTGGCACAGTGGTAGAGTTGCCGCTTTACAGCGCAAGACCCGGGTTCGATCCTGACCAAGGGTGCTTGTCTGTACGGAGTTTATACGTTCTCCCCTTGACCTGCATGGGTTTACTCCGAGATCTTTGGTTTCCTCCCACACTCCAAAGACAAACAGGTTTGTAGCTTAATTGGCGTTAATTGTAAATTGTCCCTAGTGTGTAGGATAGTGCTCGTGTACAGGGGAACACCGGTCGGTGCAGACTCGCTGGGCTGAAGGGTCTGTTTCCGCCGTGTATCTCTAAACTAAAGTACAAAAATCAAGAATGGTATTGGTGCCTGAGAGAGTGGTGCACTGGGAGGTTCGGTCCTTGGATGAAACATTACGTTGAGGCTGGTCTGCTTTCATAATAGATGGACATAAAATATCCCAGATCAGTGGAGAAAGCCTAGCTGTCTCGAGCAGTTAACACGAACAAAGAAGAAACTAGGAACTACAGGTGCCACAGAACAGTGTGGAGTTTGTACGTTCTCCCTGTGACTGCATGGGTTTTCTTCAGGTGCTCCGGTTTCCTCCCACATTCCAATAACCTGCAGGCTTGTAGGTTAATTGGCTTCTGTAAATTGCCCAAGTGTGCAGGAGGTGTAAGTGGGATAATGCAGAACCAGTGTATGGGTGATTGGCATTGACTCAGTGAGCCGACAGACCCGTTTTCACACTCTAAAACTAAAAACCATAACTCAACTCTGAATGTTTAAGAAGGAACTGCAGATGCTGGAAAATCGAAGGTAGACAAAAATGCTGGAGAAACTCAGCGGGTGCTGCAGCATGTATGGAGCTGTCTGAAGAAGGGTTTCGGCCCGAAACGTTGCCTATTTCCTTCGCTCCATAGATGCTGCCTCACCCGCTGAGTTTCTCCAGCAATTTTGTCTACACTCAATTCTGAATAACTTGATTCCATCTTATCTCTTCCCCCCCCCCCTTTGTTCCGACCTGCATCCGTGGCACCTCGCATGCCCTTCAACTCTTCAATAACTATCAATTTCCAGACCCACATTGCCTCAACTTTACCATGAGAGTTCAGAGTCCCTCAACACCTCATGAAGGTCTCAAGGCCTCCGGTTCTTCCTTGAACAGAGTCCGCATCAATTTCCCTCTGCTAACACTCTCCTTCCCCTGGTGGAACTTGTCCTCACCCTCAACAACTTCCCTTTTAACTCTTCTATCTTTCTGCAAGTTGATGATGTAGTCATTGGCACTCACATGTGCCCCAGCTATGCCTGCCTTTTTGTCACTTACGTCGAACTGTCATTGTTCCAAACCCTCACTGTCACCATTCCCCAACTGATTCTCTGCTACATCAACAACTGCCTCCTGCATCCGTGACTTCATTAACTTCCACACTGCCCTTAAATTCACATGGAATACTCTTGACACCTCTCTCCCCTTTCCTGATCTTTCTGTCTCCATCACTGGGGACAGACCTACCGACACACATGGTTATCTGTACTACAGCTCCCCCCACCCTGCCTCATACAAAGATGCTCTTTGGGAATTTGCCACATCTACTCCCAAGAGCAAGCTTCCATTTTAGGACATCCGAGATGTCCTCCACCTTTACTAAACGTGGATTCCCCCCTGCTGTCACAGATACCTCACGTCTCCTCTGTCTCTCCTGCTCTCTCTTGTCCGTGACGTAACAAGGATAGCATTCCCCTGGTCTTCACCTTTCACCCCATTAGCCTCCACTTCCAACACATCATACCCCAACATTTCCGCCACCTTCAACGTGATCCCACCACTGGTCAGATCTTCCCATCCCCGCAACTTTCTGCCTTACTTGCATCTCCTTGGTTCACTCATCCCTTCCCTTCCCACCCAAACCACCCCTTCCCCAGTTCCCCTTTCACCAAACTCGGTGGTCTCGACCCGAAACGTCACCTATTCCTTCTCTCCAGACATGTTGTCTGACCCACTGAGTTACTCCAGCTTTTTGAGTCTATCTTCAGTTTAAACCAGTATCTGCAGTTCCTTCCTACACACTGTCTTTATGCATTGTCCTTATGGTACAGGCTTACAACACTGACATAGAAAATCGAGCTTGTAACTGGTTGTCGGAAGCCAGTATCACTGATATGCAATATCTCCTCTCTTGACTATGGTTTACTGCAAGGTATGCAGCTGCTTCAATGATTATCCTCGCTACATTTTGAGGTCAGAATTAGATGATTTATTCAGCTCTACTCTCAGTTAATAAAGCATTCTGTACCCATGAACAACAAAACCTGGTGAATATTCAAGCCTGAGCTCTGGGGGTCCTTGTACATCAGTCTATGAAAGTAAGCATGCAGGTACAGCAGGCAGTGAAGAAAGCGAATGGCATGTTGGCCTTTATAACAAGAGGAATCAAATATAGGAGCAAAGAGGTCCTTCGGCAGTTGTACATAGCCCTAGTGAGACCACACCTGGAGTATTGTGTGCAGTTTTGGTCCCCTAATTTGGGGAAGGACATTCTTGCTATTGAGGGAGTGCAGCGTAGGTTTACAAGGTTAATTCCCGGGATGGCGGGACTGTCATATGCTGAGAGACTGGAGCAGCTGGACTTGTACACTCTGGAGTTTAGAAGGATGAGAGGAATTCTCATTGAAACATATAAGATTGTTAAGGGCTTGGACACTCAGGAAACATGTTCCCGATGTTGGGGGAGTCCATAGCCAGCGGCCACAGTTTAAGAATAAGGAGTAAGCCATTTAGAACGGAGATGAGGAAACACTTTTTCTCACAGAGAGTGGTGAGTCTGTGGAATTCTCTACCTCGGAGTGCGGTGGAGGCAGGTTTTGTGGATGCTTTCAAGAGAGAGCTAGATAGGGCTCTTAAAAAGAGCGGAGTCATGGGATATGGGGAGAAGGCAGGAACGGGGTACTGATTGGGGATGATCAGCCATGATCACATTCAATGGCGGTGCTGGCTCAAAGGGCCGAATGACCTACTCCTGCACCTATTGTCTATTGTCATATTAATTATGAAGAGACTTTCATAAGGCAAGTTGTAGGAAGGAACTGCAGATGCTGCGTTACACCGAAGATAGACATAAAATGCTGGAGTAACTCAGCGGGTCAGACAGCATCTCTGGAGAAAAGGAATAGTTGACGTTTCTTCGGGTTATGACCCTTCTTCAGACTGAGCCAGGGGAAAAGGAAAAGAGAGATATGGAACAAATGAATGAGAGATGTGCAAAAATGTAAAGGAAATAAAGGAAGCAGGCCGTTGTTAGGTGTGGGGTAGGTGAAACGCAATCATCTGTTTGTACACTTAATAAATTTGTATCTGGTTGTATAAACTGTAAAACAAAACTGTACAAATGACCACAAAGAAAGTGATTCCCAATCCTTCCTCGGTTGAGAGAAAGCATTCTGGTTAACAGTATGTGGTTTAACAAATTAAGTATTTGTCCAAGGTACACAAAAAAAAGCTGGAGAAACTCAGCGGGTGCAGCAGCATCTATGGAGCGAAGGAAATAGGCAACGTTTCGGGCCGAAACCCTTCTTCAGGCTTTCAAGGCGACGTTTTGGTTTAGGATCCTCCTTCAGGATAAGTTACTCCAACACTTTGTGTCTTTTTAAGGCGTTCACAGTGTTGATTAATCTTTTTTTCTCTATTATTATCATCAGAAAATTCAGGCGAATATTGCAGCCCATGAGACCAGCTTGGAAGAGTTGAAGACCAGTAATGTGGGAAGCCTTCCATTAGTAGATAACAGGCCTTATACTCGAGGTGGCACTCAGTTGGATTTACTTCAGGTATGAGAGGACTTGTTATAATTTGTTATTTAACAAATACTTTGTTATTTAACAAATTATCCAGATTAATCTGGAGAGATAAATTCCTCATGGGCCTGTCCCACTTAGGCAATTTTTTTTTTTTAGGTGACTACAGGCGACTAGTTTGTTGCCGGTGGTTGCCGGGAGTCGTCTCCTCACTCGCACAAAGTCTGGTTGCCGCTAAATTTTCAACATGTTGAAAATTCTTCAGCGACAGTGAGCTTGACGCCATTGAGCGTAGTTTGACTTCTCCTGACATAGGT
This sequence comes from Leucoraja erinaceus, assembly GCF_028641065.1. NCBI lineage: Eukaryota > Metazoa > Chordata > Chondrichthyes > Rajiformes > Rajidae > Leucoraja > Leucoraja erinaceus. The sequence goes on along the minus strand of NC_073384.1, from coordinate 70,806,877 downwards.
GCTGTCGCTGGGATGTCATAGGTTGCCGCCGGGTTTTTGCCGACCTGCCACGACTATAACAGTCGCCGGCAGTTGCCTAAAGAATCGCCTAAGTGGGACAGCCCCATTTGCATTGAATAAATGTGGAATGATAAGCTAATGTTAATCATTACTGTGAAATGATTGGATTGTTGGAAGATTGCTTCTGGTCCATGAATTCCCCTAAGCGATGGAGATCTGGTGTCGGGACCAAGTACGGTCTTTGTGTCGCTAGTACTGCTGTAATGTTGTGTACATGGAATAGCCCACTGAAATGTTATAGCATGTACATGTCTGGGGCAATCACAGGGTGGCCAATAACTGCTGCCTTTGCCCGTGACAACCATGTCCATTGATTGAAAATGGATAAAGATTGATGGATTTTGCATTTTGGGTTTTTGGAAGCAAAGGCTATGCTGTTGTGGACAAGTATGCAAATTGCTCCCTTCTCCACATACACTGATAGAAGAATAGGAAAACTGCTGAATTTTAAAGTTGGGCAAGTAGAAGAAAAAGTAAGTTAATTGGATGACTGAGTCATAGTCATGAAAACTGGCCCTTCGGCCCATCTCGTCAATGCCACCCAGGATGCTCCATCTAAACACGTCCCATTTGCCAGTGTTTGGATGTATGTATCCATGCCCTATCCAAATGTTTTTAAAATGCTGTTATAGTATGTGCCTCAACGACTACCTCGAGCAACTCATTGCATATACCCACCACATTGAGTGAAGAAGTTGCCCCTCAGGTTCATATTCATTCTTGCCGCTCTCATCCTAACCCTATGTCCTCTAGTTCTTGATTCCACTACTCTGTTCATTCACCATACCCATTCCCCTCTGATGTTATACACCCCTATAAAATCATCTCTCATCCTCTGCTCTCCAAGAAATAAAGTCCTAGTCTGCCCGACCTCTCCCTCTAGCTCAGCCCCTCAAGTCATGGCAACGTCCTTGTGAATCTTCTTTGCGCTCTTTCTAACTTAATCGCAGACTTCTTATAGAAAGGTAACCAAAACCGAACACAGGACCCCAAGTATAGCATTCATTTTTTGTACAAATGTAACATAACGTCTAAACCTCTATATCCAGTACCCTAACTGATGAAGGACAATGTACCTAAAGGCTTTCTAATTTTTAAATCATCAATTGGTTTTAGGTGTTACATTCAATATAATAAACAATGCTTTTAGTGCCATAGATTCATATTACACTGTAAAACCCTCTTGGCCCAGCATGCCCATGCCGACCAAAGTGCCCCATCTGCACTAGTCCCACCTGCCTGCATTTAACCCATATCCCTCTATATCTTCCCTATCCATGTACCTGTCCAAATGTCTTTTAAATGTTGTGATAGAACCTGCCTCAACTACCTCATCGGGCAGCTTGGTGCATGTATCCATCACCCTCTGTGTGAAAAAGTTTCCCTTCAGGTTCCTATTAAATGTTTCCCTTCTCAACTTAATTTCTAGATTCCCATATTCCCACACTCTTGTCTATTGCTCTCCAGATCTTATACACCTCTATAAGATCACCCCTTTTCCTCCTGTGCTTCAAGGAACATAGTTGTAACCTGCTCAACCTTTCCCTGTAGCTCAGGCCTTCAGGTCCTGGCAACACCCTTGTAAATATTCTCAGCACTCTTCCAAGCTTATCAACATCCTTCTTATAGCAGGATGGCTAAAATTGACCTAATGTGGCCTCACCAATGTCCTGTACGACTGTAACATAAGATCCCAACTTCTATACTCAATGTTTCTAAAGTCTTCTTGACCACCCTATCTACCTGCGATGCCACTTTCAAGATACTATGTATCTCCACTCCTAGATTCCTGTTCTACAACCCCCCCCCCCAGGCCCTGCCATTCCCTACATTGTCTTCTGAATTTTTTGATAACCATCTTTACGATACCCCTCACATTATTGTCATTTGCGCACTTACTAATCATGCCTTGTGCATTCTCGTCAAAAACATTGGTATAAACAGCCAAGGGCCCAGCACCGATTATTGAGGCACACTGCTGGTCACAGGCCTCCATTCTGAAAAATAGCCTTTTGCCATTCCCCTCTGCTTTCTTCCATGGTCCCAGTCAGCAGTCTCTCCCTCGATTCCATTCCTTCTAGGATTCCATTCCTAACATGTAGAACCTTTTTGGCCCATGTAGAAAACATCTACATTTTTGCCATGATCAACCTTTTTGGTTATTTCTTCAAAAATCTCAATCAGATTCGTAAAAGACAGGCTCTCTCACTTACAAAGCCATTTTGAATAGCCCAGTTAATTGGCAATAACATTGGAAAATGCATGACGTTACAACTGTTTATGAAGGTTGAAGTTTGCTGAAGGTTTTTCATCTTTTATTTAATCTCCTGGACTGAATGACCAAGGCTGTGCTCTCTATCCTACTGTAAAGGAGTTTATACTTGGATTCAAACTGTGCATCAGGGTCCCACTTGCATAATTGTTGTGGTTCTGTTCCAAAATTAAATAGTTAAATAAAAACTAAACTGCAGAGCCACTCAGTAGGCCCGTGCCGCATCTCTGGAGAAAGAACCGTATTAGCATTTCAGGTTGAAAATCCACCATCAGTTCTCCAGAATCTCCTGTTTACATTTTGGATTTCTTGTATATGCAGATATTTGCTTTTAGATCAGAATGTTTGAAGTTTGTTTCTTCTGCAGTGCTGCTTTATGTAAAGTTGATGTTTTCTATCTGGAATGTCTCCCATCTATTTTGTACTTATGTGTCTCTCTATCTTCCCATGTCTGTTTCTACAGGCTTTGCTGCATTGAGGATTGTAGACGGTACTTCTGGGTTTTCACTTTATTCTTGTCCTTGTCATTCTATGCATGTTCTTTCGAGTGCCGTGCTCTAAAACTACATTTTTTGAACGTTAGTCGCTAAAGCACCGTTATATTAATTTGCATACATCTCAAGTTGCCGATATATTTCGATTTTGTGCCCTTTTCCTGGATTGCCATAAGTAGATACACGTAAACTAACAATATATAAGACGTCGCTGAATTTAAGTCTTCACAAGTTGGGTGCTTTGTGCAATTGACAGAGGAAACTTCGGGAAGTGTCAACAAAGTTCCAGCTTTTCCAGAAGCCAGCAAATTTTGAGCAGCGTATGCTCGACTGCAAGCGTGTTTTGAACAGTGTTAAAGCTGATTTGCATGTGCTGGATTTGCAAACCGTCGAGCCTGAGGGAATAGAATCGCAGTTGGACAATTGTATGGTGAGTGTCCTGGACTATTATGGAGCCGCATCAGATGATTTAGCCTGCCAAGTCTTTATTTGTGAGCAATAGCAGGAAAATATAATCGGCCGCTGAATCGTGATACAGCGATATACCCTTTCCATAACTGTGTGATCACTTGGCAGAGATTATTTCAAAAAATCAGTAAAAGGTCATATAATGGCAGTTTCTTATTATCTTCTCAAAGTCCAACTTTGATAGCCATTACTCCTCGGCGAGGTATAGTTTACACACACTCACAACACACTTGAGATAGTTAAAACGAATCTTCCAAATGTTGTTTCTTGATTAATTAGTCTTTTATTGAAGTAAGACATAGCAAAGAAATAAAGAATCGCTGCTCCATTCATCACATATAAATCATATGAAAGTTTGTCTTATAAAGGTATGTCGTCTCATTAACGTGTGTGTCGTGACCATGATTCATGTGTGATAAAAACTATATTCTCACCATCCTTCCGAGACCCAACTGACTCCTAATCTATGAGTCTGCGCTAGTCTCCTTTAGAAGTAGACACACTCCTTCTACATATCAAATCCCACCTACAAACGTGCATACAAATAACTAAAATATTCAAAATGTAAGACATGGCTATAATGTACCGACTTGTATAATGTACTTAATGGTTCCTACAGGTCAAGTGCTTCAAATGTTGGAATTTTGCTTGGAAAGATGGCAAGGTGCAAATTTCATTTGCATATTTATAAAAAAACATTTAACATGATAAATTATCTTTGCAGGAATAAAATAAGGTGCAGTTTTTTCCCTATTCAAAACAATCCTAAAGCATATGGAGTTTAGTTGAGAGATACAGGGTGGAAACAGGCCCACCGACCAGCGATCCCCGCACATTAACACTACCCTACACACACTAGGGACAGTTTTTTACATTTTTACCAAAGACAATTACCCGTAGTCAAGATCAAACCTAGGTCTCTGGCGCTGTAAGGCAGTAGCTCTACCACTGCGCCACCGTGCTGCACAGTTGTAATCCCTATCTCCAAAATGCTCTCTACTGAAACACCATTTCCCAACACAAGGTCCAATATGTTCCATTCTCGAGTTGGACTACCCACAGTCCAAGAAATCCTCCTGCATACACCTCACTATGTTCTGCTCCGCCCATACTTGAGCAGGTTCAGTCCATATTGGGAAAGTTAAAATCACTCACTCACTGTTTTGGCACCTATCAGTAATTTGCCTACATATCTTTTCCTGCTTGCCCACAGTACAATCCCATTAGTGTTCTGGCACCTTTCTTATTTCTAAGCTCCAACCATAGAACATTGAACAGTACAGACACAAAATGCTGGACTAACTCAGTGGGCAAGGCAGCATCTCTGAAGAGATGGAATGGGCAACAGTTCGGGTCGAGACCTCCACCCGAAACGTCGCACATTCCTTCTCTCCAGAGATGCTGCCTCACCCGCAGAGTTACTCCAGCATTTTGTGTCTACCTTCGATTTAAATCACCATCTGCAGTTCTTCTTACACATAGAATAGCACAGCACAGAAATGAGCCCTTCGGCCCACAATGTTTGTGCCGAACATGATACCTAGCTGAACCGATCTCATCTGCGTGCTCATAATCCATATCCCTCTATTTCAAGCACCTCAATGTGCCTGTCTAAAAGCCGCCACTGTCGTATCTGCCGCCACCAACACCCCTGGAAACCTGTTCTAGGCCCCCACCACCCTCTGTCTATAATACATCCCCATTAAACTTTCTCCCTCTCACCTTATAGCCATGCCCTCTAGCGTTGGACATTTCCACCCTGGGGTAAAAGGTTCTGACTGTCTACCCCACCTATCATAATTTTATATACTTCTATCAAGTCTCCCTTCAATCTCTAACTTGCTTGTATTAAAGGGCGGCGCAGCGGTAGAGTTGCTGCCTTAAGCCCCTGTCCCACTTAGGAAACCTGAACGGAAACCTCTGGAGACTTTGCGCCCCACCCAAGGTTTCCGTGCGGTTCCCGGAGGTTTTTATCAGTTTCCCCCACCTGCTTCCACTACCTGTAACCTCTGGCAACCACCTGCAACCTCCGGGAACTGCACGGAAACCTTGGGTGCGGCGCAAAGTCTCTAGAGGTTTCCGTTCAGGTTTCCAAAGTGGGACAGGGGCATTACAGCGAATGCTGCGCCGGAGACCCAGGTTCCATCCTGACTACGGGTGCTGTCTGTACGGAGTTTGTACGTTCTCCCCATGACCTGCGTGGGTTTTCTCCGAGATCTTCGGTTTCCTCCCACACTCCAAAGACGTACAGGTTGGTAGGTTAATTGGCTTGGTAAATGTAAAAATTGTCCCTAGTGGGTGTAGGATAGTGTTAATGTGTGGGGGTCGCGGGTCTGCGCAGACCCGGTGGGCCGAAGGGCCTGTTTCTGCCCTGTATCTATAAACTAAACGAAAACACTATCTCCCATTTCTCTGTCCATTCCCTGACGGTGTACTTCAGTGTCTGGAACCCGGGCAATCTTGTTGTCTGCGAAATGACTAACTAACCCATCTACATTTACGCCCATGTCATTTATATACATTACGAGCAACAGCGGCTCCAGCACAGACTCCTGTGGAATTCCACTGGTCACCGACCTCTAGCCAGAATAATGCCCTTCCACACCACCCCTCTGTCTTCTATGACTAAGCCAGTTATGAATCTATAGAACCAAGTCACTGTGAATCCCTTGCATCTGGATCAACCTAACATGGGGAACTTTTTCAATTCCCTTGCTGAAATCCATGTAGACAACATCCACTGCCCTCCCCTCATCGATCACTTTCTCAAAAGACTGAATTAAGTTGAGCCATGACCTGCTGCGTACAAAGCCATTACTGTCCCGAATTAACGCATTCCCTTTGAAATGGGAATAAACCCTATCGAGAAGATTTCTTCTGAATAGCTTCCCTACAATTGACATGAGGCTCAGCGGCCTATAATCTTCTGGACTATCTCCACTTTCCGTAAGTCTGGCTAGTCTCCAGCCTTCTGAGAGTTCGCCTGTGGCTTGTGAAGTTGCAAAGATCTTTATCAAGGACCCTGGAATCGCCGTTTTAGAGATACAGCGTAGAAACGGGTTCACCGAGTCCACACCGACCAGCGATCCCCGCACATGAACGCTATCCTACACACACTAAGAAAATTCACTCTTGCACCAAGCCAATTTACCTACATACTTCTACGTCTTTGGAGTGTGAGAGGAAACCGAAGATCTCGGGGAAAACCCACGGGGAGAATGTTCAAACTACGTACAGACAGCACTCGTTGTCGGGATCAAATCAGGGTCTCCGGTGCTGTAAGCGCTGTAAAGCAACAACTCTGCCACTGCACCACTATGCTGCCTCTTTGCTTCTCTTAATAATTTGGGATAAATCCCATCATGCCCAGGGGATTTATCGACTTTAATGCCCCAACATTATCTCGCTCTTGAGCCTAAACTGCTCTTGCGTATTAGTAATTTCTACGCTAATAGTCATAGAGCTGTACAGCGTGGGAACAGGCCCTTCACCCCAACTTGCCCACATCGGCTACAATAGTCCCATCTGCCTTTGTTTGGCCCATATCCCTCTGAACTGGTCCTATCCATGTGCCTGTCTAAATGTTTTGTAAACGTTATTATAGTACCTGCCTCAACTACCTCCTCCAGCACCTCGTTCTATACATCCATCAACTTTTGTGTGAAAATGTTACCCTTCAAGTTCCTAGTACATCTTTCCCCCTCCCCCCCCTCACCTTAAACGTATGTCCTCTAGGATGTAAATCTCGCTATCCTCCATGTCCATCTCCTTGGTAAATATAATGCAAAGTACTTGTTTAGTACCTTGCCTAACTCCTACAATTCCAGGACAAATTCGTCATGTTATCTTTGAATGGTTCCACCTCCTCCCTGCTTACTCTTTTGTTTTTAATGTAGACTTTAAAATCCTAGGTATTTTCTTTAATCCAATTCGCTGAAGAAGTTTCATTGTTCTTTTTGGCCTTCCTAAGAGCATCACACAAACCAACCTCCCTTCCATTGACTCCATTTATACCTCACGCTGCCTCGGCAAGGCCAGCAGCATAATCACGGATGTGTCGCACCCTGACCACTCCCTCTTCTCCCCTCTCCCGGCAGGCAAAAGGGACAGAAGTGTGAAAACGCACACCTCCAGATTCAGGGACAGTTTCTTCCCCTCTGTTATCAGGCAATTGAATCATCCTACCACAACCAGAGAGCAGTCCTGAACTACGATCTACCTCATTGGTGACCCTCAGACTATCCTTGATCCTTTGCTGGTTTTTACCTTACACTAAACGTTATTCCCTTGTTATGTATCTGTATCTTGTAAATGGCTCGATTGTAATCATTTATTGTCTTTCTGCTGACTGGATAGCACCCAACAAAAGCTCGGTACACGTGACAATCAACTAAACTGAACAGAGATGCTGTTAACACGTGGAGTTTGATTTATATAAATGGCCAATCTTGGGAAGATGTATTTTATCACCAAATGAAAATTCAGGATTGTTAGGAATTTAATTTTAATTGGAGTTTCCCCCTACTTCCTCCCACCATTCCCCATTAGGAGAATAAAAGGGGGGCGTTGCGAACATAACTAGCCTTGGGATACTCTGTACGTAATTCATTGTTGTGCTGTTGGGAAATTCCATCGCAATGTGAATAACCAAAAAGTTTCCCTGTGTTAGAAACTGTACAAAACTCTGAGTGAGGTGAAACTTGAGGTGGAGACAGTGATAAAGACTGGAAGGCAGATCGTTCAGAAACAGCAGTCGGACAATCCCAAACAGATGGATGAGCAGCTGACGGTCCTGAAGCTCCTGTACAATGACCTGGGTGCTCAGGTTAGTCATAAATGTAATAACTGATCACAATGCGCCAAGGCGTTTACGAAAGAACAGCCGATGCTGGAAAATATCGAAGGTAGACAAAAAATGCTGGAGAAGCTCAGCGGGTGAGGCTGCATCTATGGAGAGAAGGAATAGGCGACATTTTGGGTCGAGACCCTCCCATCAGTCTGAAGAAGGGTTGAGACTCGAAACGTCACCTATTCTCTCCATAGATGCTGCTTCACCCGCTGATTTTCTCCAGCATTTTTTGTCTACCTACAATGCCCCAAGGTTGTTCGTTGCTGTTTTAATAATCTTCAATTGGACTAGTGCAAAACATTGCTGTCAAGCTGTCCAAATTTAACTCTTAGTCACTGGGATGGGAGGTTTGCAGTATAATATTGACCAGAATGCTGACTGGATAAGGGGCGGGATGTAAGCTTCAAACAGAAGGTTGGGTAAACTTGGAATGTTTTTTTCTAAAAACATTGGAGGCTGAGGGGCGAGCTAATGGAAATAAATACAATAATAATTGGCATAGATAGGGAGATATGAGAGTACCGTGTAATAGGCTTTAATATTATGTTGGCAACGGAGGGGTAGACTGATGAGATTAGTTTATCTTGGTATTATGTTCAACATGGTTTTTTTTATTTTCACCATTATCCTACTTTGGCAAATGACGTGTTATTTGGGAATTCCTGACTTTATGAAGGACCACACTTACTGTGAGTACAGTACCTGTTCACATACAGAACCATGGGCAGTCGCAGGTAGGTGGGACTGGTGTAGATTGGGCATCGTGGGCAAGTTGGGGCAAAGGGCCTGTTTCCATGCTGTATTATAAATTACCCAGAATCACCAGGGAGGCCTCCATTTGCCAGTAAATATGGTCGGTGAGGTGAGTGGCAAGTAGAATTTGATGCACAGGGGATTGCGACTCTCTCCTTTCTAGCATTCTGTTGGCCAATGTACAAATCTCTGGATAATAAGTTGAGAATTTAAGGCAAGGCCTGCATTGGCAAAGAGACCTGAGGGAATGCTGTGTGCTCTGTTTGACTGGACATGGCTCAGCCCCAGTTCTCCAAACTCAATCGTCCAACCATAAGGTTTTCTCCAGGTGCCATATGGACTGGACAGCGATATCGAGGAAAGGGAGAGGCAGATCCCTCATAGTGAACAACCCGAGTTTAAAAAAAGAGAAATGATCTCCTTCTGATAGATCAAATTGTTAAGCGAAGGATGCAGAAATGTTTTGCCTAGTACAGATTATGAGAATGGGGAATCAAAGTCTCACAAGTTCATAAATGATAGAAACAGAATGGGACATCTAGTCTATCTTTCCCTCTCCTTCCCATTCTGCCTTCTCCCCATAACCCCTGACACCCTTGCTAATCAAGAATCTATCTATCTCTGCCTTGAAAATATCAATTGACTTGGCCTTCACAGCCTTCTGTGGCAATGAATTCCACAGATTCACCACCCTCTGACCAAAGAATTTCCTCCTCATCTCTTTCCTAAAGGTATGTCCTTTTATTCTAAGGTTATGGCGTCTGGTTCTAGACTCTCCCACTAGTGGACACATCCTTTCCACATCCACTCTATCCAGGCCTTTCATTATTCGGTAAGTTTCCATGAGTTTCCACAAAACCTTCAATCCCCTCGTCCAAATCATTAATATACAACGTGAAGAGTAGCGGCCCCAGCACTGACCCCTGCGGAACTCCGCTAGTCACTGGCAGCCAACTAGAAAAGGCCCCCTTTATGTCACTCGTTGCCTTCTGCAATCCAGCCGACATGCTATCCATGCTGGTATCTGCCCTTTGATACCATGGGCTGTCATCTTCCTTAGCAGCCTGATCGAAGGCTTTTTGAAAATCTAGGTAATCATCACCCACTGACTCTCCTTTGTCCGTCCTGCTATTTACTTCCTCAAAGAATTCCAACAGCTTCGTCAGGTCCCCGTTTCACAAAACCATGCCGACATTGGCCTATTTTATCATGAACTAAAAGCTTTGTTCCATGGTGCGAGTTCATTCCAAGAGCTCTCCCGAGTTTAAAAAAAAAAAATCAAACTCGTGGTAAGCATGGAGAATGAACGTAGCGGGTACGTCAGAGCTCGGGGATGTCTCTTAGCGCTAACGGCAGGTACTCGGGAAGACTCACTAACGGCAGATAAGCATGGGAAGACTCGTGAAGATTTTTCAACATATTGAACAATGTCCACGAGAGCCCCGAGTACCGACGAGTGGCCATTACCGTAAATCTCCCGAGTTCGAATCAGGGCAAACTCGGGAGAACTCTTGGAATGAACTCATACTGTGGGATAGGGCTTTAAGTACTCAAAAACCTCAGGCCTATTTCCTTCGCTCCACAGATGCTGCCTCACCCGCTGAGTTTCTCCAGCATTTCTGTCTACCTTCGATTTTCCAGCATCTGCAGTTCCTTCTTAAACAAAACTCAGAAACCTCATCCTTTTATATTGGTTGGACTCAAGAATCTTACCAACCACTGAAGTCAGACTAACTGGCCTTTAGTTTCCACTCTTCTGCCTTGCTCCCTTCTTGAACAACAGAGTAATATTTCCAATGTTCCAATCATCTGGAGCCATTCCTGACTAGTGATTTTTGCAAGATCACTACTAATGTCTCCACCGCCTCTAAAGCCACCACTTTCAGAACCCTGGGTGCAGTCCATCCTTTATCCACCTTTAGACCTTTCAGCTTCCCAAGCACCTTCTTCTTAGTAATAGCCACTCCACTAACTTCCACCCTCTGACCCTCGTGATTTTCAGGCATATTGCTGGTGTCTTCTACTGTGAAGACTGATGCAAAAGCAAAGACATTTCAATACATTCAATATTCAATACATCTGCCATTTCTTTGGTGGTCAGATCGGGGGGAGTTCCCCCCGCCATGGGTACCATGTAATCCCGTGCTACCTGCTCCATGGTTGGATAGTCGGCGACTAAACCGTCTCCCCCACCTGGTTTGCCAGGTGAGGAGGGGGCTGTGGACCCCCAGCAGGATCAAAAACAAGATCTGTCAAAGGGCGGATGAGCTTCCAGCGAGCCAACGGCCATCCACACTTCAGTAGAAGTTGCGATCACTGTCGTACACAGCATTGCAAGGAATGATGATAAAGCACACACACCTAAATCCGATACGTCCAGTGGCGGAAGTCGGCAGGAACTGGAGGACAGAGATGTGTGGTGCGTCCGTCACCGTTCCCGTTTCGAAACCAGCACCACTGCGTCGCTAGTGTTTTCAACGATGATGATGAATGAATTAATTTCTTTATTCCCCATTATCACTTATCCTGCATCATTCTCCAGCGATCCAATGTCCACTTGCCTCTTTCTTACTCTTTATATAACTGAAGAAACTCTTGCTATCCTCTTTTAGATTATTGGCTAGCTTATCTTTATATTTCATCTTTTCTCCCCGTATACCTTCTGTTCTTTTTTAAAAGCTTCCATATCCTCTAGCTTCCCATGAAACTTTCAATGTTATATGCCTTCTCTTTTAGTATTATGCTGTCTTTGACTTCTGTTGTCAGCCACGATTGTCTCCATTCTCCCATTAGAATCTTTCTTCCTCTTGGGAATTAAAAAATCCGGCGCCTGGAGTATGGTGTACAATTTTGGTCGCCTAATTATAGGAAGGATGTCAACAAAATAGAGAGAGTACAGAGGAGATTTACTAGAATGTTGCCTGGGTTTCAGCAACTAAGTTACAGAAAAAGGTTGAATAAGTTAGGTCTTTATTCTTTGGAGCGCAGAAGGTTAAGGGGGGACTTGATAGAGGTCTTTAAAATGATGAGCGGGATAGACAGAGTTGACGCGGATAAGCTTTTCCCACTGAGAGTAGGGAAGATTCAAACAAGAGGACATGACTTGAGAATTAAGGGACAAAAGTTTAGGGGTAACATGAGGGGGAACTTCTTTACTCAGAGAGTGGTAGCTGTGTGGAATGAGCTTCCAGTGAAGGCGGTGGAGGCAGGTTCGATTTTATCATTTAAAAATAAATTGGATAGTTATATGGACGGGAAAGGAATGGAGGGTTATGGTCTGAGTGCAGGTAGGTGGGACATGGGGAGAATACGTGTTCGGCACAGACTAGAAGGGCCGAGATGGCCTGTTTCCGTGCTGTAATTGTTATATGGTTATATGGTCTTCCGAATTATTCCCAATCAGGTAGTATAGATCTTCGGCGAGTTACGAGAGAAGCATCATACTGTGTAATTAACTACGCCATCCTCACTCAGCTACCTTTTTGCTTCTAACCAAAAAGGAAAGACAAAAATATCCAATTTATGTGTCGCTAAATGTTGAGAATGCTAACATGAAGATCAAAAGAGATGAATAAACTTCACAGCTTCTAGTCCCTACAGTGCCTATCAGGTAAAGGTGAAAGCTTTAGATGGAAAACGGTAGGCCACTCTTGTCAAGATGAGATGGGTAGTGAAACTGAAATGGAAAGCTCGTCAAATTCCTAGGAGATAATATCACCGACAACTTCTCCTGGACCACCCATATTAAAGCAGCGACTGAAAAAGCACATCATCATCGCCTCTACTTCCTTAGACGGCTTAGGACATTCGGCATGTCCCCCACATCTCTCACCAACTTCTACAAATGCACCGAAGAAAGCATTTTTGTCAGGATGCATCACAGCTTGGTTTGGAAACGGCTCCATCCAAGACCGCAAGAAATTGCAGTGAATTGTGGACGCAGCCCAGAGCATCACACAAACCAACCTCCCTTCCATTTACTCCATTTATACCTCACGCTGCCTCGGCAAGGCCAGCAGCATAATCACGGACGTGTTGCACCCTGACCACTCCCTCTTCTCCCCTCTCCCGTCAGGCAAAAGGTACAGAAGTGTTAAAACGCACACCTCCAGATTCAGGGACAACTTCTTCCCAGCTGTTATCAGGCAACTGAATCATCTTACTACAACCGCAGTCCTGAACTATTATCTACCTCATTGGTAACCCTTGGACTCTCCTTGTTCAGACTTGGGTGGCTTTACCTTGCACTAAATGTCATTCCCTTATCACAATCAGAATCATACTTTATTAGCCAAGTATGTATTGCAACATATGAGGAATTTGATTTGCCAGTCATACCAATAAAAAGCAACAAGACATACAAAATACATTTTAAGCTGAACATCCACCACAGTGACTCCTCCACATTCCTCACTGTGATGGAAGGCAAAAAGAAAAGTTCAGTCTCTTCCCTTCTTTATTCTCCCACAGTCGGGGGCCTTGAGCCTTCCGTTGACGGGGCGATCTTGACTCCCGTAGCCGACGGTTGTGCCCTCCGTGTCGTGGCGCTCAAGCTCCCACATCGGGGGGGGGGGGGGGGGGTCTCAGCTCCCCTGCGCCGGGCGATCGGACCCCAGGTCGGGTCTGGTCTGCGTCGTTGGATTTTCCCGACATCGGTCTCAACCTGAGACTGCGAGCTCCTCGATGGTGAAATCTGTAGGCCACGGTTGGAGCGTAGATCCCAGGCAAGAGATCGCAGACTCATTGGGATTGCAGCCCACGCCCCACGGTGGGGCTCAAAGTCAGTCCCGAGCGAGGCCTCCAGCTCCATGATGTTAGGCCGCAGAGCGACCGGAGATACGTCCCGGAAACAATCGCATCTCCGGCAAGGTAAGAGATTGAAAAAAAGTTTCCCCCGACCACCTCCTCCCCACACATAAAACAAACCAGAGAACACTAACACAAACTTTTAAAATACATGAAAAATAACAAAACAAAGACAAACAAACAGCCAGACTGTTGGCGAGGCTGCCATTGTGCGTCGCCCCCTGTTGGTATATCATGTATCTACACACTGAAAATGCACTGATTGGAATCATATATTGTTTTTCCGCTGACTGGATAGCACGCATCAAAAGCTTTTCACTGCACCTGTGGTCCACGTGACAATAAACTGAACTGAATCCCCAGCCATTGATGCCAAATGCCAGGGACTGACTATTGGCAAATGAGATTGAGGGTTATGGCAGCTTAGGCTAGGAGTCTGTGAGGAAGCTGGCCCGGTCACCATTGGCAAGATGGCAGGCAGAATGCTACAGGCAGCCAGGGTTAGCTGACTGGTGTGGGGGCAATCTGTATATGGCAACTCATGTTGTACTTGGGTAAACTCGGTGCATGGAATTTCACTATCATCGTGCAAAGGGAATTTCTCAGAACAGGTTTCGGTGCCTTTCACTGATGAGAAATTCAAGTCACCTCTTCAATGCTTTGGCATCAGCCCCATCTTTGACACACATTGCCCTTGATTTGCAGGTCACTGAAGGGAAGCAGGACCTAGAGAAGGCCTTGCAACTCTCCCGCAAGTGGACGAATGAGACCACGTCGTTGTCAGAGTGGTTGGCTGCAAGAGAAGGTGAAGTGAAGCTTAAATCATCTCGGGGACCAACGTCTGATAACTTAGATACTGAAATCAAATCGATTAATGTGAGTACTGTGCTTCCCACCTTCACTGGCTCAACTTGTCGTCTGTGCTTCGATGTGAACTGTGATTCAAACGTTATGGTTAATTTGCAAGATACCTTTTCATTATCATTATTTTACCTTATCATTAATGTTTTATTATTATTAATGTTTAGTGTTTCACTGTATGTCATGTTGTTACTTGTGGGCAGAGCACCAAGGCAAATTCCTTGTATGTGAATACTTGGCCAAAAAACTTACTTACTTACTTACCTTTTCATGATTGAAATTGGAGAGCATTTTTCATTATGGAATTGTTAAAGAAGTCACACATGAGCTCATTGAATGGCAACACAGGGCACGAGGGACTGAATTGGCATTGTGCATCTGTTTCTTTGCGGCACACAATTTATCTATGATATGTGGAAATGGCTGGTAAGGCCACCATTTATTCCTCATTCCTAATGACCCTTTTGCGTTCAGAATGCCATACGCCATAAGAGGTTTGGCCTACTGGGCGTCCTTCTCCAAGGAGAGTCTGCAGCGGGCAGGTTGGGCCTGCTTGCTGGGAGTATCCTGGCCCGCTGCATATGAATGAGCATTGTGAGACCAGCGGGATGTATTTGCCCGCTGCTGCATGGCTGCAGGCATCTTCTTCCGCGCGAGGACTTGGTTTGCGGTGGCGTTTCCGACTTCCGTTCTGTTTGGCTTACGAACAGTACGCTGGAACGGAACCTGGCCTTGGACTGACGAGGACCTGTATGTAATTCTTGGCCAAACCGATGGGCAATTCACTTTGGCACGGTGAGCCCTATTGTTGACAATTCATGAATGAGCTGCTTCCCAAGCCCAGTTGGTGAAGGTTTTTTGTCAATCCCAAACGGTTGCTTGAATTTCTATTGGCTTGAAAAATGGTTTTCAAAAATGCTAAAACTATTATTTATTCTCAATATTTGGCTGAGAGATTCGGCTTGATGGCAGTCCTGCTCATTCACAATGTTCTCTTTTGACATGTTTCTTCGTTTCCAATTGAAGAGATAGTGTTGAATGGCAGTTTATAGTTGTAAGAATATCTGTCCCATTTAGTCTCTCCTCCAGGAGGGAGGAGTAATCCCATTCATTTCATTTTCTCTAATTTCCCTGTACCCCTTGTTCTACTTGACAATGGTCAATTTAATTCACCAACATGCCTCTCTGATGACCGAGGAAACTGGAGCATCTACAGGAAATACTTGGGTCAAAATTCTGCAGAGACGGCACTCAAATCCATACATTAACAAAGTGTCTCTGGAACTGTGAGGCAGTAGCTCTAACTGCTGTGCCACCATATATTTATCATAATAATATCCATCCTGCATTTATCATAATAATAATTCATAATCGTAATTTATTAGGGAAGTTTGTTTTTGCAACATACGAGGAATTTGATTTGCCATACAGTCATGTCAAAAAAGCACCAAGACACACAACTACATAAAAATTGACATAAACATCCACCACAGCGGCTCCTCCATATTCCCCACTGTGGTGGAAGGCAATAAAGTCTTGTCTTCTTTCCTCCTTTCCTCCCACAGTCGGGGGAGTTGAACCATCCGCAGCTGGCGATCGAGCTCCCACAATGAGGCGGTCGAACGTCTGCTGCTTGGAGTTCCCGAAATCTGTCTCTCAACGGAGACTGCATTCTCCACAATGTTAAAGTCCGCAGCTCCCGCAGGTTGGAGCACCAAAGGCCGACCTCTGGCAAAGGGATCGTCCGCTCCGAGATGTTAAAGTCCGCAGGCTCCGCGGTTTTGGAGCTCTAGAAATCCCAAACAAGAGGCCACCAGCTGCACGATGTTAGGCTGCAGTGCAGACTGAGATATGACACGGAAAAAGTGGCATCTCCGTCAAGGAAAGAGACGAGAAAAGTTTCCACCACCACCCCCCACATAATGCAAAACTAGAAATAAATGAAAACATACATTTACAACAAACTAAAAACACAAAAGAGGAAAAGACAAAGACAGACTGTTGGCGAGGCAGCCATCTTGCTCTTGATATAATAACATCCATAAATCCATAACATTTATCCATAATCCATATCCGTGTAGTAGTGCTAAGAGTTGCTGCCTTTCAGCGCCGGAGACCCAGGTTCCATCCTGACTACGGGTGCTTGTCCGTGCAGAGTTTGTACGTGCTCCCCGTGACCTGCGTGGGTTTTCATCAAGATCTTCGGATTCCTCCCACACTCCAAAGGTGTACAGGTTTGTAGGCTTATTGTAGGCTTGGTATAAAAGTAATATTGGCCCGAGTGTGTGCAGGATATTCTAATGTGTGGGGATCGCTGGTCGGGGCGGACTCAGTGGGCTGAAGTGCCCATTTTGGCGCAGTATCATTAAACCAAACTAAACTTTTTTAAAATGTGCCATTTTTAATGAAATGTGAAGTGTCAGACTGTATCTTGTCCTTGGGTGCGGGCTGATGTGTGGTCATGTTTATTTTAAAGTTTACCGTGCAGTGAAAGGATTTGTCAAGTTGTGATATGATGGTTTTCTTATTTTAAAATGGATCCTTGAGTGGTCAACTTGGATTTGTTAATTACGAATGTGTAATCCACACAAATTTATTTCAACAGCTAATTCTGAAAGACTTGGAGGCAAAGCGAAGTGAACTCGGTGGCATTACTGAAAGTAGTGCTGGCCTGCAAGGTTTGGTAGAAGGCAGTGAGCAGTTTCTAGAGGATAACCTGGGTGCATTGAACACAAGCTGGAACAGAGTCCACACTCTGGCACAGAGTTGGCGTACCAGACTATTGGTAAGTCAATGTAGAAACAAGGAACTGCAGATGCTGGTTTACAGAAAAAGACACAAAATGCTGGAGGAACTTAGCGGGCCAGGAAGCATCTCTGGAAAATATGGATAGGTGGCATCTTGTGTCAGTAACCTTCTTCTGACTGATTGTGTTGGAGGGGGGAAGAAAAGCGGAAGAGATTAGGGTCAGGACAAATTCTGGCAAATATTAGGTAGTGGAAGGAACTGCAGATGCTGGTTTAAACCGAAGATCAACACAAAATGCTGGAGTAACTCAGTGGGACAGGCAGCATCTCTGGAGAGAAGAAAAGGGTGACGTTTTGAGTCGAAACCCTTCTACAGACTGGATACAGGTGAGGGATTTGTTTGAAAGGTGGCGTATGGTTGGACAAAGGCCAGAGATGCAAAGAGAATGTGTGAGACAAAGGAATTGTGAAACTAGATGAAGGAATGGCGGGGGAATGGGACAGGGAGCGGAGAAATAAGTGTGAGCCCAGGTGGGGCACAGGGGAGGAGGGGGTGAAAAGAAAGGGGTGGGGGTAAAGTGAGTGGGAAATTTGGTAGTTAGCTAAAATAGGAGAATTGAATGTTGTAACCTACCAAAGCAGAATATGAGATGCTGTTCTTCCAGTTTACATATGGCCTCACCCTGGCAATAAAGGAGGCCCATGATAGAAAGGTGAGTATAGTCAAGTCAAGTCACTTTTATTTATATAGCACATTTAAAAAACAACTCTTGTTTGTCAAAGTGCTTTACATCGGTATAAGAATAGTGTAACAAACAACAGTGGTTCATAGATCAAAAACAAACATCACTACATACGTATAGCCCTCGCTCAGAGGACGTCAGGAAAGGCTTGGGAGTATAGATACGTTTTTAGTCTTGGCTTAAAGGAGTCGATGGAGGGGGCAGTTCTGATGGGAAGAGGGATGCTGTTCCACAGTCTAGGAGCTGCAACCGCAAAGGCACGGTTGCCCCTGAGCTTATGCCTAGACCGCGGGATATTCAGCAATCTCAAGTCGGCCGATCTGAGGGACCTGGAGGTGGTGTGGTGGGTGAGCAAACTTTTAATGTAGGTGGGGGCAAGCCCATTAAGGGCTTTGTAGAGTATAGGAATGGGAAGGAGTGTTAAAATGGTTAGCAACCGGGAGATCCAGTAGGCCTTGGCAGACTGAACATAAGTATTTGGTGGAAAGATGGCTGAGTCTATCCTGGGTCTTGGTTATGTACAGGAGGCCAGGTCAGAACACCAGGTGAGGTTAGAGGAAGTGCATGTGAATCTCTGTCGCACCTGGAATGAATGCTGGGCTAATTACATAGAGGAGAGGGAAGGACATCTCCTGAGGTTGCACATGAATGTACATGGGGATGGGGTGGTTAGAGTGGGAAGGGATGAGTGTACTAGGGAGTTGTGGAACAGTCTCTGCAGAAGGCGGAATGGGTGGGGATGGGAAGATGTGACTGGTGTTGGGATCATGTCAGAGAACGTGTTGGTAGGGTGAAAGGTGAGCAACTGCGAGATCCAGTAGGGTTTGACAGACTGAACACAAGTATTTGGTGGAAAGGGGGGGGGCACTCAGCAGGGCCGGTTCAGAGTAGCGATAGCTCTGGGGATGAAGCTGTTTCTGAGTCTGGAGGTGTGGGCGTAGAAGGCCTTGTAACATCTGCCGGAAGGTAGGAGTTCGAACAGACTATTACAAGGGTATACTCAACACTCTGACTGATGAAGTCCAATGTGCCGAAAGCCTATTTGACCACCCTTTCTACCTGTGACTCCACTTTCAAGGAACTACAATGTACCTGCACTTCTAGATCCCACTGCTCTTCCATTCGCCATGTAGGTCCTGCCCATGTTAGGCTTCCCCAAATGCAACAAATCTCTGTCATATTCCAGCTTCATCGTGTTTCTTCACCTCTTCCTGCTTACCCTACCACGGTGCTGTGTGGTGTCATCTACCGACCCCCCAAATACCATAAGGACTTTGTGAGTGACTTTTCTGAGTTTCTAGCTGGGATTATACCCAACTATGACCGAAGGGTTTCGGCCCGAGACTTTGCCTATTT
Source organism: Leucoraja erinaceus (assembly GCF_028641065.1). Taxonomy (NCBI): domain Eukaryota; kingdom Metazoa; phylum Chordata; class Chondrichthyes; order Rajiformes; family Rajidae; genus Leucoraja; species Leucoraja erinaceus. The sequence continues at coordinate 70,787,468 of NC_073384.1, read as the reverse complement.
CCTTTGCTCCATATAGATGCTGCTGCACCCGCTGAGTTTCTCCAGCTTTTTTGTGTAACCTATGACCGTATCCTCTTGGTTGGGGACTTTAATATTCACGTGTGCTGTCCCGATAAACCGTTGGGGAAGGACTTTTTAAATCTTATTGATTCTTTTAATTTTGCACAGTGTGTGTCTGGTCCCACACACAAACATGGACATACATTAGACCTTGTACTATCTTATGGTTTGCCTGTGTTAAACTTGGAGGTCTGTGACAGTGTGTTTTCTGATCACATGCCGGTAATATTTGATGTTGGTTTCTCCAGTGCTGCAGTTAGACCTGTTGTGTCTGCTCGGCGCTGTCGGACCTTTAACCCCTCTGCTGCTGGCCAGTTCTCTGCCGCTTTCAATCAGCTCTGTGCCCCCTCTGTGTCCATTTCCATTGGTACGGAGGAGATTAGTTCTTGGTTCCACTCCTCCTGCAGAACTATTCTCGACTCTGTGGCCCCATTAAAAACTTTGCAGCCCAGAGCTAAACCCGAGCCCTGGTTCAGTGACGCAACTCGTACAGCTCGACGGGAGTGTCGCAGAGCTGAGCGAATGTGGAAGAAGGACAGGCTACAGGTTTCATCGCAAATCCTAAAGGACAGCTGGCGAAACTACCAAAATACTGTTAAAGAGGCAAAAAGATATTATCTCTCTAATATAATAGTGTCTAAGCGCCACGATCCACGTGCGTTATTCAAAACTATTGATTCTGTTTTAAATGCCCCACAGCCTGTCTGCCTGGAAGCATCGCCCGAATTGTGCAACGACTTCCTGCACTTCTTTATAAACAAGGTTGTTTCTATTAGGGCTCTTATCTCAGCTCCTGCCTCAGACCCACCTGTTCCGGCCCCTTGCCTGGTGGCATTTGATAAGTTTGTTCCCCTGACGCTGTCGGGTCTAGAGGATGTGGTTACCCATATCAAGCCGTCGGGTTCCCCATGTGATGCTGTCCCTCCTCTTCTTTTTAAAGAGGTCTTCCCGAGCATAGGGCAGTCGGTCCTCGCCATCATAAACAGTAGCTTGTCTTCTGGGGTTGTCCCCGTAAAATTTAAACATGCTGTAGTGCAGCCATTACTCAAGAAACCTGGCCTGGACCAGACTGTCCTGGCCAATTTTAGGCCAATCTCCAAGCTGCCATTTATCTCGAAAATCATGGAGAAAGTAGTTTATGCTCAGCTGAAACTCTTCCTGGATGAGCACAACATCCAGGAGGTCTTTCAGTCTGGCTTCAAGGCTATGCATAGCACAGAGTCGGCTTTGCTAAGGGTCTCTAACGACACCCTCCTGGCAAACGACTCCGGTAATTATATGGTTCTTGTCTTGCTGGACCTATCTGCCGCCTTCGACACTGTGGACCATGGAATATTAATTTCCCAATTACAGCAACAAGTGGGCATCTGTGGCAGTGCCCTGGGATGGTTCAGGTCCTATCTGGCAGATATAACCATGCGTGTAAGCCTTGGTGGCTTTGTATCCTCCTCTGCTCCCTTGGCATATGGGGTTCCACAGGGCTCAATTTTAGGGCCCCTGCTTTTCTCCCTTTATCTACTTCCACTGGGCTCAATTTTAAGAAGGCATGGCATCTCCTTTCACTTTTACGCGGATGATAGCCAGTTGTATATGCCACTCAGGAAAGAAGATAATTATTCCCTAAAATCACTTCTGTCTTGTCTTGAGGACATTAAGTCCTGGATGGTCTTAAACTTAACGAAAAAAAGACAGAAGTGATTTTGTTCGGCCCTAATGGCTACCGTGAACCTCCCTCTGTTGACTTGGGTCCACTGGCAGTGTTCGTAAAGCCAACAGTTTTAAACCTGGGTTTTATGATGGACGGTGATTTTAAATTAGATAAACAAATAGGCGCAGTGGTTAAGGCCAGCTTCTTTCACCTAAGGAAGCTGGCAAAGGTGAAGCCCATTCTCGAGCGGCAGCATTTTGAAACAGTAATCCATGCCTTTATTTCATCTCGGCTGGATTACTGTAACGCACTCTACTCTGGAGTCTCACGAGCTTCGTTGGCTCGTCTCCAGTTGGTCCAAAATGCTGCCGCTCGCCTTTTAACCGGAACTCGAAAGAGGGAGCACATTACGCCAATTTTGGCCTCCCTTCACTGGCTCCCAGTGCACTTTCGAGTTCATTTTAAAATTCTTTTATTTGTTTTTAAATCATTGAATGGCCTCGCCCCGCCTTACCTCTCTGAGCTGCTCCACCTATATGCTCCTGCCCGGTGCCTCAGGTCAGCGGATCAGCTGCTCCTTGAGGTACCAAGGTCTAAGCGGAAGCTCAGAGGGGATAGAGCCTTTTCTGTTGCTGCCCCGGCACTCTGGAACACCTTGCCGCTGCAGATCAGACAGGCCCCTTCACTGTCCATCTTTAAATCCTCCCTAAAAACTCACTTTTATTCACTGGCTTTCGACACTGGCTGAGACTTTGTTCCTGTTTTAGTGCTTTTAATGTCTTTTAATTTTTACTGTTTTTTATAGTCCTGTCGTCTTAATGGTTTTAGTAGTTTGTAATAACTTTTTGTTGACTTCCCATGTACAGCACTTTGTGGTAACTGATGTTGTCTAAAAGCGCTTTATAAGTAAAGTTATTATTATTATTATTATTATTATTATCCTTCTTTTGAGACCTACTGGCCCTTAACCTCTATTTTCCCATCGCTCTTTTCAATTTCTGACCTACTGCTCTATTTCTCTCCCCCCCCCCCCCCCCCCCCCCCCCCCCCCTCTTGAGTTTAAACCTTCCTGAATGGCGCCAGTGAAGCTCCCCGCAAGGATATTGGTCCCCCTCCAGTTAAGGTGCAACCTGTCCCTCTTGTACGGGTCGCCTCTACCCCAAGAGGGATGCTAATTAGCTAAAAATCTGCCCCCTGCACCAACACCTGAGCCACACCTTCATCAGTCCTATCTTTCTATTCCGGCCTTCCCGACCAGATGACACCGGGAATAATCCAGAGATTGCAATTCTCGAGGTCCTGCCTTTTGCCTCCATATTCACTCCAAGACCTCATCCCTCCCCTCCCCCACCCACGTCATTTGTACTGATGTGTGCCATGACTTCCGGCTGCTCGCCTTCCCCCTTGAAAATGTTCAGCAGCCGCTCGCAGTCATCCAGGACCCTGGCACCAGGAAGGCAACAGAGCCGGAGGGAGGCCTTACAGCACCTGAGACTCGGGTTTGATCCTGACTATGGGTGCTATCTGTACGGATTTTGTACTTTCTCACTGTGACCTGCTTGGGTTTGTTTCCCCGAGATCTTCGGTTTCCCACCATAATCCAAAGACGTACAGGTTTGTAGGTTAATTGGCTTGGTATAAATGTAACATTGTCCCTAGTGTGTGCAGGGTAAGTGTTAATGTGCAGGGATCACTGGTCGGCACGGACTCGTGGGGCCGAAGGACCTGTTTCCGTGCTGTATCTCTAAATTAAAAAAAAACATCCGAGAGAGGAGGTAGAAATAGGAACTTTACTGGATGTTGGGCAGTCTGTTGTGGTGCCTGAGGATTTTGTCCTCTGCTCTTGACAATATAGATCATGGGTCGGCAACCTTGTTCTGCATAGGAGCCAGGACCCAGGACCCAATCAAAAGAAATGTGAGCAGTAAAATAAAGGGCCAAAAACATCTATCGCCATAGGTCAATAACAAATGTGTTTTAAATTAAGATGGATAGTTTGCAACGGCAGGGTTTTCAAGAGTCGCAACAAAAATATAGCCTCCGACTAGAAAAGACCAGCTGACCTGAGGGACCGGGCGCTATGCGCAGCTCAGAGAGGTACAAGCCCATAATTTAAAAACAAATAACAACTTAAAATGAACTCGAAAGTGCACCGGGAGCCAGTGTAGCGAGAAATTCCTCACCGACCCCGCTGGTGCAGCATCCCAACTGGAGACGAGGTGAAACGCTCCAGCACCGCCTTGTCGCCTAGAGCCGCCCTCAGCCCGCGCTTCAGTTTGGACACGTGCCGCAGCACTGGGGTGGGGGGTCAGCACGCTTGTTGGGGAGGATGGAAGAGAGGGGGTGCCACAGGTTAGGGACGGAGAGATGAGAGGGCAACAAAAATATAGTTGACAGGTGTTATGATACAACTAAAGGCAACACTGTGGCCGGAGCGGAACTCCTCACCGACCCCGCTGGTGCTCCCGAGGTAACCGCTCCAGCACCGCCTCGTCGAAGCCGCTCTCAGCCCGCTTCAGTTTCACACGTGCCGCGGCACTGGGGTGGGGGACAGTGTTGGGAGGATGGAAGAGGGGGTGGGAGGTTAGGGACGGAGAGAGAGAGAGCGCGAGTCGACAGGTGTTGTGATATGGAATTGGCTGTGTGTGTGTGTGTGAGAGAACTGCACTCGGATAAGTGTTGTGTGTTACGCCTGCGGGCCGGATCCAGCCCGTGGCGTAGGTTGCCGGCCCCTGATACATACCAATGATTTTTATGATGTTACTGAATGGAATAAATGACAACAAAGCTAGAGAGGATTTTCGCTACGAGGAAGGTGCAAAAAGACTCCAATACGAGTTGACCACTTAGTGAGGAAGGAACATGTTGAGTTGAACTACATTTGTAATAAAAGGAGAGGCATATTATTATTTGAATGGTGACAGATTGGGAAAGAAAGAGGGTCAATGAGGCCCAAATCGCTTTGTACATGAAGCAAGCATGTAGATGCAGCAGACAGTTCTCAAGGCAATGAATGTTCCGCCTGAACAGAGATGGGACAAGAGGTCAGAATCAAACTTGGGTCAGTGGCAATATCTGCAGCTTCACCGGCCCTACCCTTCTCAGTAAAATTTCCTCATCAGTAACTCAGTGGTTAAGACATTTCAAGTACTCGTGCAGTTCATGTTCTAACATCTATTCATTAAAAATATATATTAATTTCCCCGTTAATGCTTTTGTGATCGTTAAACCCGTGTATTGAAAATATGGTACCATCCTTATGCAATGTTACCTTAAGGGCGTTATCTCTTGCAGAAGCTTGCATGGTCTCATGGATGCATTGATCAAATTAAGCTACCTGCCATTATTATTCATAATTAAGATAAAATGGTAGTCACAGCGTGGAAACAGGCCCTTCGGCTCAACTTGCCCACACAGACCAACATGCCCCATCTACAATAGTCCCACCTGCCAATGCTTGGCCCATATCCCTCTAAACCTGCCCTATCCATGTACCTGTCCAAATGTCTCTTAAATGTTATGTTATGAAAGCACCAGATGAAAGGAAATTCTTTCCAGTTTCTGATTTGTAATGGTTTTTGTCCAAAATAATATTTTTGTTGGGTGAGATGACAAAGTTCTAGGATGGTGATATATAATACTTGCATTTTCTGTTTTTATTTTTAATATGTAGGCCGTTTAATCATTGTGCTTTGACAGTAATGTCCGTATATGGTTACTGGAAATTTGTTTCAAGATGATGAATCGTGAATATTTTTCAAAAGCTGGGTCCACCTGCTTTGTTAAAATTTTGTTGCCCGCTACATTTAGCTGTGTTTATGTGCAAACTGCAAATTAACTTTCGGAGAAGAGTCTCTTGGACAGTTCTTGTCATTTTCTTTCTCCGATAGGATCACCATCATCAGCTGGAAGATTTGAATCGGAATGTTGCCCACATAAGCACCTGGCTGTATGAAACTGAAATTCTGCTTGATGAGATTGATAAGAAGTCAGATGTTGAAAAGGATGAAATACTTCAGGTAAAAAAAAGTGTCAGATTTATGTGAGAATAGAATTTGCTCTCTGAAGGACGTCAGAGTCCTATGTATGCACAGGAAGTGTTATAGCGTACATGTAAATGGGAAATAACATGATCATAGAGTCATACAACAAGCCCTTCAGCCCAACTTGCCCATGCCAGCCAAGATGCCCCATCAATGCAAATTCCACCTGAACCATATCCCTCTAAACCTATCCAAATGTCTAAACATGGTGTTATTGTACCTGCCTCAACTACCTCCTCTGGTAGCTCAATTCATATACCCACCTCCAGTGTAAAAAAAGGTTCTCCCTCAGGTTCCTATTAAATCTTTACCCACTCTCCTTATGTTCTCTGGTTCTTAGTTCCCCTGCACTGGGTAAAAGAGTCTGGATTAAGTCTATACTCCCCATGATTTTATACACCTCTCTGAGATCACGTCTCATCCTCCTGCGCTACAAGAAACTAATGTTAGAGCTGCTGCCTTCTAACACCAGAGACCTGGGTTTGATCCTGACTATGGGTGCTGCTTGTACGGAGTTTGTACCCACTCCCTGTGATCGCATGGGTTTTCCCCGGGTTATTCAGTTTCCTCACACACTCCAAAGACGTGCAGATTTAGAAACATAGAAAATAGGTGCAGGAGTAGGCCATTCTGCCATTCTGCCCTCTGCCTGCACCGCCATTCAATATGATCATGCCTGATCATCCAACTCGGTATCCCGTACCTGCCTTCTCTCCATACCCCCGATCCCTTTAGCCACAAGGGCCACATCTAACTCCCTCTTAAATATAGCCAATGAACTGGCCTCAACTACCTTCTGTGGCAGAGAATTCCAGAGATTCACCACTCTGTATGAAAAAATGTTTTCCTCATCTCGGTCCTAAAAGATTTCTCCCTTATCCTTAAACTATGACCCCTTGTTCTGGACGTCCCCGACATCGGGAACAATCTTCCTGCATCTAGCCTGTCCAACCCCTTAAGAATTTTGTACGTTTCTATAAGATTTGTAGGTTAATTGGATTCAGTACCATTGTAAAATTGCCCCCAGTGTGTAGGATAGTGCAAGTGTACGGGGTGATCGCTGGTTGGCGCGACACTCGATGGGCTGAAGTGTCTGTTTCCACGCTGTATCTCTAAAGTCTCCACCTGTAGCTAATGCCCTCTAATCTCGACATCATTTTGATAAACCTCTTCTGCACGGTGTCATAGTCATTCAGCGATGAAACTAGGCCCTTCAGACCAACTTGCCCTCACCAACCAACATGTCCCACCTACCCACCTGCGTTTGGTCCATATCCCTCTAAACCTGTCCTATCCATGTACCTGTTGTTAATTGTTTCTTAAATGATGCAGAAGTCCCTGCTTCAACTACCTCCTCTGGCAGCTTGCACCGTACACCCACCACCCTTTGTGTGAAAAAGCTACCCCTCGGATGCCTAATAAAATCTTTCCCCCTTCACCTTAGACCTATGTCCTCTGGTTCTCATTTTCCCAACTCTGGGCAAGAGACTCTGTGCATCTACCCGATCTACTCATCTCATGATTCTAAACACCTGTATAAGATCACCCCTCATTCTCCTGGGTTCCAAGGAATAGAGTCCCAGCCTGCTCAACCTCTCCCTGTAGCTCACACCCTCTAGTCCTGGCCACATTCATCTTCACTATCTGCAATACAGCCCATTTTTGTATCATCTGCAAACTTGCTAATCTTGCCATGTACGTTCTCATCCAAATCACTGATATAGATGACAGACTCTGAGGCACACCACCAGTCACAGGCCTCGAGTCAAAAAAGCAACCTTCCACCATCACCATGAAGCCAATGTTCTATCCATTCAACTATCTCTCCGTGGATCCCAAGTGATCTAACCTTCCAGAGCCGCCTACCAAACGGAACCTGTTGAATGCTTTGCTGAAGTCCATAAATACAACATCTACAGCTCTGCCCTCAACCTTTTTGGTCACATATTCAAAAAAATCAATCAGATTCATGAGACACGACCTCCCACGTACAAACCCATGCGGACTATCCCTAATCAGCCCTTATCCATCGAAATGCATGTATACCCTATCTCTCGAATACTCTCGGGTAACTTTCCGACTCTAGATGTTAAGCTCACTGACCTATAGTTCCCAGTCTTTTCCCTGCTGCCCTTCCTGAGTAGAGGCACTACATTTGTCACCCTCCAATCTTCCTGCACATCTCCTGTATTGTTGATTGTATCCAGAGCCTCCACATCCTCCTTGTGATGCACGCACTACTCCAAACGCAGCCTATCCAAAGTCCTACAAAGATGCATCATGACTTTCTGACGGTAATACTCAACGCCCTGACCAATGAAGGCAGGCCTTCTTTGCCCCTCAACTTACCGATGTTGCCACTTTCAGGGAGTTATGGACTAGGATAATTCTTCAGTAGCACTTTATTAAAATCTACAACCTTCCTTGTGTGGATATTAATGCAATTGAATATATCATTTGATGTGATTTGGTAGATCTTATAATTACTGCAGTGGTGATTAATAAGCATTGTGTGCATGCTTTGTTCATCGTGAATTATTTGCACTTATGTCGAGCCTCTGCAAAGATCAGCACAGAATAATCATTGGACTACTTTGCAGTGTTTTCAGTCTGAACTGGACGGAATCACCTTGCAAGTTGACGATGTACACGACCAAGCTATTTTACTCATGAACAATAATGGTCCTTCGTGCCGGGAAGTGGTGGAGCCAAAACTCGTTGAACTAAACCGTAACGTGGAGAGTGTTTCTCAGCACATCAAGGTGAGGTGGTCTGAAAGGTAAACTAGAGTAATCTCCAAGTGAATAATCCTGACTGGCTTCCAAAGAAACCATTACTTTTTTTCAAGCGAAGGTGGGACATTTGAAAAGAAGTAGGACTGTCACAGTGGGGCACTGGTAGAGTTGCCTGTCCCACTTAGGCGATTTTTTAGGCAACTACAGGCGACCAGTTTGTCGCCAAATGTTCGCCGGGAGTAGTCTCCTCAGTTGCTCAAAGTCCTCACATCTTTCTGGTTGCAGCTATATTTTTAGCATGTTGAAAAATATTCGGAGACAGTGGGTTTGACGCCAATGAGCGTAGGTTGTCGCCAGGATGTCGTAGGTTGTCGCCGGTTTCTCGGCGACCTGCTTACGACTATGACAGTCGCCGGCAGTTGCCCAAAAAAATCACCGAGTGGGACAGGCCCATTGCAGGGCCAGAGACCCGGGTTCGATCCCCACTACGGGTGCTGTCTGTACGGAGTGTGCACGTTCTCGCCGTGACCGCGTGGGTTTTCTCTGAAATCTTTGGTTTCCTCCCACACTCCAAAGACGTACAGGTTTGTAGGTTAATTGGCTTGGTGGATGTGTAAATTGTCCCTAGTGTGTGTTGGATAGTGTTAATGTGCGGGGATCGCTGGTCGGCGCAGACTCGGTGGGGAGATGGGCCCGTTTCCGTGCTGTATCTCTAAAGTAATTTTTAAAAAGCTGTTAAATTGGCTGTGGATGAGACACAACAGGCAATAAAAGACAGAGAAAGGTGCAGAACTGGGAGATTTTTGACCTTCAAGTCAAGCAGAGAGTTGGAGAACAGGTATTTTTGAAAAATCGCTGAAGGGTGGGGAGAAAGGTAGTTTTGATTGAAAAGAGATGTTTTTCAAGTGAAGGTGGGGCATTTATTAGCTAATGGAACACCAACACAAAGAAGACATGGTATCGCAGAGCAGCTACATCTGTGGTAGAAAGTTACTGAAGAGTATTCCGAGGGGTAAAATATATATGTATTTGGATGGACATGGCTTGATTAAGGATAGCTAGTATGGTTTTGTACGTGGGACATTGTGTACGATGAACCCGATTGCGTTTTTTGGAGAAGTAACCAAAAAAGGATGATGAGAGCAAAGCCCTCTATGTCTCTTTGGACTTCAGCAAGGCATTTGATAGGCTTCCACTTGGTAGGTGGCTCTGGAAGGTGAGATGTGGGTGGATGTGGAGAGGATGTTGTCACGAATGGGAGAGTCTAGGACTAGAGGTCATAGGCTCAGAATTAAAGAACGTTCCTTTTCTACAGAGAGGCTGCCTGACCCGCTGAGTTACTCTAGCTTTTTGTGTCTATACTTGATTGGTGTTGGAGAGAGATTTGGCAGATTGTGACCCAACATCATTCCTAATTGCAGCAGCTGGTTTGAATCTTGGAATATACCTCACCAAGGCAGATAGTTTTGCCATCCCTTCATGCACATTGCATCAAGCAACCCTACAACTAGCTTGAAAAGATAATGAGCTACCATTGTTGGAAGCTGTAGAATTTACCATGACGTGGATATTTATGATGAGGATCATCAAAGTATTAATGATTCAGTCTTGACTTGAAGCTTCGGCTTGGAAACATAGACTATATATGCAGGAGTAGGCCTTTCGGCTCCTTGAGCCAACACCGCTATTCCCTGTCTTGATCATGACTTTCGTTTGAACCTATGTTGAAATGACAATTTAAACATAATTTTGTTTGAACCTATGTTTAAATGACAATAAACGGATTCTGATGACATCATCCAGAATCAGGACACTGTTCCTGCTTTCTCCCCATATCCCTTGATTCTATTAGCCCTAAGAGCTGAATCGAACTCTCCCTTGAAAACATCCAGTGAATTGGCTACCATTGCCTTCTGTGGCAGTGAATTCCACAGATTCATAACTCTCTGGGTGAAAACGTTTTTCCTCATCTCAGTCTTAAATGGCCTTCCCCTTATTCTTCAACTGTGACCCCAGGTTCTGGACTCCCCCAACATGGGGAACATTTATCCTGCATCTAGCCTGTCCAATCCTTTAATAATTTTATGTTTCTGTAAGATACCCTCTCATCCTTCTAAATTCCAGTGAATATAAGCCCAGTCGACCCATTCTTTTGTACTAGGCTAAAGTATTTTGATATTGGCATTTGATTATAGCTTATGCTAGAAGATGTTTTGACAGCAAAACAGAAGGTGTTGAAGCATTGGGTTTTCTTCTTTCTACCATGTATGGGAGGCAGAGATAAGTCAGACAGTCAGACCTACTGTATTTCCCAGGATGGAAATATCTAATTTTGGATGGCATAGCTTTGAGGTGAGAGGAGCAAAGTTTAAATTCTTGCTATTGAGGGAGTGCAGCGTAGGTTTACAAGGTTAATTCCCGGGATGGCGGGACTGTCTTGTGCTGAGAGAATGGAGCGGCTGGGCTTGTGCACTCTGGAGTTTGGAAGGATGAGAGGGCGATCTCATTGAAACATATAAGATTGTTAAGGGCTTGGACACGCTAGAGGCAGGAAATATGTTCCAGATGTTGGGGGAGTCCAGAACCAGGGGCCACAGTTTAAGAATAAGGGGTTAGCCATTTAGAAAGGAGACAAGGAAATACTTTTTCTCACAGAGAGCGGTGAGTCTGTGGAAGTCTCTTCCTCAAAGGGCATTGAGGCAGGTTCTCTGGATACTTTCAAGAGAGAGCTAGATAGGGCTCTTAAAAATAGCGGAGTCAGGGGATATGGGGATAAGGCAGGAACGGGGTACTGATTGGGGATGATCAGCCATGATCACATTGAATGGCGGTGCTGGCTCGAAGGGCAGAATGGCCTACTCCTGCACCCATTGTCTATTGTCTATTAAACTCTGTCCCTGAAAACTTCAAACAAAGCCAGAAATCTCAGGGTTATTATGGATTCAGATTTACATTTCGACAGTCACATCAAATCAGTAACAAAATCGGCCTACTATCACCTCAAAAACGTAGCACGATTAACAGGATTCATGTCAGCTCAAGACTTAGAAAAACTTGTACATGCCTTTATTACTAGTAGGCTAGATTATTGTAACGGTCTCCTTGCAGGTCTTCCGAAAAAAACTGTCAGGCAGCTACAGCTTGTTCAGAACGCTGTTGCTAGAGTTCTAACAAAGACCAAAAAATTTGAACACATTACACCAATTCTTAAATCCTTACATTGGCTCCCTGTATGTCAGAGAATTGATTTCAAAATCCTGCTGCTCACCTATAAATCACTACATGGTTTAGGGCCAAAGTATATCACTGACATGCTTCTGAGACCAATCTGTTAGTGATTCCCAGAGTAAATACAAAACATGGGAAAGCAGAATTTAGTTACTATGCAACAAATAGCTGGAATAAACTTCCTGAAGATTTAAGACTTGCCTCAACTTTGACCACTTTTAAAACAAGACTGAAAACTTTTATGTTTACTTTAGCTTTCAGCTAAATCTTAACTACATTGCACTCTTAACTTTTGCACTTTTTATAATGCATTTTTAACTTTGCTTTTATTTTCTTTTAATTCTATTTTATTTCATTTTATTATTTCATTTTATTGTATGACATGTTTTATGCGAAACACTTTTGAGTCTGCCTCATGTATGAAATGTGCTATATAAATAAAGTTGCCTTGCCTTGCCTTGCCTAAACGTGATGTGTCAGGCAAGCTTTTTAACAGAGGTTTTGTTGAAAACTTCCATCATTTTCAATCAATCCGTTTTTGTCTGGTGATCTTTTGCAATCATGAAGTGGTGTAATGTTTAAAATGGAATTAATAAGTCATAGTCAAACAGCGTGGAAACAGGCCCATCAACCCAACTTGCTCTCCCTGAGCAACTTGTTCCATCTGCACTAGTCCCACCTGCCTCCATTTGGCCCATCTCCCTCCAAACCTATCCTATCCATTTACCTACCTAATTGTTTCTTAAAGGTTGCGATAATACCTGCCTCAACTACCTCCTTTGGCAGTTCATTTGTGTCAAAAAAAAGGTTACCCCCCAGGTTTCTATCAAATCTTTTCCTCCTCATCACCTCAGATTCTCGATTTCCCTACTCAGCATGAGATTCTGTGCGTCTATCTGATCTAACCCTTTAACGATTTTGCACACTTCAGTAAGATCACCCCTCATCCTCCAGCTCTCCATGGAATAGAGTATTCGCCTGCTCAACCTCTCCCTAGACCTCAGGCCCTTGTGTCCTGACAACATCCTCGTAAATCTTCTCCCCTTTTCCAGCTTGACAACATCTTTCCTATAACATGGTGCCCAGAAGTGTTTAAGATGGATTCAGAAATGCGTTTAGTGCTTGCCTCTCAATTTGAATCTTAAAAATCTGACGCGATTAATGCAGTCATTAATTTTTAGTCAACTTTGATTCTTTGCCAGTGTAAAAGCATATTCTCTGAGGACAAGGATATTATTGGGGGGGAATTGTAAAGGGCAGTGGGAATTTGGGAAAGGCATGAACTTTGTGCAGGGGGAATTCCTTCTCACTAATTTGATTGAGTTTTTAAGGAGGTAATTAAATGGATTGGTGTGGGTGGGGCAGTAGATGCTCTATTTGTATTTTAGTAAGGGTTGACAGTGTTCCAGAGAAAACGATCTAAGTTTATCCGACCTCTCCCTGTAGCTAAGTACCCATAATCTAGGCGTCATTCTGTAAGCCTCCTCCTCACTCGTTTCAAAGCTTCCACATTCTTCCTGCAATGGGTCAACCAGAAGCGCACAGAATACTAAAAATGATATTTGTATTCCTCCCATAAGGAAGCAAGGTTGACCCAGAAAGAGCAACGAGGAGAGCATCCAGCTGGGTGGCACCAGTATAAAAGAGAGGAAAGTGAATTTCTGGAATACTTGGATGACATTGAACAAAAACTGGTGGATTGTGGCTCAGAAGATGAACAATTTAAGGTACTTAAGTTAACAAAAGGACTTTTGTTTCGTTCATTGTGGTTTCTTAATATTTATACTTAAAAATTATATTTATTAGGAATCGGAGGGGTAACTTTTTCACACAAAGGGTGGTGGGTGTATGGAACGAGCTGTCAGAGGAGGTTGTTGAAGCTGGGAGTATTACAACGTTTAAAAAACAATTAGACTCAAACATGCATTAGACAGGTTTGGAGGGATATGGACCAAACTAAGAAGGAACTGCAGATGCTGGAAAATCGAAGGTTGACAAAAATGATGGAGAAACTCAGCGAGTGCAGCAGCATCTATGGAGCGAAGGAAATAGGCAACGTTTCGGGCCAAAACCCTTCTTCAGACCGAAGGAAATAGTCTGAAACGTTGCCTATTTCCTTCGCTCCATAGATGCTGCTGCACCCGCTGAGTTTCTCCAGCATTTTTGTGGACCAAACACAGGCAGGTTGTACGAGTGTAGATGGGACATATTGGTCGGTGTGGGCATGTTGGGCTAAAGGGTCTGTTTCAACTCTATGACTCTTTGACTCTATGCAAGATAGGCTTGCACAGGAATTTAAATTTCCTCTCGTTGCAACCGGCACATGTCACATAAACTGCTCGTCAACACACTTAATAATGTAGCAGATCTCTCATTTCCGTCCCATTCTCACATGCCCCATTGGAGTGTTAATGGCACTTGGAGGGCTAAAAGCATGGGAATGCTGATCGCTCTTCTCTCAATCAACTAGCATTCATAATGTTGGATGAGAAAGTTACAATGAATGATTGGATTGGAAGGAGTGAATTTGCAAAAGATCTCTAAAGAGTCTTTGGAGGGAAATTGGCAACTGGCAGGGATGTCTATAACTGAGACTGAAGCTGCTATATGTTGTATGAAATAATGTGCACATACCGAATAACGTAGATGTGAAAAAGTGGTGGGGCAGTGGTGGAGTTGCTGTCTGACAGCATTTATAAGCGCCGGAGACGCGGGTTCGATCCTGACTACGGGTGCTGTCTGTATGGAGTTTGTACCTTCTGCCCGTTACCGCATGGGTTTTCTCCCAGAACTTTGGTTTCCTCCCACACTCCAAAGACATAGAGATTTGTAGGTTAATTGGCTTGGTAGAAATGTAAACAAATATTGTCCCTTGTGTAGGATAGTATTAATGTGCAGGGATTGCTGGACGGTGGGCCGAAGGGCCTGTTTCCGCGCTGTATCGAAGCTATAAACTAAATACGAATAGAAGATAGACACAAAATGCTGGAGTAACTCAGCGGGACAGGTGGCATATCTGCTAAGTAGGAATGGCCGGCATTTTTATATACAAATTGAATCTGGTAACAATGTCTCTAAATGTGTTTTTCCTTTCCAGGAATTAATCCAAGAAATGGAGCAGCGAAGGGAGGACTTTCTTGCCTTAAAAATGAAGGGCCATAGTCTGGGATTATATTGTACCATCCCAGGAAAGGATAACGTCAGTATGGATGAGCGCTGGCAACAAATCGAGGCCCGGCTTTCGTTCTTACCAGCCAGTACACGTAGGTTATGGGCTTATAATTTATAAAATCTAACAAAGTAGAGAGTAGGAGTTCATTTGTTATTGCGTACAGCCAACGATACTAACAATTGTCTCAAGTTTATCCGAGGAATTTCACTGTTTAGCTTAAAATATAATGTCATAATGTAATATGAGCGGCAAGGTGAACAGCCAGAGGTCAAGGTTATTTCGGTGAAGAATATGCACAAGGAACTGCCGATCCTGGTTTACAGAAAAGGACACAAGTTCTGGAGTAACTCAGCAGGTCAGGCAGTATCAGAGACAAAAGGAGGCAAGTGTGTGGGAAGGAACTGCAGATTGGTTTACGCCAAAGATAGACACAAAATGCTGGAGTAACTCAGCAGGACAGGCAGCATCTCTGGAGAGAAGGAATGGGTGACGTTTCGGGTCGAGACCCTTCTTCACACTAAGAGTCGGCTGAGAGGGAGACACAGTTAAGGGAGGGTAGGGTGTGAAAACGAGCCATCAAAGGAGAAGGGTTTCGGCCCGAAACGTTGCCTATTTCCTTTGCTCCATAGATGCTGCTGCACCCGCTGAGTTTCTCCAGCTTTTTTGTGTAACCATCAAAGGAGATGATGCTCTAGGAAAAAGTAGAATAGATCATTGTTAGCTAGGAGAAGGTGACAACGAAGCAGACAGAGATAAAATTTAATCAGGGAGATAATCGGATAGTCTGAGTGAGGCCCAGTGTAAATTGGAGGAACTGCACCTCATATTTTGCTTGGGCAGCATACACCCCCTGTGGTATGAGCAGGAACTGCTGCTTTGACCCAAAATGACGATTCTCCAAAGATGTTGCTTGGCCTACTGAGTTATTCCACCACTTTATTCTATTTCGAAAAACATGAATTGGAAGGAAATTGTATGAGGTTTGCTGGGTAGATTTTAAAAGGGGCAGGGCAAGTAGACTTATTGTTATACTGACAAGAGGTACAGCTAGAATTAAAAGTCTTGTCTTCATTAGCTTTACAGGCACTTATAAAAACCATCACACAATAAATGATATATAAATGGCACATACATTTCTGAAATAAAGAAAAGTACAAAAAATAAGACATCAGTGTAAAATAAAAAACCACAGGCAGCATCTCCGGACAACATGGACAGGCAACGTTTTGGGTCGGGATGTTACATAGAAACATAGAAAATAGGTTCAGGAGGAAGCCATTCAGCCCTTCGAGCCAGCACCGCCATTCATTGTGATCATGGCTGACCGTCCCCAATCAATAACCTGTGCCTGCCTTCTCCCCATATCCCTTGATTCAACTTCCCCTAGACCTTTATCTAACTCTCTCTTAAATCCATCCAGTGATTTGGCCTCCACTGCCCTCTTGTGGCAGGGAATTTCACAAATTCACAACTCTCTGGGTGAAAACGTTTTTTCTCACCTCAGTCTTAAATGGCCTCCCCTATATCCTAAGACTGTGGCCCCTGGTTCTGGACCTGCCCATCATTGGGAGATTTTTTCCTGCATCTAGCTTGTCCATTCCTTTTTTAATTTTATATGTTTCTATAAGAGACCCCCTCATCCTTCTAAACTCTAGTGAATACAAGCCAAGTTTTTTCAATCTTTCCTCATATGACAGTCCCGCCATCCCAGGGATCAATCTCGTGAACAGAGGGCAGTGGAGGCCAAGTCACTGGATGGATTTAAGAGAGAGTTAAATAGAGCTCTAGGGGCTAGTGGAGTCAAGGGATATGGGGAGAAGGCAGGCACGGGTCAATGATAGGGGATGATCAGGCACGATCACCTTGAATGGCGGTGCTGGCTCAAAAAGCCGAATAGCCGCCTCCTGCACCTATTTTCTATGTTTCTCTAACTATTGTTACTATGAAATAAATGTTGCACTGTCGCCTCTCTCCTCAGGAGGACCGAGTTATTGCTGACCATTGCACCACAAGTGAAGGGATGATGACACAGTATTTCCCATCAGATTATATTCTGGATATTAACAAGGCTCTGTTGGCTCTGGCAGACGTTGAGCTACTCCTCAATGCACCAGAATTAAACAATGGGAAAATACGAGGACTTTTCAAGCCAGGAAGACTCCCTAAAGGTGCGTTAGATCTGGAAAGGTAATGTTTGCCCTTGACACAAAGCTGGAGTAACTCAGGGGGTCAGACAGCATCTGTGGAGAAAACGAATAGGATGTTTTGGGTCGAGACCCTTTTCAGACTGAGAGTCAGGGGCAAGGAAATGAGAGCTATAGAACAAATGAATGAAAGATATGCAAAAAAAAAGGAACAGCACCTCATATTTTGTTTGGGTAATTGACACACCAGCGGTATGAACATTGACTTCTCTAACTTCAAGTAACCCTTGTTTTCCCTCTCTCTCTCCATCCCTTCCCCCTTCCCAGATCTCCCACAAAGCCTACTGTCTCCGCCTCTTCCTTTCTTTCTCCCCCCCCCCCTCCCAGACATCAGTCTGAAGAAGGGTCTCAACCCGAAAGGTCGCCTATTCCTTCTCTCCATAGATGCTGCCGAGTTTCTCCAGCATTTTTTGTCTACTAACAGTAAAGACTTGTATCTTCTTTGTATAACAGGAAATACATACAAATAATCTACAGGTTGAACACTGATCCTTTTGGCATCCTTGGTTCCAGAGCCTTTCTGGATTATCTGTTTTTCTGTATCAACAGAGGCACGTGATAATTAAACTACAATATACCCTTGGGCATCTAATGACCCCTCTCCCGTGCCTCTAAAGCACCATGAGGTGACAGAAACATCACCCATTCCTTCTCTCCAGAGATGCTGCCCGTCCTGCTGAGTTACTCCAGCATTTTGTGTCTAGCTCCACCTACGACACAACCAAGTAAGACATGCCGGAAATCCGTGTCCTTGGTTCTTCTTCTTTGATGCTCTGATCTCATTTGACAAAAGTAGAACTTTGGATAGCGAAATTAAACAGTCGAATGGACACACAGGAAATTGCAGTTGCTGAAATGTCGAGCAAAAAATGAGACAGGCTGGAGGAACTCAGCTGGTCAGGCAGCATCTGTGGAGGGAATGGACAATGATGTTTCGGATCGGGACACCTCTTGAGACTGATGGAGGGGGAAGAAAGCTGGAAATGAAAGGGGGGGGAGAGCAGAGCCTGGCATGTGAAACAGGTGTATATGGGCGAGTGTGTTATTTAGCAGGTGGGTTACGTAAGTGACAAAGTAAAAGCCCTGTCCCACGGTACGAGTTCATTCCAAGAGCTCTCCCGAGTTTGCCCTGATTCAAACTCGGAGATTTACGGTAATGGCCACTCGTCGGTACTCGGGGCTCTCGTGGACATTTTTCATCATGTCGAAAAATCTTCACGAGTCTTCCCGTGCTTACCTGCAGTTAGCGAGTCTTCCCGAGTACCTGCCGTTAGCGTAGCGAGCCGCTAAGAGACGTCCCCGAGCTCCGACGTACCCACTACGTTCATTCTCCGTGCTTACCACGAGTTTGATTTTTTTTTTTAAACTCGGGAGAGCTCTTGGAATAAACTCGTACCGTGGGACAGGGCTTATAGAGGTGAAAAGAAGACAAAAAGGTGTCGGATAAGGAACATAAAGGAGGAGAAATGTAAAGCCAGAAGGAATATGGGATGGGGATGGGGGGGGGGGGGGGGGATTTGGGGGATAAATGGGAAATGTGGGGGCTGGGAATGGGAGATGACCATACACTGCAGGGGAAAGGAGGAGGTTGTGGGAGAAATGTGTGTGTGGCAGGTGAAGAGAGGCGATGTGGGGGACAAGTACATGAAATTGGATCATTCAATGGGTTGCAAGCTACCCGAGTGGATAATGAGTTGTTCTCCCAGTTTGCGTGTGTGTGTGATCTCACTCTGGAATGGAATAGGTCATGGACAGAAAGGTCGATATGGGAAGGGGACTTAAAATGATTGGCGACCAGGAGCGTCAGCAGGTCTCAGTGGAGCAAGTGCATGGCAAAACGGCTTGCGAATAAGAAGTCTAATTAGGAATGATGTTGGATCACAATCTGCCAAACCTCTCCCCAACCAATCAAGTATTGGCACAAAAAGCAGGAGTAACTCAGCGGGTCAGACATCATCTCTGAAGAAAAAGAATAGGTGAGACCCTGCTTCAGACTGAGTCAGGGGAAAGGGAAATGAGAGACATAGATGGTGATATGAATGAAAGATATTCCAAAAATTAATGATGATAAAGGAAACAGGCCATTGTTAACTGAGGGCTTAGGTGAAAACGAGTTGCAGACAATGAAACTCAGCAAGACGATTTTGAAACTTGGAACAGCTTGTGCAGCTTAAAAGCCAGCGGTATGAATCTTGATTTCTCGGACTTCATGTAACCCTTGCATCCTCTCTCTCTATCTCTCTCTCCGTCCCCCACCCCAGTTGTTATACTGGGTTCAAAGTCGTCTTGTTGAGTCTCATCGTTTTATTCTAGTTACTCCTTTTCCTTCCATGTCGATGTGATACCTTCAATGTCTTCAACTGAGCAGACATACACAAGAAGTTGTTAAGAGTCTCTTCTATTTCCTCCATTAGTTTAGAGGTACAGCATGGAAACAGGCCCTTTGGCCCACTGAGTCCGTGACAAGCGGCGACCCCCGCACAGTAACACTATCCCACATACACTAGGGACAAGTTATAATTCTACCCAGCCAATTAGCCGAAAAACCTGTCTGTCTTTGGAGGGTGGGAGGAAACTGGAGATCCCTGAGAAAACCACGCAGGTCACGGGGAGAACGTACACATTCCACACAGACAGGCGCCCATAGTCGGGATCGAACCCGGGTCTCTGGCGCTGTAAGGCGGCAACTTTACCTCTCGCCACCATGCCGCCCGTTTAGGGATACAGTGTGGAAACGGGCTCATTGGCCCACCGAGTCAGCACCAACCAGCGATCCCCGCACATTAACACCATCCTACACACACCAAGCCAATTAGCCTACAAACCTGTTCTTTCCTATCAAATGATCTGGCATTTTTATTTCATTTTGTATTCAAAGTCGTATGGTCGTGCAGCAAGGAAACAGGCCATTCGGCTCAACTTGTCCATGCTGGCCATAATCACATGTGACCCATATCCCTCTAAACCGTTCCTATCCATGTACCTGTTCAAGTGCCTTTTGTTTGTGTTATAATATCAACCTCAACTACTTCCTCTGGCAGCTTATCCATATTCTCATCACTGAGTGAAAATGTTGCCCCTCAGGTTCATATTAAATCTTGGTTCCATTATATTTGCCCAATGTTTACATGGTAACGTTTCGCGTCGCGACCTTTTATTCAGACTTGGGTTAACTGATTTCTGGTATTTCTCGCAGCAAATAACAGACACTCTTGAGAAACTCGGAGAGCAAATTGAGGATATACACGAGAATCAGCCTGATGCCTTCCTTGAAGCTTCTGCCGCGGAGGTCATACAAATTGGTGATACGCTGACACAGCTCCACGCAGAATGGGACAGAGTGAACAGAATGCACAATGATCGCAAAAGGTAACAAATCTGCTGGCATGGGTTCAGCAGAATTATTTCTGCGGTGGAAAATTTTTAATTAAGAATAACAATTACTTCATTTTCTTCACTTGCGAACAGTGCTGATAGATTTTCCAAAGGTTTGGACTCCTGATGTGGAGACAAAGTCAAATCTGATTGTTCCCAATCTAACACCATGTCAAAGTCTCTTAATGTGGGCTACAGCAGTTGTGCTTGGGAAAATTTACATTATTGCACATCAAAGGACAAAGGTCATTTATTGTCACATACACCAATTGGTGCAGTGAAATTTGAATTGCCGTTGCAGGACACCAATAAAATAAACACAACATTATAGAATTTAACATTAAACATAAAAAAAACATCCCCCCACAGCGGGATCAACGTTTCCCACTGTGAGGGAAGACAGCAAAGTTCAGTCCACTTCCTCCATGTTCACCCGTGGTCGGGGCCTATTGAGGTCTCCGCAGTCACTGCTACGGCGTCTTGATGTCTTAGTTTTCCTCCATTACTGACAGAAAATCATGTCTAGTTTAGAGATACAACGTGGACTTTGGTCTGAAGAAGGGTCTCGATCCGAAACCTCGTGTGTTCCTTTTCTCCAGAGATGCTGCCTGTCCCACTGAGTTATTCCACCCTTTTGCGTCTGTCTTAGGTTTGAACAAGTATCTGCAGTTCCTCTCTGCACAGCAAAGGTTACCATAACTGAATTGCAATATTGGGCAGGACAGGCCTTTAATGTCTATGTCGAACATATTGCCAAATTAAATCCCTTCAGCCTGCACATGATTCATATCCCCCCCCCCATTACCTGCATATCAAGTTTGTCTCCCCTAAATATACCTCAGAAAAAAATCAATTCAAGTTTATCCAACCTCTTCGTATAAATAATCCCGGGCGGTAGGCACAGCCATATTGTTGCCTTACAGCACTTACAGATACCCGGGTTTGATCCTGGCTATGGAGTTTGTACTTTCTCCCCGTGACCTGCGTGGGTTTTCTCCGAGAATTTCAGTTTCCTCCCACACCCCAAAGGCACACAGGTTTGTAGGTTAATTGGCTCGGTATATATGTACAAAAATTGTCCCTAATGTAGGATAGTGTTAATGCGCAGCGATCGCTGGTCGTTGTGGGCCGAAGGGCCTGTTTCCGTGCTGTATCTCTAAACTAAACAGTCCAATCCATACAGCAATCTGGTAAACCTCTTCAGCACCTTCTCCAAATCAATTGATTGACATTGTAAGGCATGTGAATTGCATTGCTTTGGATTTTGTTTGATAGAATTATAGAATTTTATATTTAGCTTTTGCAATGAAGTCCACAGAAGCAAATTCCATATATGGAGTATAATATGCAGCTTCTTCCACCTTGCACTGTTTGTACAAGTAACTTAGGGCAGCTTTCTATCTCAATTCCGTCCTTAAAATTGGCTCTGCCTCAAATCTAGGACAGCTCTTTTTCCACACGCAGCAATGAGTCTGGAATTTTCTGCCTCAGAAGGTGGTGGAGGCCGGTTCTCTGGATGCTTTCAAGAGAGAGTTAGATAGAGCACTTAAAAATAGTGGAGTCAAGGGATATGGGGAGAAGGCAGGAACGGGGCACTGATTGTGGATGATCAGCCATGATCACATTGAGTGCGGTGCTGGCTCGAAGGGCCGAATGGCCTACTCCTGCACCTATTGTCTATTATCTATTCCAGTGACCTCTGCGCTCATTTTGGCTTTCCACCATGAAGAGGTACCCAAATAAATGTGGTCATTCTACTTTGGCCTGATATGAGATTAGCATACGATGAGCACTTGGTAGCACTGGGCCGCTGCTCGCTGGAGTTTAGAAGGTTGAGGGGTGACCCCATTGAAACTCACAGAATAGTGGAAGGCATAGATAGAGTGGATGTGGAGAGGATGTTTCCACTGGTGGGAGAGTCTAGGACCAGAGGTCATAGCCTCAGAATTAAAGGGTGCTCTTTTAGAAAGGAGGAGAGGAGGAACTTCTTTAGTCAGAGGGTAGTGAATCTGTGGGACTCATTGCCACAGAGGGCTGTGGAGGTCAAGTCAGTGGATATATTTAAGGCAGAGATAGATACATTCTTGATTAAGGACAGGTGTCAAAGGTTATGGAGAGAAGGCAGGAAAATGGGATTAGGGGGCAGAGATCAGCCATGATTGAATGGCGGAATAGACTCAATGGGCCGAATGGCCTAATTCTACTCCTGTAATTGATGAATGTAAATGAGTGTTAAGCATTTGATGAATCTGATGGGCCTTTGATGAGTACAAATGCATGTTTGGGTTTCCATAAGTTAAGCAGACTAATTCCCTGTGGTCCGTGAAGCAGTGGCAAATATTAGTTTATCTGAAATAGTGCTGATAGATATGTCAGGTGGCTAAAGAGTTTGCCTGAAGAGTATGACTTAAAGAAATATAGTGCTGGGATTGAATATTCTGTCTTCTCGGCAGCTGCTTTGATAAGGCTGTGGAAGAGTGGCGGCAGTTTCACTGTGACTTGAAAGACTTGAATCAGTGGGTGGTGGAAGCTGAGAAGTTACTGGCACATGCTGGAGGCCAAACCAGCAACCTGGATTTGGAACAATGGAAAGATCACCAACTGGTAAGTGGGAGGGACCCTCATTCTGTTCCTGCTTTCAAAGAATCAACAGAAACCTTTCTTAGTTGTGTTTGGCGTATGGCAGGTTTACCGCAGACTTGCTGGTTTGACCCAGATCAATAACCCTGCAATTTACTCCTTTAAGATGGACTTTACAACTTGCCATTTTGGCAAAGCATTGTTTCTCACTTTATAATGGATTATTATGTGTTTTTATGTGTGAATTGTTTTAAGTTTCATGTGCGATGCTCCGGTATTCCATGGGAAACGTCTTCACATTTTGCACTGTACAGCTGTTGCTTGCAAGATCACAATAAAGGTTGATTGATTGATAACATAAACTTTATTTCTTGATGACCCTGCAAAATGCCTTGAGGCTCATGCACAGTGGATCAAGGATCAGCCACGATTCAATATGACAAATCATCCAACTCAGTATTGAGTTAGTTCCATCCCCCTCAGCCATATGAGTTTATGTAGCGCTGGCATCCTACCCTGTACTTTCTTCACCACTGGTGTGATTAACCATTCGGTTTTAAAGGATGCCCCTGGGTTTGTCAACACAACAATCTTCCTCTCTTACCAACCCCTTAAGAATTGTAAGTTTTATACCCCCTTCAATCTTCTAAATCTGTATAAACCAAGTCTCAATCTATCTTCTCCTCCCCATTAACCGTCTCTGCACTCCTCCCTCTTCACTTAATTTCCTTATCATCTATGTGTAGGAAGGAACTGCAGATGTTGGTTTACACCGAAGATAGATAACAAAAGGCTGGAGCCTGTGGAATTCTCTGCCTCAGAGGCAGGTCCTCTGGATGCTTTCAAGAAAGAGCTAGATAGGGCTCTTAAAAATAGCGGAGTCAGGGGATATGGGGAGAAGGCAGGAACGGGGTACTGATAGGGGATGATCTGCCATGATCACATTGAATGGCGGTGCTGGCTCAAAGGGCCAAATGGCCTACTTCTGCACTTATTGTGTTTTGTCACTCTTCGGGACAGGCAACATCTCTGGAGAGAAGGAATGGGTGACTATTCGGGTCGAGAGGAAGACGTCTCTGGTCGAGAAGTTCCAGTCTGAAGAAGGGTCTGGACCCGCAATGTCACCCATTCCTTCTATCCAGAGATGCTGCCTGTCCCACTGAGTTACTCCAGCGTTTTGCCTCTACCTTCCTTATCTTCTACTTGGATGTGGAGTCCTCAATGAGTCTGCTGGTTTTCCATTTACATCCTATACAATATTTTTGTTTAAACTACACAAGCAAGATGGTTTCTCTCTCTCCCCCCCGCCTCCTCCATACTTCATTCCTGTGATTCTCCCTATACATGTTCAGCCTTTTGGGACCGACTTTGAAAGACGAGGGGGGGGGGGGGGGGGGGGGAAGAGAGGAGGGGGGGGGGGGGGGGGGAAGAGAGAGTGCCTTTTTACTTCAACCCAAACCCAAACAACCATTTGCAGGCAGTGCTTTTTTACCTCTAACCATATTTTTATTTTCAAACTAAATTAAGGGTACTCATAGTGCTGTAGACATTTGTTCAGTGTCATTCAGAGCTCAGAGTAACAGAGACTAATTGACAGAGCTCATCTTGCAGAGATTAATTGAGGCACACCACTTCCTGGTTTTATAGTCCCTCCCTCCCCCCTGCCGCCAGTGGGGGCAGCGGAGAGAATGGGGAATTTTGTAAAAACATTAATATCTCTGTCATTATTCATCAACGGGAAAAATCCTCGGCACACATGCAGCGGAGGGGGGCTCTGAGCGAGGTGGCCAAAAATGACGGCCGTTGGTGGCGGCGTTCTCTCGGAAATCGCAGCAGAGAAGGCCAAAAGCGGTCAAGAACAGAGATTTAGTAATATATAGATATGGAAAGTTAGCCAAGATGTGCATTGTATCTAATGTTATTTTCCTAACAGGAGTTGGAAGAGGGTCTGAATAGTCATCAGACTGTGTACATGGCACTGAATGTCACTGGCACAGATATTATACGCCATCTTTCAACAGCAGATGGCGCTCTCCTGCAGGAGAAACTCTACAAATTAAATAAACGTTGGCGGGCAATTTCCGTGGATGTCAAAGACAGACATGAAAGGTATAGAAATGTTCTTAAGTATGACTAGCATTTCTCTTGAAGAGGTTGATGTCCAGCCTCAGTTGTAGAACATCCCAAATGAAGCTTCTTAGAATAAAGGGGAGGTCATTTAAGAATGAGATGAGAAAAAACATTTTCACCCAGAGTTGTGAATTTGTGGAATTCCCTGCCACAGGGGGCAGTGGAGGCCAAATCACTGGATGGATTTAAGGGAGAGTTAGATAGAGTTCTAGGGGCTAGTGGAGTAAAGGGATATGGGGAGAAGGCAGGCACGGGTTATCAGGGCTGCCAACATTGGGTGAGAGTTGGGAGTGAGAAATTGCGAGAGACCAAGCCCAAGGGAGTGTGGCCGAAGCTGCAGCGAGCGACTCGCTAGCCCTGCAAACACTCGACAGCGCGCGAACTCAGCAGCCCCAGCTCCCCGCATCTGTATCCGCCCGCTGCTTCCATCCCTCCCTCAGCCCCGGCTCTCCAACACCCGCGGACCATGCAGCTTATCCGAGTTGACATTTTTGTTGATCACAGAATTTCTCACCACAGAGCGTGAAATATTTCTGATCAGCGTGAGGGCGTGAGAGTTTGCTTGAGGGCCTGATTCTCACGCTCAAAGTGTGAGAGTTGGCAGCTCTGGGTTATTGATTGGGGACGATCAGCCATGATCACAATGAATAGCGGTGCTGGCTCAAAGGGCCGAATGGCCTCCTCCTGCACCTATTTTCTATGTTTCAGGTGAGTTTTGTTCTTTGGTCTCTGTGGGTTTGCACCAAGTTTACCTATTCAATCATCTGTGTCACATCCTGGATTTTTGTTTAGTTGAGTTTAGAGATACAGCACGGAAACAGGCCCTTCGGCCTGCTGAGTCCACGCACATTAACACTATCCGACACACACCGGGGATAATTTATAATTTTACCAAGCCAATTAACCTACAAACCTGGCCGTCTTTGGAGTGTGAGAGGAAATCGAAGATCTCAGAGAAACCCCACAGGGTCACGGGGAGAACGTACAAACTCTGTACAGACAGCACCCGTAGTCGGGATCGAACGCGAGTCTCCGACGCTGTAAGGCAGCAACTCTGCCACCGTTCCGCCCTGAACCAGTTCTTACCAGTTCATCGTGCATTGGAGCAATATATGTGCCATATAAGCCTTGTTTTATTCTTTAATTAATTTCATTTCGAGACAAAACATCTTTTCTTTAGTTTGAAACATCATGTGGTTAGCATTTTGGCATGCAGAACTTGTAAATTGGAAATATGAAACAATAACTGAGCTTCAACATGAGTCATCTGAGTAAAGGGACGCACCTTTCAAAAGGCGATGAGGAGGAATTTCTTTAGTTGGAGTGTGGCGAATCTGTGGAAATCATTGCTTCAAGCCATTGAGTATTTTTAAGACAGATTCTTGATTAGTACGGGTACCAGGGGTTATGGGGGAAAAGGCAGGAGAATGGGGTTGAGTGGGAAAGATAGATCAGCCATGATTGAATGGCAGAGTAGACTTGGTGGGCCAAACGGCCTAATACTGATTCTACGACTTATGAACTGAAGAATGCATATTCTCTAATTTGTGCTTTGTGGGTAAATGTCATGGGCACAAGAATGGCACAGACCCACGCTGCTGTATGTGTTAACATTGGCTTTAATCTGTGTAGGCTACAAGGAGAAAGACAGCAATATTCTGATTTATGGAATCAACTGGATGACTTCAGTATGTGGTTAGACAAGGTGCAGAACTCCTTAAGGGCAGTGCAGTCTCCACCAGCAGAGCATGAATTGAAGGAATTAAAGGCAAGTATGCTGCAACTTGCACATTTTAAATGAACTATATGTACTTCTGAAGCATCTTTTGTTTTTCCTTTGACATAATCGTTTCTTCAATATGTAAAACATTACCCAAACAAGAAGGGCATGTCCTGTCTCTTTGCACCTCTCATAAGAAGAGAAGTTAGTGAGCAAAGGGAATTGATTTTGGGGTTGTCCTTTGTGTTTCGGTGTCCTGGCACAGATGGACATCCCCTTTTCAGTTGGCCATCGATTTGATGAGGCTGTTTAATTTTCAGTGCATTTGTAGCTTCTGAGGCTTAATCATTGTTCATGACGCTCCCCTCTCCATTCAGTCCCTGCATCTTAATTACATTATCTGTATCGATCACACCTTCATGATGTGGTTTTAGCCAGAATTCACTCTACATCCATGATAGATTTCATATTAAGTATCTTACTTAACTATGAGTAAAGAGGGCTGAGGTTTCATTTTGAAGTGTTTCCACAATGATCAATAATTTTGCTGAATAATTGTAATGGGGATTCTGTAGATTAGAAGAACATAGATTATGAACCAAATCACTAATTAAATTGCTGCAGCCATGAGTCAAAATTAAAGCTTATCCTGTGGAAATAATGCATTATCATGAATTGATTACTTGATGAATAGAAAATGAATAAATTAGTAGTTTTTACACCTGCAGGTAATATCTGATTGATTTATCACAAACATTTGTGCTCATATCTGCTACTTACAATCTTGATCAGTAACTTGGACGAGAAAGCAGGTTTAAGCCAACTGAGGTGCCGACCAATATTAAACCATATTAAACAAAGTGGGATGGTATAAGCCCTGTCCCACCGTACGAGTTTATTCCAAGAGCTCTCCCGAGTTTAAAAAAAAAAAATCAAACTCGTGGTAAGCACGGAGAATGAACGTAGCGGGTACGTCGGACTCGGGGACGTCTCTTAGCGGCTCGTAACGCTAACAGCAGGTACTCGGGAAGACTCGCTAACGGCAGGTAAGCACGGGAAGACTCGTGAAGATTTTTCAACATGTTGAAAAATGTCCACGAGAGCCCTGAGTACCGACGAGTGGCCATTACCGTAAATCTCCGAGTTCGAATCAGGGCAAACTCGGGAGAGCTCTTGGAATGAACTCATACTGTGGGACAGGGCCATTAATCATCAGTGTTTACTTATCAATGTGTGTTTTGTGAATGATAGCATTGCCTTTGGGAGAAGCAATGAGGAACTCTGAAATGAGTAGGAAGGAACTGCAGATGCTGCTTTGCATTGAAGGTAGGCACAAAATGCTGTGGTAACTCAGCGGGTCAGGCAGCATCTCTGGAGAAAAGGAATAGGTCGAAACGTCATCCATTCCTTCTCTCCAGAGATGCTGCCTGACCCACTGAGTTACTCCAGCATTTTGTGTCTATCTCTGAAATGAAGCTTGGAAGGAAGTTAAGTGATTACTTGGAAAAGCTGCAATAAATGTATTCCATATTATAAAATTAGGAGCTTGACAGTGTCAATCCTGGGTATATATTTCTTCTAAATGAGCATTTAGATGTACGCAATGATCACAATCACAGACTCACAGAGGGCGGTGGGGGCAGGTTCACTGGATACTTTCAAGAGAGAGTTTGATAGGGCTCTTAATGTTAGCAGAGTCAGGGGATATGGGGAGAAGGCAGGAACGGGGTACTGATTGGTGATGATCAGCAATGATCACATTGAATGGCGGTGCTGGCTCGAAGGGCCGAATGGCCTACTGCTGCACCTATTGTAAATTGTCTAATAAGCAGTTGACCATTTAGTATTGTGACAAAGAGAAATGTCTCAATGCACACAGTTGTGAACTGTGCCCAGCTACATGGTTGAAATATCTTCAGCCAGCAAAAGATGCTGCACCAATGAGCTAATCAATCTGATGCCAGAAGCAAGAATATAAAAGAAGGGTAGACACTAAATGCTGGAGTAACTCCGGGGGACAGGCAGCATCTCTGGAGAGAAGTAATGGGTGACATTTCAGGTCAAGACTCTTCTTCAGACTTAACCAGCAACTGCAGTTCCTTCTTAAACATGTAATATAAGGGTGTTTTGTTGTCAGCCCAGGCTAGGAGTGTTCAGTCATTAATTTGTTCCTCACCGGCAGATTTTTGTATAACTTGTAAGCAAGTGTAGGAAGAATATGAAAGTGTCGCAGAATGCGAGCCTTAAATCGTGGAGCAACTTGAAGGGCCAAGTGACTTGGTTCTGCTCTTGGCTGTTATGTTCTCTGTTGCTTACAGATCCATGCAACAGATTTGGAGTTTCGCGGCAATGACCTGAATACAGTGAACAGTAATATGCAGCGTCTGCTCTCTGATAAAAGCCTCAGTGTGCAAGAGAAGGATGAGCTTTCTGCAAAACTTCAAACTATTAATTCAACTTGGAGTAAGGCAAGTAGCACTTTTAGATTCTCTTCACCAATATCTTAATCTTGCTACGCACCAGAACTATAACACTCCATTTGTCTTGCTGCTGGTAAAGTTGCCTCTTCACTGGCTTTGAGTCCAGCTCATCCCACTTAAACTTGCGAAGAATTGAAAGTGAAACCTTAGTGGTTTCATCCATCAAGTATGAGAATTAATTATCTTAAATTGTGGCCTACTTAAAGACCAGTTGTACATTAATTATTTGTTGAGCAGACGTATTCTACCTCTAAGGTACACAAAAAAGCTGGAGAAACTCAGCGGGTGCAGCAGCATCTATGGAGCGAAGGAAAAAGGCAACGTTTCGGGCCGAAACCCTTCTTCAGACTGATCGGGAGTGGGGGGGCAGGTAGAAGAAAGGAAAAAGGAGGAGGAGCCCGAAGGCTGGGGGATGGGAGGAGACAGCAGGAGGGCTGAGGAAGGGGAGGAGACAGCAAGGATCTATCTGTGTCTTGTTAAATACATAAATACAATATTAATAAAACAATTTAACAATACTTTATTAGCCAAGTACGTTTTGCAACATACGAGGAATTTCATTTGCCAAGTCAGTCATACCAATAAAAAGCAACAGAACACACAAAATACATTTTAACATGAACATCCACCACAGTAACCCCTCCACATTCCTCACTGTGATGGAAGGCAAAAAAAAAAGTTTGATCTCTTCCCTTCTTTGTTCTTTGTCAGGGGGCCTCAAGCCTTCCGTTGACGGGACGATCTTGACTCCTGTAGCCGGCGGCGAGTGGGCCCTCAGCGTTGGGGCAAACAGCTCCCACATCGGGGGGGTGTCAGCTCTCTCTGCGCCGGTGATTGGACCCCCCCGGGTCTGGGCTGGCCAAACCCTCTGTGTCGTTGGAGCTGCCTGCTTTAATTCACTGCCTTAGGGCAATTATGGATGAATAATGGTGACAAATTGCTCACCTCATTTCTTTTGCTGAAACTAAAAGAAAGATCTATACACTTGCAAGTAAATGATAACAGGAGCATTTATTTTTAAAGAAGGGTTTCGGCCCGAAACGTTGCCTATTTCCTTCACTCCATAGATGCTGCTGCACCCGCTGAGTTTCTTCAGCATTTTTGTCTACCTTCGATTTTCCAGCATCTGCAGTTCCTTCTTAAACATTTTTTTTTAAGTATTTGACTGGGAATAAATCTAGGCCAACAAGTGATGGTAGATTGGTGGGTTAATTCGTTTGACATTAACAGCAAGCGAGCATTAGGTTCTCCATGGATCAGATAACAGTCAGTTAATTAACTTTCACTGATCTGCTATACCCTTCATGTAGCTAATTTTCAGCATGACATTTACCGACTCGATGGCGCAGTGGTAGAGTTGATGCCTTACAGCGCCAGAGACCCGGGTTTGATTCGGACCACGCGTGCTGTCTATGGAGTTTGTACATTCTCCCCGTGACTGCATGGGTTTTCTCCGGGTTCCCCGGTTTCCTCCCACATTCCAAAGACGTGCAGGTTTGTAGGTTAATTAGCTTCAGTAATAATAGTAAATTGTCCTTAGTGTGTGTAGGATAGTATTAATGTGCACTGATCACTGGTCGCTGCGGACTCAGTGGGCCGATGGGCATGTTTCTGTGCTGTATCTTTAAACTAAACTAATAAAGATTTTGACAATATTGTTTTTGATGGAGAGCCTTGATTTCCATTAAGGTGTCCAATGAATTGCTGGTGAAAATGAATGATATACAAACTCAACATCAAGATTATATCCACTTCAAAGAAAACTTGGAGCAACTGGCCAATTTGGCAGCAATTCGCAGGCAGCAGTTAGGTCCCAGAATAGCATCAGCTGGAACAAAACAACTTCAGGTAAGTGCCACTTGAAAGCTGAGTGTTAAAAACTTAAATTGTAACTTTGTAACATTGTCACATTATTGTCGAATTACTTCATGAGAATCTACTGCTAATTTCATCTTGAATGACTCAAACCATTGTTAGTCCCTGTGAAAAAATGTGTCCATTTCCTCCTAAAGGGCCTGTCCCACCAGCATGCGTCTAGCGCGACCAAGCGTGGTGGCTTGAGGCGTACGCCCTCACGGGACCGGTCCCACTTCCAAACGCGGAGCCGTCTGGAGTTGTGCGGGGCTGGTCCTGACATCATACTCACCAATCAGCTGGGCAGGAGGCGGGCCGACTGAATTTGGACGTCGCACGGCGTCGGGCGGTTACGTCATCGCGCAACGGCACGTCGGGCGGTGACGTCATCGCGCAATGCCACACGCTAGGCGTGTGCCGTCAAGACGCTACGTACGGCTTCGAGACGGTTCGTACGCTTGTCGAGGCGCTGCGTACGGCCTCAATGCAGCTGCGGGCCGACAGTCCGTTGCCGCGCGGAATTTTTGGACAGTGTCAGTTTTTCGGAGCCCCGCACAACTCCATACGGCTCCGGCGATCGAAGTGGGACCGGCCCCGCGAGGCCGTACGGCTCAAGCGATCACGTTAGGTTGCACTAGCCGCATGCAGTCGCATGCTGGTGGGACAGGCCCTTAATGATCCAACTCCAGGCAATGATCAGAAACTGAATCAAACTTTTTAGTTTAGTATAGAGATACAGCGTGGAAACAGGCCCCCCAGCCCACTGTCCACGCCGACCAGTGATCCCTGCACATTAACACTGTCCCACACACACTAGGGACAATTTTTCCATAGCGAAGTAACCAACAAACCTGTACGTCTTTGGAGTGTAGGAGGAAACCAAAGATCTCGGAGAAAACCCACGCGGGTCACGGGGAGAACGTACATACTTCGTACAGACAGCACCCGTAGTCGGGATCGAACACTGGTCTCCAGCGCTGCATTCGCTGTAAGGCAGCAACTCTGCTGCTGTGCCACTGTGACCACCCTTTAATCCAAGCAAGTCAGAGATTGAGGGGAGACTTGATAGAAGTATATAAAATTATGAGTCCAGCATTTTGATCACTGCTAGCCGAGCCATTGTGACTTCATCAGTTGAAGCTGGTCGTTTTAAATTCAAAGCCTTTTGATTTGTATAAACTTTAATCAGTAATAAGTCCAGAAATAAAGCATAAAATGTTCAGTGAAGGTGGTCTCTGCCTAGAGGGGAGAAATGTGAATCAGAATATGTAGTGTTTTCGCGAAGATGTAAAGACACACACATATGCACATGTATAAGATCAGCGTTTTAATAAGTATATGATAGATAGATAGAATCAAAGAAACTTGGTTGAATAGTTCTTGTTATGTGTAGTATGTGTCTTCCCAACATAGAGTTGCAGTTATCAATAATTTTGATGTCAATGCTTTCATCATGAATCCGTTCAGTCCAGAATAAGCGGTTAAATTGAAGAAACACTTAAATGTTAATTATTATTCATGCCCCTCCGTTTAATTCATGAAATATCAAAAGTTGTTTCCACGCTGTATCCACTGCGAAAACTCCGCAAGGTATGCCCACTTTGCAGAAGTTCTCCTTCTCTCTCCAGAGAATTCTGCAACACCCTCTCTCGTTGCTCCCCTTCATTGATTCCTCCTGCTTTTCAGCTCAATGACATCATATGCTTTGATCTGTCATTTTCACACTTTACCTTTCTCTATCTCTAGAATCCCCTGACTCTCAGTCTGAAGAAGATTCTCAACCCAAAATGTCACCCATTCCTTCTCTCCAGAGATGCTGCCTGCCTTGCTAAGTTACTCCAGCATTTTGTGTGTATCTAAAAGTTGTTTACTTTACACTTTAGAAGGCTTACAGTTTTAGATTATATTTCCAGGATGATATGTCTTGGAGCATTCCATGAAAGGTGATTCCCAATGTAACATAATGAGCTGTGTAGAACATAGTCTAGACTGCGTTTAGGAACTATTGCCTGGGTGTATGGAATTTGGACTAATGGGTGCTTCTGTGAAATTTAACAGGCTTGTGCGTTTTTTAATGCTCATGTGTAGGAAGGAACTGCGGATGCTGGTTTAAACCGAAGATAGACACAAAAAGCTGGAGTAACTCAGCGGGACAGACGGCATCTCTGGGGGAAAAGAATAGATTACTTTTCGGGTTGAGACCATTCTTCAGACTTATCTTGCCGATCTAAGAGCAAGTTAGCAAAGAGCCATTGCCTGGTGATCAGCTTTCTTGCAACAGTTTCAGAAGATGAAAGCAAGTTCTGACAGAAAAGATCTGTGATAATTAACTGGAACTATAATGAAACTAAAACCCTGGCTCATCTTAATTGGAGAATAGAAACAGAAAATAAGTGCGGGAGTAGGCCATTTGGCCCTTCGAGCCAGCACTGCCATTCAATATGATCATGGCTGATCATCCAAAATCAGTACCTGTTCCTGCTTTCTCCCCATATCCCTTGATTCCGTTAGCCCTGAGAGCTAAATCTAATTCTCTTTATGGAATAATGAATTAATATTGTTTGTGCTGTCATCAGTATTTTCAAGTTTACTCTTCTTTCCTATTAGTTGTTAGAAGCTGTCGTGAAAGAGCATCGAATGGGAATTGAAAAAACACTTGCTAAAGCTGTCGAGTTGGACAGGAAAGGCCATTTGAACCCTGAAGAAAAGGTAACTGAGATGTGTCATTACACTGTGGACTTTTGTGCCATGTTCAATCTGTCTCGACTATCCCGTAACATCCTCTCTCTGGGGGAAATGTTTTCTTTTAAGTGTGGGGAATATTGTTCTTTCCGTCTGTATTCCAATTAATTACTTGTTCTGTATCAAAAGTGAAGATGGTAAATAACAAGTGAGATTCGGGTCCCTCCAGCATTACTGGGGCGGAGTTTGCGTTCCAAGAAAATGGCCCACATTGCAACTTCTGCAGTGTCGAGAAAAGCAAGTTGAAAACAATTGTGTTCATTTAGTTACTTTTTTTCAAATGTCTGGTAAAACATTTTTCTCAGCATCACACATTTTTGGGTAGTGATTTGTGAATTCTATAAGGGCAAATTTTCATGAACCAAACAACCATAACACAGGTTGTTTAAGGACGAACTGCAGATGCTGGAAAATCGAAGGTAGACAAAAATGCTGGAGAAACTCAGCGGGTGAGGCAGCATCTAGAGAGCGAAGGAAATAGGCGACGTTTTGGGTCTCGACCTATTTCCTTCACTCCATAGATGCTGCCTCACCCGCTGAGTTTCTCCAGCATTTATGTCAACCATAACACGGGGGTCGGTTTTAGTATCGCCACTGGGTTCCTGTTATTCTCAACGTGAGCGAGTGAGTGACTATGTAATTTAAACCTTCCCGACATTATGAAAGCTTCATTAATTCCATTATTGTCGAAGCAAAGTCCACGTCCCGTGAACAACTCTGAATCCTGGCAGTCCAGCCTAGGAAGCTCAGACCTATTTCATTTTGAAGCTGTTTGAGGTGGTGGTGCTGAGGCTCTTTAAGATTTTGGGGGGCAGATAAGTCCCCAGGACCTGAAGGGATCTATCCCAGAGGAAGGCAAGAGAGGTGAACGCAGGGTCCTTGACATGAGTCTCTGTTTCTTCTCTAGTCACAGGCAAGGCCCCAGACAGTGCTCAATGTTGTTCCTTTGTTTAAGAAAGGAAGTAGAGAGAATCCAGAGAACTGCAGGCCGGTGAACCTCGAGTCAGTGGTAGGGAAACTATTGGAGAGAATTTGTCGAGATGGGATTTACTCCCATTTGGAAGTGAATGGACTAAGTTGGGATAGGCGGCATGGCTTTTCGGCACGGCAGGACATGTCTCACTAACTTGATTGAGTGTTTTGAGGAGGTGACAAAGGAGATTGATGAAGGTAGGGTGGTGGATGTTGCAGACATGGGTTTTTAGAAATGCTTTTGGTAAGGTTCCTCACAGTAGTCTGATCCAGAAGATTAAGATGTAAGGGATTGACAATGACTGGGTCGTATGGATTTGGAACTGGCTTATTCATAGAAGACAGTGTGGTGGAAGGTAGCTATTCTGGTTGGAGGTTTCCACTGCAGGGATTTGTGTTGGGACCTCTCCTGTCTGTGGTATAGATAAATGATCTTGACCAAATGTGGATGTGTTGGTGAGTAAGCCAGTTGGCGACACACTGGATGAGTGTCAAGACCCAGCGCAAATTGGAGGAACAGCACCTCATATTTCACTTGGGTAGCTTACACCCCAGCAGTATGAACATTAACTTCTCTAACCAGATAGCCCTTGCTCTCCCTCTCTTTCTATCCCCTCCACCTTCCAAGTTCTCCGATCAGTCTGACTGTCATTACATTTTATCTCTGCTTTGTTGTAACCTTCTCACAACTAACAATGATCTATTCTACATTTCCCTTGATTCTCATTCCTTTTGATATCTCATTTTCACACCTTACCGTTCCTTATCTCTGTGTCTCACTCTCCCCTGACTCTCAGTCTGAGGAAGGGTCTCAACCCGAAACGTGACCCATTCCTTCTATCCAGAGATGCTGCCTGTCCCAATGAGTTGCTCCAGAATTGTACTTAGATACATAGACAATAGCTGCAGGAGTAGGCCATTCGGCCCTTTGAGCCAGCACCGCCATTCAAAGTGATCATGACTGATCATCCACAATCAGTACCCCGTTCCTGCCTTCTTCATATCCCTTGATCCCTTGATTCTGAGAATACATTTTAAATACATCCAATGAATTAGCCTCCACTGCCTTCTGAGGCAGAGAAATCCAAAAATTCACAACTCTATAGGTGAAAAAGCTTTTCCTCATCTCAGGTCTAATGGCCTACTCCTTTTTCTTAAACTGTGGCCCCTGGTTCTGCACTCCCCCAACATCGGGAACATGTTTCCTGCATCTATCCTTGAATCATTTAATATGTTTCTATAGGATTCCCTCTCATCCTTCTAAATTCCAGTGAATACAAGCCCAGTCAATTCATTCTTTCATCATATGACAGTCCCACCATCCCGGGAATTAACCTGGTGAGCCTACACTGCACTCCCTCAATAGCAAGAACGTCCTTCCTCAAATTGAGTGTGTATCTTTGTTGTAAAGCAGCACCTGCAGTTGCTTCCTGCACAGAATAGATGCAGAGTGCTTTCCCATGAATGATAATATTTTGTCATGTCTGCACAGAGGAAGGTGGCACAGCTGTCTGTTGACTGGAGAACTCTAAACACTGCGTTAAAAGATTCGAGTCCACAAACGCCTCTGGGATGGAGCCAAGAGACCTCACACCCGAAGATTACAGGTAGGAGAAGCTCTTGTTAATATCTCTTGAGTGACCAAGACAATTTTGTCATGCCATATTCACGCAATATATTAGAGCAATATGGTGCTCCTATCATTTTACAATGGATATCGAAAAAATGATTTGAATCTGCCTCTTTCTCTTCCTTCCATAATTATTTATTTGTCTTCCTCTTGTTATGATTTGCTTCCATCCTGGATCAAAATGTGACGTAATCTAAAAAAAGAACGTAAAAAATAAAGGAAAATGAGATTAATGTTACATTTGGCTGGGATGTTGAAAACCTAGAAATTAATGTAGGAGATGATGAGGGACATTTATAAAGTGAATAGAAAAGACCGATTTCCTTTTGTGATGAGGTCAAAGTCCATGCCCTTGTGTTTGCAATAGACAATCGGTGCAGGAGCAGGCAATTTGAGATTTGAAATAGAAATAAAATCACATGTGGTTAATGTCCCATTCTGAGATTTTATTAAAGGCCATTTTTATACATTTTGGTTTCACCATGTAGAAATTACTGCTGTGTTTATACATAGTCCCCCCATTTCAGGGCACCATAATGTTTGGGACACAGCAATGTCATTTTACTTCGGAGTCACGTGAGTGACTTCGTGAAGAACCCGCTTACAACGCATGCGTGTCATTACGCTAACGCATTGCAACTCGTCATTGTCGGGAGGAAGGACGTTCCTCCCAAACGGCGGGGTTTTCGAACCTGCAACAGTAAGGTAAGTGAACATCGTTCTTTACTTACCTTTTTTCTACAGAAGGCTGTTGGAAGCTGGCGGGGGAGAAGTCTGCAAGCAGCAGGCAGCCAGCTAACGGCCGGTGGCACGACAGTCTCCCTTAGCGGGAGTTCGTGCGACTTCAGCTCCGGGAAGGAAATACCGACAAGGGAGCACTCCGGAGCCGACACAGCCCCAAAGACCGACGCTACATGGGCCTGGGGCTGTGGAACAGGTAAGAAAATTCCTTACCTTTCTTCTTCTTTTCCAGGAAGGCTGACGAGCTGCCGCTGTACAGCAGCAGTCAGCCAGCAACGGAAGTCGGCACCACTGTCTCCCATAACGGGAGCGAGTGCCGACTTCACCCCATACGGGGTGGAGGGAAAAACAGAGCCAACAACCCACAAAACAGTGGGTTGTATTAGGGCTCTGGCACTTTTTAAAATTAGCGGAGAAGGACCAGCCCCGTAAACAGGGTCGGTCCGAGCGGCTCGAACCCGACACGGAGGGAACGACGTTCACCAGGGGTGAAATTAAAAAGTCGGGAAACAGCAGGTAAGAGACTCTGCGTTTTCCTTCCACTTACCCTTTAGGTGTAGACATGGACGGGGTCCATGTCAGCTGCAGAAAGACCACGGAGTGCAGTGCAGCCGACAAAGGCAGGAGCAGCATAGGCACTTCGATTCCCGGAGGGGAAAACAACTGTGCCCGACTTTGCTCCCGCAACAGGGGGCAAATTCATTTCTGGGGCAGTATGCCAATCTCGCTTTGGAAGCGATTCTGGCTTGAAGCAGCGCTAACGGCCAGCGCCGAGGCCAAGGACATTGCAGTGCAGTTGACTGGCTGCAATCCACCGTGAGGGACCAGTAATGTGAGTAACGGGGTCGGTCCCAGCGGGTTTTTTAGTTACAGGTATCGCTTCTTGGGCCTTTTTGACTAAGATCAACTATATTGGCTGTTATTATCAGCTTTAATATTTTAGATGTCCCTTATCTAAGGACCATATAAGTAGGAGTGCCCAGTACTGAGGGCATTAGAGTGGGGTTGACCGGCTGCAACGACCGCAAGGGACCAGTACCGTCAGTACGGTGGTCGGTCCCAGGGGTCTGAGATAAAGGAGCAGCCAGGAGCGCTGAGAGCGTTGGAGCCGGGTTAAAGAAATGGAATAGATGGAATCAGCTCCAGGTGTCCTCCACACCGGCCATATCCACTCCACGGAAGGAAGGACAAAGCTGAAGAAGGAGGACCGTGGAACAGCGGGCAGCCAGCAGCAGCCAGCGGCACTTGGATCAACCATAGTGGGATCAGCTGTGCCCGATGTCGGCCCCGCTCGGGCCAGATCCATGCGGCCGAGCGGTAAGGCTAGACACAAAACAAACAAGGTCGTGGACTCAGAAGGGTCCGACTTTGCATAACCGCCGGCAACCAGCGCCCGAGAGCGCTGGAGCGGGAAGAAGCGGTGTATGGAGCCTTGCTCCAACGTGATAAACCCACAGCAGTACCTCTTTGAGGGCTGCACAATGCTTCTACCCCATCAGAGGGGAGCACTGTGGGTCAGTTCTGGGCTGACCTGCAAGAGGGGTCCGCAGAACAAAAGACAAGTGGGCAGCAGTTAAGCCCCACATGGGTACCCCGTGCGGGACCCTAGAGATCTCTAACTCTAAAAAAGAGTAGGCAGGACCCTGATGGGCCAGAGCCTGGTAATACAGCATCCCATGATCCTAACACAGCAGGGACTCTGCTGGACATGGTGGCTGATTACTTTAACCAAGTCAAACATGGGTAGACTTGGATCCAGGATGGCAATAGTATTACTATATGTCTGGCCACAAACGCCAACAAGAAATATTTACAGAGACTGGCCAGACATCTGCCACCTGGCAACGGTGAGGCATTACAGGTGCCCAGTGTAAACCAATGCATTTGGCAGCATATGGGGACGAACATCAGGAACCAGGACCTCAAGATCCAGAGAACCTTAAAGGAATTGACGGAAGGCATCATAGCATACACCCGCACCCTGGACTAAAACGTAGGTAACCAAAGACCATCAAGACGCACTAGCTCTGTTTAGTAAGATGCAATATGACCGGAACTACATGTGGAAGGCTGCCATTCAGCCAGCACTGGGACCCCAAAAATGCTACCATTTGCAAACAAAGAACCGTGTGTGGACGAAGCCAAGACACTGGGGCTCATCAAGGCCAGCACAAGGGCCTATTTTGGAGCACGATACCAGCCACAGGCAAGGCCATAAAAAATGTGGCGCATACCAGTGGCAGTGCCAGAAATCCATATAACCCACAGGATCCTTTTTTAGGGTATGGCCAGGGCGGCCACCCGGGAAGATGCGGAAGCCTCAACCTCCCACACAACCCCGAACAAGAGATATCAAACCAGAACCTCCTTTTCAAAAAACCAAGGAAATAACACAACCACCGGTACCATGGAGGTAGGTGGGTGGGGTTTATTCTGTTAAAATAGGGACCTACGATGGTAGGGGAGGTTGCAACACTACAGTTATGTATGGTATATAATCACTACAGATTCATATAATCTCAGCAGTATTCAGGGTTATCTGATAGGATTTACTCATCCCAATAACCACAGTACAACATACACCAGAAGGGCATTTTGTACTTGCATAAACCAAACAATCTAAAAACCCACATGGTGCTACAAAAATTGTACACAAAAGGTGTGATTGAGCATACTTTTCATGGAACATTAGAATTTGTATCAAACATATTTATTAAAAATAAAATGGGGTTGCAGGATTATCATTGATTTTCAACCCTAAACACATTCGTTCAAGATATTCATTTTAAGATGGATACTCTTATTACTGATAAAGACTTGGTGTCAGCTGGGGTTTTCTATATGGCAGGCATTGACTCAAAAGAGGAACTTTGGTAATATAGAGCTTACAAGAGGGGCAATCATTAGCCCCAATATTATTTACTAAAATTCTAAAACCAGCTTGGCATTGTTATGTAAACAAAGCCATAGGGTGATGTATTTCCCCCGTTCGGCCCCATCAATGGGGTACTAGGGAAAATTCAACTACACTCGGCATCTGGAACTCTCAGAGTACCCGACTGAGACTACTAAATCATGGTATTCAGTCATACAGGGGATGGTGTTAGAACCATGTTCCCTAATGAACATAGCCAAAAATTATTTATTTATCCAGTGACTGGAGGCAGTCATCCATGCCATAAGACTATGGATTTATTGATTTGTAGAGTCTAAAAGACCCACTACACGGCATTGGGGTGTCAGACAGGACGATGAATCTCATCTCATCTGTACTAAGACTGTCAACACGGAAGCAGTACCTTGGACACATCAAGAAATGGGGCATATACTGCTTGGACAACAACCTCGACCAAAAGGCCAAGAACATTCTGGCCGTATTGGAATTTTAACAAGCCTCCATTATGATAATCAATGGAGCTACAGTGCCATCAATAGTGCCACAAGTGCACTCTCCAATTACCTATCACAAGGAACGGAGCGGCACGCGGTGGGAACGCACCCCTGGTAAGAAAACCAGGTACTCCGAAATCTGGGACGTGGGTGTCGTTTCTCAACATGCTGAGGAGCTTGTAGCTCATAACAGCATTGTCACTTCAGCAACGGACCAGGAAGATGGTTATGCTCATGGTGTTATTTACTGCACAACGAGTCCAGCCATTAAGCAAGCTGAGCCTGGACTCCCTGATCATCTCACCCGAGAAACTGGTGTTTGTCATACAGGGTTTAATAAAAGAAAACAGACCAGGTTCATCGGGTCAAGTGTTTGAATTTATGGTATACCCATATGACAAACGACTGTGTATAGCAAGACACATCTAACAATACATAGAATATACTAAGAGCATTCGAGGTCGGAGAATGGCGTTGTTTATCTCTTTCAAGAAACCGCATGAAAGGGTCACGACTCAAACTATATCAAGGTGGCTAAAATATGTCCTAAAGATGGCAGGAATAGACACTAATGTTTTTAACTCTCATTCCACTAGGGCTGCAGCAACATCCGGAGAAAAAATTGTACAGGTACCCACAGACCAAATCCTCAGAATCGCAGGATGGTCATCCATAAAGGGTTTTCCACAGGTTTTATAATAAACCAATTATTTTTTGGAGCCATCATTGTATTCAGAAAACATTTTACGTTCAATATAATTTGCCCGAAAGGTTACAGGGCTATGATTCTCCATGTAAAAAATGTATATATTTTTTCGTTATACCACACAACTTTTTGTATAAGTGTGTTTTTAAACTTACTAATTATGCTCTCTCCCAATAGCCAAGGCAGTTGTGAAGCATGGACTCGTTCCACGGCATGAGGT
This sequence comes from Leucoraja erinaceus, assembly GCF_028641065.1. Lineage (NCBI taxonomy): Eukaryota > Metazoa > Chordata > Chondrichthyes > Rajiformes > Rajidae > Leucoraja > Leucoraja erinaceus. Next base: position 70,745,838 of record NC_073384.1, on the reverse strand, counting down.
CACAGAGCTTTGAAATCTTCACGAAGTCACTCACGTGACTCCGAAGTAAAATAGTAAGATTAAACGAGAACTTACCAGTTTGAAGTTTGATCTGTATTTTATGAGGAGTTACGATGAGGGATTTCGTGCCCTCCGCTCCCACCCTCTAATGATCATATCACAAACTGGTATATCTTTGATAATCTTACTATGTTAGATCATTATAGGTTCCTGTGACCTCACACCGCTGCTTTGAAGAATGACACGCATGCGTTGTAAGCGGGTTCTTCACGAAATCCCTCATCGTAACTCCTCATAAAATACAGATCAAACTTCAAACTGGTAAGTTCTCGTTTAATCTTACTATTTTGTTGCATATCCTTTGCATGCAATGACTGCTTGAAGTCTGCGATTCATGGACATCACCAGTTGCTGGGTGTCTTCTCTGGTGATGCTCTGCCAGGCCTGTATTGCAGCCATCTTTAGCTTATGCTTGTTTTGGGGGCTAGTCCCCTTCAGTTTTCTCTTCAGCATATAAAAGGCATGCTCAATCGTGTTCAGATCGGGTGATTGACTTGGCCACTCAAGAATTGACCACTTTTTATATTTGAAAAACTCCTTTGTTGCTTTAGCAGTATGTTTGGGATCATTGTCTTACTGTAGAATGAACCGCCGGTCAATGAGTTTTGAGGCATTTGTTTGAACTTGAGCAGATAGGATGTGTCTATACACTTCAGAATTCATTATGCTGCTACCATCAGCAGTTGTATCATCAATGAAGATAAGTGAGCCAGTACCTTCAGCAGCCATACTTGCCCAGGCCATAACACCCCCACCACCGTGTTTCACAGATGAGGCGGTATGCTTTGGATCTTGAGCAGTTCCTTCTCTCCTCCATACTTTGCTCTTGCCATCACTCTGATATAAGTTCATCTTCATCTCATCTGTCCACAAGACCTTTTACCAGAACTCTGGTTGCTCTTTTAAGTGCTTCTTGGCAAACTGTAACCTGGCCATCCTATTTTTGCAGCTAACCAGTGGTTTGCATCTTGCAGTGTAGCCTCTGTATTTCTGTTCATGAAGTCTTCTGCAGACAGTGGTCATTGACAAATCCACACCTGACTCCTGAAGAGTGTTTCTGATCTGTCGGACAGGTGTTTGTGGATTTTTCTTTATTATAGAGAGAATTCTTCTGTCATCAGCTGTGGAGATCTTCCTTGGCCTGCCAGTCCCTTTGCGATTAGTAAGCTCACCAGTGCTTTCTTTCTTCTTAATGATATTCCAAACAGTTGATTTTGGTAAGCCTATGGTTTGGCTGATGTCTCTAACAGTTTTATTCTTGTTTCTCAGTCTCATAATGGCTTCTGATTTTCATTGGCACAACTTTGGTCCTCATGTTAATAAACAGCAATAAAAGTTTCCAAAGGTGATAGAAAGACTGGAGGAAAGACTAGGTGCTGAGCGCTCTCTTATACCTGCATTAAGGAGGCAATTAAACACACCTGAGCAATTACAAACACATGTGAAGCCATGTGTCCCAAACATTATGGTGCCCTGACATGGGGGACTTTGTATAAACACAGCTGTAATTTCGACATGGTGAAACCAAAATGTATAAAAATGGCGTTTAATAAAATCTGAACATGTGCACTTTAACCAGATGTGATTTGTTTCTATTAAAAATCTCAAATTGTGGAGTACAGAGGCTAATAAATAAATGATGGGTCTTTGTCCCAAACATTATGGAGGGCACTGGATTTTCGCATCATCCGCAAACTTGGCCACAAAGCCTTCAATCCCCTCGTCCAAATCATTAATATACAACGTGAAGAGTAGCAGCCCCAGCACCGAGCCCTGCGGAACTCCGCTAGTCACTGGCAGCCAACCAGAGAAAGCCCCCTTTATTGCCGCTCTTTGCCTTCTGCCATCCAGCCAACCTGCTATCCATGCTAGCATCTGCCCTTTGATACAGTGGGCTCTCATCTTCCTTAGCAGCCTTCCAAAGGCTTTCTGAAAATCTAAGTTTACAATGTCTACCAACTCTCCTTTGTCTGGCTTGCTATTTACTTCAAATAATTTATAATGGACTCTAAAATGTTACCAACCACTGAGGTCAGACTAACCGGCCTATAGTTCGCACTATTCTGCTTTGCTCCCTTCTTGTGCAGCGGGGTAATATTGGCAATTTTCCAATGGTCTGGAACCACTAGTGATTCTTGAAATATCACTATCAATGCGTCCACAATCTCTAAAGCCACATCTTTCAGAACCCTAGGGTGCAGTCCATCTGGTCCAGGGTGACTTATCCACCTTCAGCCCTTTCAGTTTCCCAAGCACCTTCTCCCTAGTAATAGCCACTTCACTAACGTCCACCCCCTGACTCTCTTGAATTTCAGGCACGTTGCTGGTGTCTTCCACTGTGGAGACTGATGCTAAAAAATTATTCAACTCCTCTGCCATTTCTTTATTCCCCATTATCACTTCTCCTGCATCATTCTCCAGCAGCCCAACATCCACTCTTGCCTCTTTCTTGCTCTTTATATAACTGAAGAAACTCTTGCTATCCTCTTTTATATTATTGGCTGGTTTACCTTCGTATTTCATCTTTTTTCCCCGTGTTGTCTTTTTAGTTAACTTCTGTTGTTCTTTAAAAGCTTCCCAATCCTCTGGCTTCCCACTAATCTTTGCTATGTTGTATGCCTTCTCTTTTAGTTTTATACTTTCCATGACTTCCCTTGTCAGCCACGGGTCCCTCTTTCTTCCCCTAGAATATTTCTTCCTGTTTGGAATGAAAAGATCCTGCATGTTCAGAAATTATTCCCAGAAATCCCAGCTAGGGTCCCTTTCCAGTCAACTTTGGCCAACTCCTCCCTCGTGCCTCTGTAGTCCCCTTTGATCAGCTGTAATACCGATAGATCCGATTTCACCTTCTCCCTCTCAAATTTCAGATTAAAACTTATCATATTGTGGTCGCTAACTCCTAGAGGTTCCTTTACAAGTCCCCTTATCAAATCCGGTACATGACACAACACTAAATCCAGAATTGCCTTTTCCCTAGTAGGCTCCACTACAAGTTATTGTAAGGATCCATCTCAGAGGCACTCTATAAATCCCCTCCCTTGGTGTCCAGTAGGTGGATAAGTCACCTGGACCAGATGGACTGAGGTGGCTTTAGAGATTGTGGAAGCATTGATAATGATATTTCAAGAATCACAAGAGTCAGGAGTGGTTCCAGATGATTGGAAAATTGCCAATATTAACCCACTACACAAGAAGGGAGCAAAGCAGAATAGTGGGAATTATAGGCCGGTTAGTCTGACCGGTGATTTTCCCAGTCTTCCTGCATATTGAAATCTCCCATGATCACTGTAACATTGCCTTTCTTACATGCCGATTGTATTTCCTGATGTAACTTGTATCCTATATCTTGGCTACTGTTTGGGGGCCTGTAAATAACTCCCATTAGGGTATTTTTCCCCGTACAATTTCTCAGCTCTATCCACAATGACTACATCTTCTGATCCGTTATCATCCCTCACTAAGGACTGAATTTAATTCTTAACAAACAGAGCTACCCGACCCCCTCTGCCCACCTGTCTGTCTTTTCCAATAGGACGTATAACCTTGAAGATTCAGCTCCCAGCCCCGATCCTCTTGCAGCCATGTCTCTGTAATTCCCACAACATTGACTAGTTAATTGCAATAATTTGGGGATTTGGGGCAATCAGGCAGGTGAGTGTTTGTAGAGCAGAGGGATCTACGTGTGCAGGAACATGGTTCTTTGAAAGTGGCGCCACAGGTAGATAGGGTGGTCAAGAAGGGTTTTGGCACATTGATCTACATTAGTCAGAGTACTGGGTCTGGAAGTTGGGCGGTTAGGTTACAGTTGTACAGGACATTGGTGAGGCTACATTTGGAATTACAGTTTTGCCACCCAGTTACAGGAAAGATATTGTTAAGCTGGAAAGGGTGCAGAGAAGATTTACAAGTAGTTGCCAGATTCAGATTCAGATTCAGATTCAGATTCAATTTTAATTGTCATTGTCAGTGTACAGTACAGAGACAACGAAATGCATTTAGCATCTCCCTTGAAGTGCGATATAGCAAACGATTTGAATAAAAAAAATAATAAGTGTCCGGGGGGGGGGGGGGGGGGGGGGGGGGTGATTGGCAGTCACCGAGGTACGTTGTTTAGTAGAGTGACAGCCGCCGGAAAGAAGCTGTTCCTCGACCTGCTGGTTCGGCAACGGAGAGACCTGTAGCGCCTCCCGGATGGTAGGAGGGTAAACAGTCCATGGTTGGGGTGAGAGCAGTCCTTGGCGATGCTGAGCGCCCTCCGCAGACAGCGCTTGCTTTGGACAGACTCAATGGAGGGGAGCGTGGAACCGGTGATGCGTTGGGCAATTTTCACCACCCTCTGCAATGCCTTCCGGTCGGAGACAGAGCAGTTGCCATACCATACTGTGATGCAGTTGGTAAGGATGCTCTCGATGGTGCAGCGGTAGAAGTTCACCAGGATCTGAGGAGACAGATGGACCTTCTTCAGTCTCCTCAGGAAGAAGAGATGCTGATGAGCCTTCTTGATCAGAGTAGAGGTATTGTGGGTCCAAGAGAGGTCATCGGAGATGTTGACTCCCAGGAACCTGAAGCTAGAAACACGTTCCACCTCCGTCCCGTTAATGTGGATGGGGGTGTGCGTGCCGCCTCTGGACTTCCTGAAGTCTACAATGAGCTCCTTGGTCTTCTTGGAGTTAAGGGCCAGGTTGTTGTCAGCGCACCATGCTGCTAAGTGCTGGACCTCCTCCCTGTAGGCCAGCTCATCGTTGTTGCTGATGAGGCCAACCTGAGGGCCTGAGCTATAGGGAGAGGTTGAGCAGGCTTGAACTCTATTCCTTGGATTGCAGAAGGATGAGGGGTGATCTTATAGAGGTGTAGATCATGAGAAGAATAGGTTGGGTAAATGTAGTCATTTAGCCAAGTCAAGTCAATAGAGTTTATTGTCATGTGTCCCAGATAGGACAATGACATTCTTGCTTGCTGCAGCACAACAGAATATTGTAAAATAAATATAGAACAGTTCAGTTCAATATACACATAAATAAGCAGATAAAGTGCAATAGGCTGTTACAGTTCAGAGTCTGTTTGTTGTCGAGTTTAATAGCCTGATGGCTGTGGGGAAGGAGCTGAACCTGGATGTAACAGATTTCAGACTCCTGTACCTTCTGCCCGATGGTAGGGGAGAAATGAGTGCGTGGCCAGGATGGTGTGGGTCCTTGATGATGTTGGCTGCCTTTTTGAGGCAACGACTGCGATAGATCCCTTCAATGGTGGGGAGGTCAGAGCTGATGATGGACTGGGCAGTGGTCACAACTTTCTGCATCCTTTTCCACTCCTGGACACTCAGGATGCCAAACCAAGCCACGATGCCTTGGTCAGCATGCTCAGTCAGCATGCTCTCTACTGTGCCAGAGTAGGGAATCAAGAACCAGATGACTTAGGTTTAAGGTGAGAGAGAAAGATTTAATAGGAACCTGAGGGCAACTTTTTTTACCCAAAGTTGTGGGTATATGCAACGAGCTGCCAGAGGAGGTAGTTTAGGCAGGAATTGGACTCCATGCCACTGGATCCTGACCCAGATCTGTCAAGGACCGTGGGGTGTGCACCAGTCTCCCCACGTTAAACAAAGTCACGCACTGGCGTCCTCCAGCCGTGGAGACACCCATGGTCAGCCATGACCGAGGGGGGCCTAAAGGACCTGTGCCACCAGCATGCGATTGCATGTGGCTAACGTGAGCAAACGTGGTGGCTTGACGCGTACGGCCACGCGGGGCCGGTCCCACTTCCAACCGTGGAGCCGTCTGGAGTTGTGCGGGGCTGGTCTCGACATCATACTCACCAATCAGCTGGGCAGGAGGCGGGCCGACTGAATTTGGACGTCGCACAGCCACGGTGGTTATGTCACCGCGCAACGGCATGCCGGGTGGTGACGTCATCGCGCAACGCCACCCGCTTGGCATACACCGTCAAGACGCTGCGTATGGCATCAAGACGCTGCGTATGCCCGTCGAGGCGCTGCATGTGGCCTCAATGCGGCTGCGGGTCAACAGGCCGTTGCCCCGTGGAATTTTTGGACAGTCAGTTTTTCGGATCCCGCGCGATGGCGGGACCAGCCCCGCACAACTCCATACGGCTCCAGCGATAGAAGTGGGACCGGCCCCGCGAGGCCGTACAGCTCACGCGACCGCGTTAGGTCACGCTTGCCGCATGCAGTCGCGTGCTGGTGGGACAGGCCCTTAAGACTAAGACCTGTCCTTGAAAGATTTACTACAGATAAACTGGAATGTGGAAATTACAGTCAGATCAACCATTATCTTGTTATTGGAGGAGGAGGCGGCTCAGTAAAATGAACGGCCTCCCCCGCTGTTAATTCATATGTTTGTAAGAGGGCGGCAAAGTGCTCAAGTGGGTTGTGATGTTCTTCCTCGAGTTTATAATGTGTTGTACATTCGCTGGACCAAGGTAATCTTGTCCCATCTTTCTGTTTCTGCAGTTCACTCAACGGTTCAAACGGTCACCCTGGTGTCAGCAGCCCCTCCATCCCCTGCGTGCAGTCAGACACTTGTGCACGAAACCTTCTCTCCAGATCCTGAATTTCTGATGACGGCCGATCTGGATAAGTCTACAATGCAGATGATTGATTGGTTGACACTTATTGATCAAATGATCAAGTCCAGCATAATTACAGTTGGTGATCTCGAGGAGATTCATGAAACCATCGTTCGCCTGAAGGTATGGAAATCAACTCTCTTATTATTGTAAAAGCTGCCAGTTGGGCCTTTTTAATATAATAAAATACTTCAAACCGTTGCAAACAAACTTCAGCATTGGAAGATATGCAGCCTTAGATTCAGATTCAGATTCAATTTTAATTGTCATTGTCAGTATACAGTACAAAGACAACGAAATGCATTTAGCATCTCCCTTGAAGAGCGACATAGCAAACGATTTGAATAAATAATAATAAGTGTCCGGGGGGGGGTGGTGATTGGCAGTCACCGAGGTACGTTGTTGAGTAGAGTGACAGCCGCCGGAAAGAAGCTGTTCCTCGACCTGCTGGTTCGGCAACGGAGAGACCTGTAGCGCCTCCCGGATGGTAGGAGGGTAAACAGTCCATGGTTGGGGTGAGAGCAGTCCTTGGCGATGCTGAGCGCCCTCCGCAGACAGCGCTTGCTTTGGACAGACTCAATGGAGGGGAGCGTGGAACCGGTGATGCGTTGGGCAATTTTCACCACCCTCTGCAATGCCTTCTGGTCGGAGACAGAGCAGTTGCCATACCATACTGTGATGCAGTTGGTAAGGATGCTCTCGATGGTGCAGCGGTAGAAGTTCACCAGGATCTGAGGAGACAGATGGACCTTCTTCAGTCTCCTCAGGAAGAAGAGACGCTGATGAGCCTTATTAGTGTCCAATAGGTGGACAGCCTTAACATTTGGGATCTGGAAGCAATTGTAGGTTAATAAAGGCCCGGTCCCACAATGCGAGTTCACCCAAGAGCTCTCCCGAGTTTAAAAAAAAATCAAACTCGTGGTAAGTACGTAGCGGGTATGTCGGAGCTCGTGGAAGTCTCGTCGCGGCTCGTAATGTCAACGGCAGGTACTCGGGAAAACGCGGTAACTCGTGAAGTTTTTTCAACAGTGTGAAAAATTTCCAAGAGTAAAAAAATACTCATGATGAGGAACCACGAGTTTGGGATTTTTTTTTTAACTCGGGAGAGCTCTTCGGTAAACGCATCATGGGACAGGGGCTTTAGCATGAATATGTGTAGCAGCAGCAGATAGAATGTGGAGAGAGTGGTTAAACAGGGATGTTGGGAGGCTGATAGTATATTGGTGGTAGACAAAAATGCCGAAAGAAATAGGCAACGTTTCGGGCCGAAACCCTTCGAAGAAAGCGTTGCCTATTTCCTTCGCTCCATAGATGCTGCCTCGCTCCATAGATGCTGCCTCACCCGCTGAGTTTCTCCAGCATTTTTGTCCACCTTCGATTGTCCAGCATCTGCAGTTCCTTCTTAACAGGATGATAGTGGTATTGGTTTTTTTTATTGTCATGTGTACGGAGAGACGGTTCAATGGTTCTTTATTCCTCATATGTCCGGAGGTACAGTGACATTTTTGTATACAGTTCAGTATAGGTAGCACTTAGATGCATCTTAGATAGGCATCCTAGATACGGTACAAGTGTATCGCAAAAAGAAGATGGACACAAAAAGCTGGAGTAACTCTGCGGGTCAGACAGCATCTCTGGGGGGAAAGGAACAGGAGACGTTTCTGGTTGACACCCATTTTCAGACTGAAGAACCCATTTTCAGACTGAAGAAGGGTCTCCACCCGAAATGCCACCTATTCTCTTTTCACCAGAGATGATGTCTGTCTGACCCACTGAGTTTCTCCAGCCTTTTGTGTCTATCTTCAGATTAAAGCAGCATCTGCACAAGTGTACAGCAGTCGTGAATGGTGAGACCGTATACAGTCGCCAGATTTGGCACCAATTTCAAGTCGCCTTTGTGAAGTGTTCCACTACTCCGTGCAGCTACAGGCTACGTCCAGCCCACGCCCTCGGCCTTTTCATGTTCATAAGTGATAGGAAAAGAATTAGGCCATTCGGCCCACCAAGCCTACTCCACCCTTCAATCATGGCTGATCTATCTTTTCCTTTCAACCCCATTCTTCTGCTTTCTCCCCATAACCCCTCACACCTGTAATAATCAAGAATCTGTCAATCTCCAACTTAAATCCAAAATATCCATCTCCTTTGGCCTCTGGTCCTAGACTCTCCCACCAGTGGAAACATCCTCTCCACGTCCAGTCTGAAGAAGGGTTTTGGCCCGAAACGTTGCCTATTTCCTTCACTCCATAGATGCTGCTGCACCCGCTGAGTTTCTCCAGCACTTTTGTCTACTCTCTCCACATCCACTCTATCCAGGCCTTTCACTATTCGGTAAGTTACAATGAGGTCCCCCGTCATTCTTCTAATCTCCAGCGAGTACAGGCCCAGTGCCATCAAAAGCTCATCATAGGTTAACCCACTCATTCCTGGGATCATTCTTGTAAATCTCCTGGGCTCTCTCTAATGCCAGCACATCCTTCCTCAGATATGGGGCCCAAAACTGCTCACAATACTCCAAATGCAGCCTAACCAGCGCCTTATAGAGCCTCAGCATTACAGCCCTATTTTTGGATGGGTCTCCATCGACCCACACCAGCGTCGAGGTGCACCGCACTGCCTCCCGCAGCTGGTTCGCTAACCTGCCCACTCCTCTTCGGTCCACGGGGCGAGCAGGGGCCGGGGTTGGCGTCCTACCTCTCTCCAGGCCAGACCTCCTGTTGGGTATGGCCGCAGCACGTCGCTGTGACCTTTTACCCTAAAAATAACCCTAACCCACCCTCCCTAAACACCCCTTGGCAGCTAATGTTTTCACAATACAAGTATATCACAAAATCAAATGCACATTTTAACAATAATAAAGTAACAAAACAGAATAAAGGCGGCTCCCCATCTTTAGACCCTCAATGTATGATAAAAAGGGGTTCCCATTTCAAATAAAACTTTTTCACAGTCCCCCTCAATGTGAATTTAATCTGCTATTGTATCTTCTGAGTGAGGGGTGAGGGGAGAAGAGGGATGCAAGTGGTCCTTGATGATATTGTCTTTGACCAAGCTGGCACCTGGGCTAATGGGGAGGGGACTGGTTTGCGTGCTAGGCTGAGCTGCGGGGCAGATCAATGGTCTATCTGTCCATTCAATCATGTTTCAGATTTCTAGTTGTCTTAGTTTCACAGCAAAAAAAAATGTGTTGTATTTGAATGCAATTGAGGGATTAGTTTATCCTCCATATTTATCACAATCACATTGCTGAAGAATGTTTGCTGTTGGTTTGTTAGGAGTTAAATTGTGTATATGAGCAAAGCACAAGTGCTGGACTACCTCTGCGGGCTAGGCAGCAGCTGTGGGGTACATGGATAGGCGATGTTTTGGACTGGATTGATAGGGAGAGAGAGCTGGGAAACAGTTTGCTGGTGGGACAAAGCCTCCCCGGGTACTTTCCTCTGCAGCCGCATGAGGTGCAACACCTGTCCCTATCCCTCATCTCTCACATCCATCCGCAGCCCGTCCAGGTGAGACACAAGTTCCAATGCACCATCTCTATCCTTACCCACTGCATTCGATGTTCCTGATGTGACGTACTTTACATCTGTGAGACCAAGCGTAGGCTAATCAAACCGAAGAGAGACACAAAATGCTGGAGTCACTCAGCGGGACAGGCAGCATCTCTAGAGAGAAGGAATGGGCGAAGTTTCGGGTCGTTCTCCAGCATTGTGTGTCTATCGTCGATTTAAACCAGCATTTGCAGTTCCTTCCTACACTTGGAGACTAAACGACCGTTGTGTTGAACACTTGCACTTGGTCTGCCTAGACCATCTGGATCTCGCTGTTTTAAGTCCCCTCCCCATTCCTATGCATTGTTGTTCTGGGCCTCCATCATTGCCAGAGTGAAGGCACACTCAAACTGGAGGAACTGCACCTTATATTCTGCTTGAGTAGCTTACAGCCCAATGATATGAACAGTGAATTCTCCAATTGTAGGTACCCCCCTGGTATATTTCCCCCTCTCGTCTGAGTCCCACCTGGGTGCATATCCATCTCCCACTATTGCGCCACTTTCCCATTCCTCTCACCCCCTTCCACCATTCTCACTACCTCTAAGCTTCATATTACACCCTTTTTTTAAATCTCTGGCGTTTGTCCACCCACCTGCCAACCAAAACCCTTCTGACTTAGCAAGGCCTTGTCCTGCCCCCAACTCACTGTCACAATCAGTCTGAAGAAGGGTCTTGACTGGAAACGGGCCTGTTCATGTCCTCCAGAGATGCTGCCTGACCCGCTGAGTTACTCTAGCACATTGTGGTTAACTCAAGATTGCAGCATCTGCAGTTCCTTGCTTCTCTGAAACTCATTCATGGATCTTTTTGGAAGCAGACCACCAAGAATGAGCTGGAGCAGCAGCGTCCCCGGCTAGATGCTATTTTCACTCTTGCCCAGAACCTGAAGAATAAAACAGCCGACTTGGAGGAACGAACTGCGATCACTGAGCGATGTGAGTAAGGTTCTCTCGCCAATGCTTGCCGATAACATCCGCCATTGGTTTTTATTCCTGTAAACGAGATGCATTTTCGAATATGTTACCAACAGGAAATGTGTATGAATTCTAAACAGCATTGTTCCTGTTTGTGGAGTAATAGACATCAGAGAGAGAATGGCTGAAGAAGGGGTCTCGACCCGAAACATCACCCATTCCTTCTCTCCAGAGATGCTGCCTGTCCCGCTGTGTTACTCCAGCTTTGTGTCTATCTTCACTTTCCATAAGATTTCGCCTTAGTAAAGTGTCAGCTTTGGACTGTTCTAACTGTGGACTCGCATATACAGGGTTCATCTTACATAGAACATAAAACAGTACAGCACAAGAACAGATTCTTTGTCCTGTGCTGAACACTGCCTAGCTCTTGTCGGCCTGCACCTAATCTTTCCCTCCATATGCTTATGTCTATCCAAATGTTTCGTAGATGCCATTATTGTATTAGCCTCCACCACCAACCCCAGCAGCACATTCGAGTCACTTGCCAACCTCTGAGTAACACAAAAAACCCTGCCCCGCACATCTCCTTTAAACTGTGCCCCTATCGTAATAAGCTCTGCCCTGACTTGTGTAGGGTACTTGTGTAGTCAGATTTTATGCAAGTCAGAATCGCCTTAGAACTGAGTAGAAACGAATTAGAAACTGCAAAAATGCATCTTGTCGGCGACTCGGGGGGAGAGGGAGGCGGTGGTGGAGGGGTGGAGTGGCAGAGCGGACAAAAGTAACGGCCAATTGGAAGAAGTGGCAGCTGGGGAGAAGGGAGGGAGCCCCATGGTGACCGAGTGCATCCTGTCGGTGGCGTCGGCCTAAAGAAAGAGCTGTCGGCCCGGGTTACAAGGTGAGTCGCAACAACAGCCGCTCAACGGGACGGTGCGGCAGCTGGGGAAGAAGGGCTCACTGGTGAACCTTGTTGAAGGTGTCGGCGACTCAGCCGTCAGTTGCTATCCACCGCCTCCCTCGTTCTCGCTCACCTTCCCAGAGTCGCACCGATAACGGCCGAAACCGGGAGAACAGTGAGCCCGGGCGCCACTTTTATTACATCTATGAAGCTGATGGGAAGCCCTCACCACCCTCCTGTTGACATAACACAGAGCATTCAGGGAACGGGACCACCTCAAGTGCCGCTACACCCCTCCCTTCTTCATCTCAAATTGCCCTTGCATGTTAGTATTCTCCACGCTTCTCCTTGATGAAAACACATGCAAAGTACTCGTACAACTCCAGACTGCAAGTGCAAATTCTCTCCTTTATCCTTCCTTCTCTCTGGTTACCCACTTGGTTTTATATAAGTTTAACAAGTTTGGGGATTTTCTTTACTATTGCCTTGCCAAAGTCGTATTGTGACTCCTTTTGGCCCTTCTAATCACACGCTTGAGTTCTTCCCTTCTTTCTTTATATTCCTCAAAAGCATTGTCTGATTCTATAATCTTAAACCTCGCATGTGCTTCCTTTTTCTTTTTGACCAAGTTTATCTCCGCTTTGTTCTTCCCTCCTCCTCACTGGAACATGCCGACGCTGAGCTTCAATCACCTGGACTTCAAACATCTCCCACATGTCAGTGTGGACTTACCCAATAACAATTGCTTCCCAAGTGTAGCCTCTTGAGCTCCTGCCTAATAATGTTGTTATTTACCTTACTCCAATTTAGTACCTTTCCACAAGGTCTAGCCTTCTCCCTTGCTCAAAACAAATGCAACATTTATGGAGAAACAAACAACTATAGGTGCTGGTTTTCAAAGGTTCACAGAACTTGTGGAGTAATCATCACTATCCCCTTCCATGAAATGACTAGTCACAGAGTCAGGCTCATCCCCAATACGACGTGCAGTATATTTCCTTCTCGAGTTGGGCTGTCCACGCACTGTTTCAACAAACCCTGTTGGATACACCTCTCCAATTCTGCTCCATCCAAGCCTTTGGCACTGAGCAAGTCCCAGTTAATATTGGGGAAAGTTAAAGTCACCCATTAATAAAAGCCTGCTGCTTTGGCATCTTTCGGTAATCTGTCTCCGTATCTGTTCCTCTATCTTCTGCTTGCAACTGGGGAGCCTGTGGTACAATCCCATTAGAGTGCTTGCATCTTTACTCTATCTAATCACTCCCCATATTGCCTCACCAGACAAAGCCTCCAGTGTGTCCTCTCTGAGTGCCGCTGTGACAGCCTCTAGCATTAGTAGCGCAACTCTTTTGCCTCCTTCTCGATCACATCTAAAATGTTGAAACTCCGCGACCTTGAGCCTTCAGTCGTGCCCCTCTCACAACCATGTTTTTGCAATGGTCACATAGAAACATAGAAAATAGGTGCAGGAGTAGGCCATTCGGCCCTTCCAGCCTGCACTGCCATTCAATATGATCATGGCTGATCATCCAACTCAGTATCCAGTACCTGCCTGCTCTCCATACCCACGATCCCTTTTGCCACAAGGGCCGCATCTAACTCCCTCTTAAATATAGCCAATGAACTGGCCTCAACTACCTTCTGTGGCAGAGAATTCCACAGATTCACCACTCTCTTGTGAAAAATATTTTTCTCATCTCGGTCCTAAAAGACTTTCCCCTTATCCTTAAACTGTGACCCCCTTTTTCTGGACCTCCCCAACATCGGGAACAATCTTCCTGCATCTAGCCTGTCACAACATCATAATCCCATCACTGACACCGGCTCTGCATTCATCTGCCTTGCATTGAAATAAACACACTTCAGCACATCAGCCTCGCCTCCCCCACCCCTCCCCCCTTCTATCTTCAGTTTAAACCTTCCTATGGCACCAGCGAACCCCCCTGCAAAGATGTTGTCCCCTTCGGTTAAGGTGCAGCCTGTCCCTCTTGTAAGGGTCACCTCTGCCCCAGAACAGATGGCAATTGTCAAAAAATCCAAAACTCTTCCCCCTGCACCAACTCCTGAGCCACAGATTCATCCTGCTACTCTGCCTGCCTAGGTTGGGTGAATTACATTGAAGTAACTGATGAATGTTCCAGATTATTATCATGTTCCCTTCCTGGTATTTTTATATTTGCTCTTCCTATGTTTTACTAAAATGAAAATAGACACAAAATGCTGGAGTAACTCGTATATAAGTTAATGCGTGACGACTCGGGTCGAGACCCTTCAGCTTGAAGAAGGGTCTCGACCTGAATCCTCACCCATTCCTTCTCTCCAGAGATGCTGCCTGTCCCGCTGAGTTACTCCAGCTTCTTGTGTCTATCTTCTGTGTAAACCAGCATCTGCAGTTCCTTCCTACACATTTGACTAAAATGACTTTATTTTACTTAAAACAGCCAAATATTTTCACAGTACATAAATGTTTCATGTAATTTTTACAGAAACCTGTGCACCTGGGATACTGCTTTAAAGCTATTGGGTGCATATTTGCAGAATGTTGGCAGAAATGTGCTCTGATGTTTCAAGTTTAAATTTTGCACCTTACCTGAGTATGAAAGCATTTACTGTATGTGTACCTTTACGTTTGTGTTTCTGTGCAGTGGTAAGGGTTCAGAACCAGTGGGATAGCACGCATCAAAGATTAGAGGCACGGCAGATACAGCTGGAGAAACTGCTTGGTGATAGCATGCAGTGGGAGGAAGAATGGCAGGCAGCTGAACGACTGGTTGGCCAGAGTGACATTCGCCTGCAGTCCCTGCTGCAAGTTACATCAGATCCCTTTGATCCACAGCTCGCAGAAAGCAAGGTAACCTCTCATCTTTGAACTGCACACCTATTGCAGACTGTTGGTGGAATGGAATACTTTATTGTCACCTGTATCTGGGCACAGTGAGATTCTTTGCCTGCATACCCCCGGTATACAAATAGCAGCCACCTAGGGCACTGACAAAGTTACAAAGCACGCCGGCTCCTGCTTTGTTCTCTCCCCCTCCCCCACGCAGGGTCCCCATTGTCCATTGTTCTTCCCCCTCCCTCACGGCGGTCCCCCTCACGCTCACATCGACCGCTGAGGCCCATCGCCACGTGGCTTCACCGCCGCATAGGCCCCACCGCCGTTGCCGTGGCCCCACGGCCGTGAGGATTCACCGCTGCCGCCGATTCACCGCTGCCAGCGCCCCACTTGGCGTATCCGTCTCGTTCGGCGGTTGACGCCATCATTGACCGCCGCACCGACCTCCCCAAAACGCTGCCGAGTCCTCTCCTGTGGCCTCCGTGGTGCCAACCCCGGCTCCAACAACCTCCGCTCCAACCTGCGAGGTGAGGCTCCTCCGACCCGCGAGGCCCCAGCCGGGCTCCACCCCTGGCTTCTCCGCGGCCATCTGGTAAGCATCGAGACCGCAGTGCCTCGATAACGGCCTCTGGGAAGCCTTCTGCCGCATGAGCCGACAGGAAGATTTTTATTTTGAAAGATGTTGAAGGGCTTGAATTTTAGTCTTGAAGTCTCAAAAAATAAAGTTTGTTTGATGACAGGACTGAGGATATTCCTGGGGGAATGTCCAGTGAGGTTATGTGGATGGAAATCAGAAATAAGACTGGGGTAATCATTTTGATGGGATTGTTTCAGAATGTAGAGATTAGCATGAAACAACCCCTATGACACACAGCGTCCTCACTGGCCAGAGCTCACCTATACATTAGTTCAATCCTACATATGAGGGACAAATTACAGAAGGCGATTACCTTACAAACCTGCAGGTCTTTTGAGTGTGGGAGGAAACTGGAGCAACGGGAGAAAGCCCACGGGATCACAGGATGAATGTACAAACTCCATACAGACAGCACCTGTAGTCCAGATCGAATCCAGGTCTCTGGTGCTGTAAAGCAGCAACTCTACCGCTGCGCCATCCTGCTGCATAGGGAGTTAGCGGGAATTAGATAAGCAAATTTGTAGAATGGTCGCAAATAGCTACGAGAACAGTAGGGTTGTACCATGAGGTAATTTTTAACTGCCCTAACTAATATTGATTGGAATACATATTGCCATGGGCTTGGCTGGAATGGAATTTGTCAAGTGTGTCCAGGATATTACTCAAGCAGTATGTGTAAGGCCCGACTAGAGAAGGAGCATTACTGACCTCCCATTGGGATATAAGGCAGGGAAAGTGACTGAAGCGTCAGTGGGGGAGTACTTGGGACCTGGAACTGGAGTTATAGTTGTTTTAAAATGGTCCTGGGAAAGATAAATTGAACCATAAATTGAGGCAAGGTTAAATTAAATAGCATTGGTCAGGACTGCATGGAACAGCTTCTTTCCTACAGCCATCGGGCTATTAAACACTACAACCTCCATTAAGGTCTGAACTACACAGGCTATTATTGCTTATTGTTTTCAAGAAGGAACTACAGATGCTGGAAGATCGAAGGTACACAAGAGAGTCAAGAGTCAAGAGTCAATTTAATTGTCATTTGGACCCCTAGAGGTCCAAACGAAATGCCGTTTCTGCAGCCATACATTACACACAAATAGACCCAGACACAACATAATTACATTTTACATAAACATCCATCACATAACTGTGATGGAAGGCCAGAAAAAACTTATCTCTCCACTGCACTCTCCCCCCCCCGATGTCAGAGTCAAAGTCAAAGCCCCCGGCTGGCGATGGCGATTGTCCCGCGGCCATTAAAGCCACGCCGGGTGGTGCAAGGTCGCACACCGGGTCTTGGTGTTGGAGCCCCCGGTGTGCGCTCGCAAAGTCCCGCGGCCATTCCAGCCGCGCGGGGCGGTGATGTTAGGCCCCGCTCCAGGAGCTCTTCGACCCCGCAACACGGGCGGGAGAATTCGCCGTTGCAGGAGCCCTGAAAAGCGGTCTCTCTCCAGGGATCCGCGGGCTCCCGGCGCCGCCGTCCACAGACCCGCAGCAGCAGCCTCCGACTCTCCGGTAGCAGCAGCAGCAGCAGCAGCAGCAGCAGCAGCGCTCCTCCACCGCTCCAACCGCTCCGGACTCGGCCAGCCCCGCGACGGCGACGGTGAGTAGCACCAGAGTCCCCGGCTTCTTCCTGTTGGAGGCCGCTCCTCGTTGCGGCCCCAACGACAACGGAAACCCGACGAGAAAAAGGTCGGGTCTCCAGTGCAGGGAGAGATTTAGAAAGTTTCCCCCCCCCCCCCCCCACCCCCCCCCCCACACCCACCCCCACCAAAAAAAAACAAAAACCACAAAAAAAAAAAAACAAAAAAACTACATTAAAACACAGACAGAAAATAATAAAAACGCGGACAGACTACAGAGGCCGCTGCTGGCTAGAGCCGCGCCGCCTACCGGAAACACAAAATTGCTGGAGAAACTCAGCGGGTGCAGCAGCATCTATGGCGCGAAGAAAATAGGCAACGTTTCGGGCCGAAACCCTTCTTCAGACTGATGGGGGGTGGGAGGGGAGAAGGAAGGAAAAAGGGGAGGAGGAGGAGCCCGAGGGCGGGGGGATGGGAGGAGACAGCTCGAGGATTAAGGAAGGGGAGGAGACAGCAAGGGCTAGCAAAATTGGGAGAATTCAACATTCATGCCATCAGGATGCAAGCTGCCCAGGCGGAATATGAGGTGCTGTTCCTCCAATTTCCGGTGTTGCTCACTCTGGCAATGGAGGAGACCCAGGACAGAGAGGTCGGATTGGGAATGGGAGGGGGAGTTGAAGTGCTGAGCCATCGGGAGTTCAGGTAGGTTATTGCGGACTGAGCGGAGGTGTTCGGCGAAACGATCGCCCAACCGCCGCTTAATCTCCCCGATGTAAATCAGCTGACATCTAGAGCAGACTCCATCGCAGGGGACAGACTTCTGACCGACATACACTACAAACCAACTGACTCACATGGCTATCTGGACTACACGTCTTCCCACCCTGCCCCCTGTAATGACTCCATCCCCTACTCCCAATTCCTCCGCCTACGCCGCATCTGTTCCCAGGATGAGACATTCCATACCAGGGCATCGGAAATGTCCTCGTTCTTCAGGTAACGAGGATTCCCCTCCACCACCATAGATGAGGCTCGCACCAGGGTCTCATCCATACCCCACAAAACTGCTCTCTCTCCCCATCCACGCACTCGCAACAAGGGCAGAGTCCCCCTGGTCCTCGCCTTTCACCCCATCAGCTGGCAAATACAACACATAATCCTCCGCCATTTCCGCCACCTCCAACGTGACCCCACCACTCGCCACATCTTCCCATCTCCCCCCATGTCTGCCTTCCGCAAAGACCGCTCCCTCCACAACTCCCTTGTCAATTCTTCCCTTCCCTCCCGTACCACACCCTCCCCGGGCACTTTCCGTTGCAACCGCAAGAAATGCAACACCTGTCCCTTCACCTCCCCCCTCGACTCCATTCAAGGTCCCAAGCAGTCGTTCCAGGTGCGACAAAGGTTCACCTGTATCTCCTCCAACCTCATCTACTGCAACCGCTGCTCTAGATGTCAGCTGATTTACATCGGGGAGACTAAGCGGCGGTTGGGCGATCATTTCGCCGAACACCTCCGCTCAGTCCGCAATAACCTACCTGAACTCCCGGTGGCTCAGCACTTCAACTCCCCCTTCCATTCCCAATCCGACCTCTCTGTCCTCGGTCTCCTCCATTGCCAGAGTGAGCAACACCGGAAATTGGAGGAACAGCACCTCATATTCCGCCTGGGCAGCTTGCATCCTGATGGCATGAATGTTGAATTCTCCCAATTTTGCTAGCCCTTGCTGTCTCCTCCCCTTCCTTAACCCTCGAGCTGTCTCCTCCCATCCCCCCGCCCTCGGGCTCCTCCTCCTCCCCTTTTTCCTTCCTTCTCCCCTCCCACCCCCCTATCAGTCTGAAGAAGGGTTTCGGCCCGAAACGTTGCCTATTTTCTTCGCTCCATAGATGCTGCTGCACCCGCTGAGTTTCTCCAGCATTTTTGTATACCTTTGTGTCGAGGCACAGATCTGGGGAAGGGTATAAAACAATTTCTGCAGCATTGCCGGTCCCAAAGAGCACAGTGGCCTCCGTCATTCTTAAATGGAAGAACTTTGGAACCACCAGGACTCTTCATAGAGCTGGCCGCCCGGCCAAACTGAGCAATCAGGGGAGAAGGGCCTTGGTCAGGGAGGTGACCAAGAACCCGATGGTCCCTCTGACAGAGCTCCAGAGTTCCTCTGTGGAGATGGGAGAACCTTCCAGAAGGACAACTATATCTGCAGCACTCCACCAATCAGGCCTTTATGGTAGAATGGCCAGACGGAAGCCACTCCTCAGTAAAAGGCACGTGACAGCCCACTTGGAGTTTGCCAAAAGGCACCTAAAGGAACCTCGGACCATGAGGAACAAGATTCTCGGGTCTGATGAAACCAAGATTGAACTCATTAGCCTGAATGCCAAGCATCATGTCTGGAGGAAACCAGGCACCGCTCATCACCTGGCCAATACCATACCTACGGTGAAGCATGGTGGTGGCAGCATCATGCTGTAGGGATGTTTTTCAGCGGCAGGAACTGGGAGACTAGTCAGGTTCGAGAGAAAGATGAACGGAGCAAAGTACAGAGAGATCCTTGATGGAAACCTGCTCCAGAACCTCAGGCTGGGGCAGAGGTTCAGGACCTCAGACTGGGGCAGAGGTTCACCTTCCAACAGGACAACGACCCTAAGCACACAACCAAGACAATGCAGGAGTGGCTTTGTGACAAGTCTGTGAATGTCCTTGAGTGGCCCAGCCAGAGCCCGGACTTGAACCCAATCGAACATCTCTGGAGGGACCTGAAAATAGCCGCGCATCGACACTACCCATCCAACCTGACAGAGCTTGAGAGGATCTGCAGAGAAGAATGGGAGAAATTACCCAAATACATTGAACAATTGAACAATTTTTTTTTTTCGGTATTCACCAAGGAGAAGGATATTGAATTATGTGAGGTAAGGGAAACTAGTAGAGTAGCTATGGATACTATGAGGTTCAAAGTAAAAGAAGTACTGACACTTTTGAAAAATATAAAAGTGGATAAGTCTCCAGGTCCTGACAGGATATTCCCTAGGACATTGAGGGAAGTTAGTGTAGAAATAGCCGGGGCTATGACAGAAATATTTCAAATGTCATTAGAAACGGGAATAGTCCCCGAGGATTGGCGTACTGCGCATGTTGTTCCATTGTTTAAAAAGGGTTCTAAGAGTAAACCTAGCAATTATAGACCTGTTAGTTTGACTTCAGTGGTGATGGCAAATTAATGGAAAAGATACTTAGAGACAATATATATAAGCATCTAGATAAACAGGGTCTGATTAGGAACAGTCAACATGGATTTGTGCCTGGAAGGTCATGTTTGACTAATCTTCTTGAATTTTTTGAAGAGGTTACTAGGGAAATTGACGAGGGTAATGCAGTGGATGTTGTCTATATGGACTTTAGTAAGGCCTTTGACAAGGTTCCTCATGGAAGGTTGGTTAAGAAGGTTCAACTGTTGGGTATAAATGCAGGAATAGCAAGATGGATTCAACAGTGGCTGAATGGGAGAAGCCAGAGGGTAATGGTGGATGGCTGTTTATCGGGTTGGAGGCAGGTGACTAGTGGGGTGCCTCAGGGATCTGTGTTGGGTCCTTTGTTGTTTGCCATGTACATCAATGATCTGGATGAAGGTGTGGTAAATTGGATTAGTAAGTATGCAGATGATACCAAGATAGGGGGTGTTTGTGGATAATGAAGAGGATTTCCAAAGTCTACAGAGTGATTTAGGCCATTTGGAAAAATGGGCTGAAAGATGGCAGATGGAGTTTAATGCTGATAAATGTGAGGTGCTACACCTTGGCAGGACAAATCAAAATAGGACGTACATGGTAAATGGTAGGGAATTGAAGAATACAGTTGAACAGAGGGATCTGGGTATAACCGTGCATAGTTCCTTGAAGGTGGAATCTCATATAGATAGGGTGGTAAAGAAAGCTTTTGGTATGCTAGCCTTTATAAATCAGAGCATTGAGTATAGAAGCTGGGATGTAATGTTAAAATTGTACAAGGCATTGGTGAGGCCAAATCTGGAGTATGGTGTACAATTTTGGTCGCCAAATTATAGGAAGGATGTCAACAAAATAGAGAGAGTACAGAGGAGATTTACTAGAATGTTGCCTGGGTTTCAACAACTAAGTTACAGAGATAGGTTGAATAAGTTAGGTCTTTATTCTCTGGAGCGCAGAAGGTTAAGGGGGGGACCTGATAGAGGTCTTTAAAATGATGAGAGGGATAGACAGAGTTGATGTGGACAAGCTTTTCCCTTTGAGAATAGGGAAGATTCAAACAAGAGGACATGACTTCAGAATTAAGGGACACAAGTTTAGGGGTAATATGAGGGGGAACTTCTTTACGCAGAGAGTGGTGGCGGTGTGGAATGAGCTAGTGGAAGTGGTGGAGGCAGGTTCATTGGTATCATTTAAAAATAAATTGGATAGGCATATGGATGAGAAGGGAATGGAGGGTTATGGTACGAGTGCAGGCAGGTGGGACTAAGGGGAAAAAAAATTTGTTCGGCATGGACTTGTAGGGCCGAGATGGCCTGTTTCCGTGCTGTAATTGTTATATGGTTATATGGTTATACAGGTCCAGAGACCCGGGTTCGATCCTGACTACGGGTGCTGTCTGTACGGAATTTGTACCTTCTCATCGTGATTGTGTGGGTGTGTGGGTTTTCTCCAAGATCTTCAGTTTCCGCCCACACTTCAAAAACGTACAGGTTTTCAGGTTAATTGGCTTGGTATACAATTGTCACTAATGCATGTAGGACAGTGTTAATGTGTGAGGATTGCTGGTCGGTGCGGACTTGGTGGGCCGAATGGCCTGTTTCCACGCTGCATCTCTAAACTAAACTAAACTAAAGGAAGGGAGAATCCTAAGAGATTTTTTGTTGAAAGCAAACAGAGAGAATAGGATCCCTTCAGGATCAATGTGGGGCCACAGGAAATGGCTTAGGCCTTGAATTAACATTTACTGTAGAGAAAGGCAGAGAAGCTAGTGAATTCAGGGAAGAACAGTGATGCCTTGAAACAGATCCACATTACAAAATGTGAAGTGTTGGTTGTCTTGAAGCACATCAAGTTGTATAAATCCTTGGACCCCAACCAAGTATATCCTTCAACATTATGGGAAGCTGGGAAGAAATTGCTGAAGGCCGGCCAGAGATTTGTATCATTGTTAACCCCAGGTGAGGTACTGGAACCTCACCTGGAGATTCATGCTTTTATTTACGGACTGCAAGGACTACATTGGGAGCTACAAGAGGTGTTTTCCCACCTGCTAACATCTACGGTGGGAAAATTACTAGAGAGGATTCTGAGAGACAGGAAATACTTGCACTAGGAAAAGTAAGTTCTGATTAGGCACTTTTTTGCCTAAATGGTGGGAAATTTTGTCTCTTGAATATGATTGAATTTTCTGAGGATTGTGGAGGACAGGGATTTCAGCAAGGTCTTTGACGGGCGTGCATGGTAGACTGGTCCGGAGGGATGGATCGCATGAGTTCTAGGCTGAGCCAGGCAACTGGGTATAAAAGTAACAAGTGAGAGGATGATTGTGGAGGACTGTTCTGCAAATTAGATGCCTGTGTGCAGTGGTGTGCTGCAGCGCTTAGTGCTGTTGCTTGGCATCAACATTAGCCATTTGAATCAGATTGTAGTTGCCATGGTTAGTAATTTATGAATGACTCCTGATAGAGTCTTGCAGCGTGGAAATGTGCCCTTCAGCCTAACTTGCCCACACACCTCCCATTTATATTAGTCTTTCCTGCCTGCATTTGGCCCATATCCCTCTAAACATGTCCTATCCATGGTACACAAAAATGCTGGAGAAACTCAGCGGGTGCAGCAGCATCTATGGAGCGAAGGAAATGGGTAACGTTTCGGGCTGAAACCTATCCATGTACCGTCTAGTTGTTTCTTAAGCATTGCAATAGTACCTGCCTCAACCACATCCACTGGCAGCTTGTTCCATACACCCATTGTGGAAAACGTTACCCCTCAGGTTCCTTTTAAATCACCCCTCACCTTAAACCAATGTCCTCCAGTTCTTGATTCCCCTACTCTGGGCAAGAGAATTGGTGCGTCTACCTGATCTATTCCTCTCATGATTTTTACACCTCTATAAGATCACCCCTCATCCTCCTGCGCTCCAAGGAATAGACTCCTAGCTTGTTCAACCTCTCCCTATAGCTCAGGCCCTCGAGTCCAGGCTACATCTTAGTAAATCCTTTCTGCACCCATTCCAGCTTGACAGCATATGACATGGTGACCAAAACTGAACACACTACTCTAAATGCAGTTTCACCAACGTCTTATACAACTGCAACATGACCTTCCAACTTCTATACTCAATACTCTGACTGATGAAGGCCAATGTGCCAAAAGCCCTTTTGACCACCCTATCTACATGCAACACCATTTTCATGGAACTATGTACCTGTACTCCTAGATCCCTCTGCTCTGCAACCCTCCCCAGAACCCTACCATTCACTGTGTAGGTTCTGTCCATGTTAGTGCTCCCAAAATGCAACACCTCACATTTCTCTATATTAAATTCCATCAGCCATCCCTCAGCCCAGCTGCCCAACTGATCAAGATTCTGCTGCAATTTTTGACTACCATATTCACAATCTACAATACCACCTACTTTTGTGTCATCTGGAAACTTGCTAACCATGTCTTGTACGTTCTCATCCAAATCCTTGATATAGATGACAAACAACAATGGGCCCAGCATCGAACCCTGAGTCATGGGACTCCAGTCCGAAAAGGAACCTTCCACCATCACCCTCTGCTTTCTTCCATGAAGCCAATTTTAGGTCATAAGTGATAGGAGCAGAATGAGGCCATTCTGCCCATCAAGTCTACTCCGCCATTCAATCATGGCTGATCTATCTCTCTTTCCTAACCCTATTCTCCTGCCTTCGACTTGGCCTCCACAGCCTTCTGTGGCAAACAATTCCACAGATTCACCACCTGACTAATTAAATTCCTCTTCACCTCCTTCCTAAAGTAACCTCCTTTAATTCTGAGGCTATGACCTCAGGTCATAGATTCTCTCACTAGTGGAAATATCTTCTCCACATCCACTCTATCCAAGCCTTTCACTTATCTGAATTACAAACTTAGTGTGAGCAGGGAGGCAAGCCTTTGGGAAAGGTCCTGTTTCTGCTTGTATGTCTAAACTAAACTAAACCAAATACTGCTTGACTGAGCAGTGACTCAGACTTCAGGGTAACTGAACATCATGCTCAGTTGATCAATGTTTGGTTTCTACTTCAGCGTTGAGTTATAAATGTTTCAAGTGGAAAAAGTATCCATAATAAAATAGTTAGCTTTTATCCATTGTGTGCACGGAAGGAAAAAGCCCAATGGATGAATTGCTTCGTTTAGTTTAGAGATACAGCGCGGAAACAGGCCCTTCGGCCCACTGGACCAGCGAATCCCACACATTAACACTATCCCACACCCACTAGGGACATTTTTTTTTACATTTACCAAGCCAATTAACCTACAAACCAGTACGTCTTTGGAGTGTGGGAGGAAACCGAAGATCTCAGAGAAAACCCACGCAGGTACAAACTCCATACAGACAGCACCTGTAGTCGGGATCGAAACCAGGTCTTCGGCGCTGTGTTCGCTGTAAGGCAGCAACTCTACCGCTGCGCCACCGTGACCGCCCGTGACCACTATTGAGAATTAGATTTTTTTTTTTAAGTTTTTAGATTTAAATTTAAAGATTTTTGGTTATCTGCTGACATCTTTATGACTTGGTGTCATATATGTGTAGGAAGGAACTGCAGATGCTGATTTAAACTGAAGATAGACACAAAAAGCTGGACTATCTCAGCTGGTCAGACAGCATCTCTGGAGAAAATGAAGAGGTGATGTTTTGGGTCGAGACCCTTCGTCAGATATATTATATATTACCATATTATATTTCCAATTGATGAATTCCAAAAATAGTTAACATCCCTATGGATAAAACAATGTCTTTCTGAAAAGGATGAAATAGTGTAGGGCAGGTACTCCTGATGTAGTATATGTATTTTGTACTCTGGGGACAACCTGTAACTTTTGATGTGTTTTTCAGCTCTTCTTACAGGAGTTACATAAAGGGCAAACTACACTGACTTCTTTCAATAATCTCTCCAACCACTTGCTGAATGATTACGCAGCGGATGATACTCGGAAGGTGAAAGAAGATACCGAGAAAATCAATATGACCTGGGATAATATTAACCGCAGGTGAGGTTTTGGTCAAAAATGTATTGTTGATTTTATCTGTGAGAAAATCAGTTATTTCTGATCAGCCTGGTCATCGAATCATACAGCACGGAAACAGGGTCTTTGGCCCAAGTCATCCATGCCGAGCAAGATGTCCCATCTAACCTCATCACAGTTTAGTTTATTGTCACGTGTGTATTGTACAGTGAAAAGCTTTTGTTACGCGTTATCCAGTCAGCGGAAAGACAATATGTGATTACAATCGAGCCATTTACAGTGTAAATATAATGATAATGGAATAACGTTTAGTGCAAGGTAAAGCCAGCAAAGACCGATCAAGGATAGTCCATATCCCTCTATATCTTTCCAAGTGCCTTTTAAATAGACAATAGACAATATGTGCAGGAGTAGTGCCTTTCGAGCCAGCACCGCCATTCAATGTGATCATGGCTGATCATCACCAATTAGTACCCCGTTCCTGCCTTCTCCCCATATTTTTTGTCTTATCTAGCTCTTTCTTGAAATGATGCAGAGAACCTGCCTCCACCGCACTTTGAGGCAGAAAATTATATTATAGTACCTGCCTTAACTACCTTCTGTGGCAGCTTGTTCCATATACACCACCCACTGAGTGGGAAAATGTTGCCCCTGAGGTTCCAATTAAATCTTTTCCCCTCTCACCTAAACCAATGTCCTTTAGTTCTTGATTTCCCTATCCTAGCTAAAAGGCTCGATCCACATCATGATCTTTTACATCTCTACAAGATCACCCCCTCTGCCTGCTGAACTCCAAAGAATAATGTCCTAGATTACCCGACCTCTTCCTAGGGTGACCAAATATGAGCACAGTGCTCCATATGCGGCCTCACCAACATCTTGTACAACTGGAACATAACGTCCCAACTTATGTAACAATATCCTGACTGATGAAGGCCAATATATATCAAAAGCCTTCTTTACCACCCTATCTGTGATGCCACTTTCTGGGAACTATGTACCTGTGTACACTATGTACACTACAACACACTGTGAAGGTCCTGCCTTGGGTTGGCTTATCAAAATGCACCATCTCATGATTCTCCATTAGACATTCCCCCATTAGCCAGTTGGTCAAGATGCTGATGTAATGATTATTAACCATCTTCACTGTCGACGATACCAGCTACTTTAGTGTCATCTTCAAATTTACCCCATATGCCGTGTGTATTCTCATCCAAATCGTTAATATAAACCACAACCAGCCATGTGTCCAGCAGTGATCCCTCAGTCACAGGCCTCCAATCCGGAAAACAATCTTTCACCACCACTCTCTGCTAGGCCAAGGCGAGAGTATCAGCAACATAGAACAGTACAGTACAAGAACAGGCCTTTCGGACTACAATATTTGTGCCGAATATAATGCCAAGCTTTATCTACCTGCTCATGATACAAATCCCTCCATTCACTGCATATCCATGCCCCTTAATCCTACAGTGGTATCTGCCCCCATCACCACCACCCCAGACAATGTGCTCCAGATACTCACCACCCTCTGTGTAAAGGAACTTAACTTGCACATCTCCTTTAAACTTGGTCCCACATCTTTAGGCTATGCCCTCGAGTATTTGATTTTTCCATCCTGGGGAACAAAATGTTCTGACTGCCTCTAGCATTGCAGAGAAAACAACCCAAGTCTGTCCAACCTCTCCCTCTAATCCAGGCATCATTCAGGTGAACCTTATCTGCCCCCTATCCAAAGCCTTCACATCCTTCCCCGTATTGGGGTGATCAGAGCTGCATTCAATACACCAAATGTGACCTAACCACAGTCTTATAAAGCTGCATCATGACTTCCAGACTCTGATACTCAATACCCAGCCTATGAAAGCAAGCGGACCATATTCCTCCGTTATTACTATATCTACCTGTGTTGTCATAGACTTGACCATAAGATCTCGCTGAACATCAATACTGTTAAGGATCATGCCATTAGTTGTATATTTTTCCCTTACGTCTGACCTCCTAAGGTGCAACACCTCACACTCGCCCAGATTAAACTCCATCTGCCATTTCTACAGCTGATCCATGTCCCTCTGTAAACTTTGACAGCCTTCCTCAACTGCCCAGCAGTCTAGTTGTCATCTGCAAACTTACTAACAAACCCATCCACATTTATGTCAAGGTCAATGATATATATATATATATCACAAACAACAGATGTCCCAGCACTGGGCCCTGCGCTCCTCCACTGGTCACTGTCCTCCAGCATGTATATTGGCCTTCCACCACAACCCTCTGTGTTCTATCAGTAAGCCAACTCTGAATCCAAGTCACTGTTACTCCCATGCATCTTAATCTTATGGGTCATTCTACCATGGGGGACTTTATCAAATGCTTTACAAAAATTGATATAGACAACATCCTAACCTCATCGATCGCCTTTGTCGCCTCCTCAAAAAAATATGATCAAGTTAGTAAAACATGACGCTGCGTATAGGGGCATGCTGACTGTAAATGGGAGTAAATCCTATCTCAGTGAATCAACTCGAATAGCTTCCGTACCACTGAAGTGAGGCTCACTGGCCTATAACTCCTTGGATTCTCTGTACCTACCTTCTTAAATAAAGTTACTCTCCAGTGCTCCCGGACCTCACTTGTGGCTTGAGAACAACAAAGATGTTCGTCAAGACTCCTGCAATTTCCTCTCTTGTCACTCTCAATAATCTGGGATAGATCCCATCAGGTCCGGTGATTTATCCACAAACATCCCCCAACACCTCCTTTACTCTAGAGCAGTCCTACCTTCGACCTGGTTGTTTTTTCATGTAGGTATAAAAAGCTATCATTTAGTTTAGAGATACAGCGTGGAAGATGCCCAGGCTCACTGGGAGACATACAATCTCCATACTGACAGCACCCGCAATCACTGATGCTGTGAGGCATCAGCACTACTGCTGCAGTTATTGAGATTTTCTTTAATCTGACTTGCCAAAGCCATTTCTTGGCCCCTTTTGGCCCTCCTAATTTGCCCATTGCTTCATGTTCTTCTGTTTGGTCTATTGCCTTCAAGGGCAGGGTGAGAGTGAGTCAGTGTTTCAGATCAAGAACCTTTCATCAAAACTGGAAATGTGAGGCATTGCAGAGAGGGATAGGGTGGCGATGGGATAGGGTGGCGATGGGATAGGGTGGCGATGGGATAGGGTGGCGATGTCAGCAGGATGGTAAGCACAAAAGATTGAAATGTAAACTACTTTGAAAAAGCATCCAAATCCGACCTTTCTGGCATAGTACAGTCATGGGCAGATTCATGGGTAATTTTCGACCCCATTTCCGTAACCGGCTTCCATCTCCGCTCCAAAGATCGCATAGGATAATAGTGCGGAGACTGAAGCCGGTAACGGCAACATCCTCGTAAAAATAAAAGTTATTTGGGAAAAGTCTTCTCATTTTCAGAATATAATTCCTCCTGTAAAAAAGTTGTCATAAACAAGTTCCTATGAACTACTTCCCTCCCCCCCCCCCGCCCCCCCCCCCCCCCTTTGTGTAAAAAAGTTGTCCCTCAAGTTCCTATTACTCTTCCCTCCCCCCCCCCCCCCCCCCCCCCCCCCCCTTTATTAACACAAACTGTTCCCCCATGATCATACACAGTTGAAGTTACACTGCGAGTCCAAGGAATAAGGTCGGGTTACCTGAAAGGTGGAACGAAAAAAAACTTTTCCAGCCCACGTTCCTCTCTGTAGCGTACTACATATCAGCCCATTGCATTTAGAAGGAGTTGTCTATCTTTGCTCCAACAAGGTGATCAACCCTTTCTTATTTCTCATCTCCACTCATATAGCCTCACTGGATGAACCATCAGTAATCTCATCTCTGACTACTACCGTGACATCCTCCTTAATCAATAAAGAAACACCTCCTCTTTTACTCCCACCTCTATCTCTCCTAAAGCATCTGTACCCTGGCATATTAAGCTGCCTGTCTGTCCCTCTCTTAGCCAGGTTTCTATAATGGCTACAACATCCCAGTCGCACGTACTCTTTAAGTTCATCTGCCTGACCCGTCAGGCTTCTCGCATTAAAACAAGTATGATTCAAACCAACGGTTCTTCCTCGCTCCCAGACTTTATCCTGCCCATTCTATCCACTAAACTTTCTTTCACCACATGAAAGTGCAAGGAATAGAGGGATATGGATCATATTTAGGCAGATGAAATCAGTTTAACTGGGGATCATGTTCGGCACGAACATCGTGGGCCAAAGTGCTCGTTCCTGTGCTATACTGTTCGTATACACAGCCACTAAACCTGCACAGTGCAATTCATCCTCCGTCCAAGATCCACAAATGGATGTGCCCTGACAATCTTTGTTTCCTTGACCATCGCGGAGCCTGCGATCCTTTGCCGAGGATCACCTTTGGAAGTGCTCCAACCGCGGGGCCTGTGGACTTTAACACCGTGAAGTCCGTGGTCTCCGGTAAGAGGAGGCCGACACGGGAGCTCCATGCGGAGTGTTCCAATCCGTCCCGACGCCGGAGTTTTGATCATCCCGACTCGAGGGCTTTGGACATCGGAACGTCGGCAGTGGCAACTGCGGAGGGTTCAAAGGCCCCGACCACGGGTGAACAAAGGAGGAAGATGATTGAACTTTATTGCCTTCCATCACAGTGAGGAATGTGGATTCCGCTGTGGTGGATGTTTATGTTAAATTTTATTTTATGTGGCTGTGTGTCTTGTTGTTTTTCACGTAGTGTGGCTGTATGAGAACTCAAATTTCACTGCACCTTAATTGTTGCATGTGACAATAAATGTGAGCTTGAACTTCCCACTTGCACACATGTCACCACTGCCGATTTGATAATTTCCAGTTGCTTCGACAACCAAGCCATCTCCATCTCCATCTGTGCAGAAGAATGAACCAAAGGGCCTTTGCTTCCTTCTTCCTGGAGTTTGCTATTGTGGGAGTGCAGGTTAATTCAGGGATGGCCGGACTGACATATGATGAAAGAACGGGTCGACTGGGCTTGTATTCATTGGAATTTAGAAGGATGCGAGGGGATCTTATAGAAACATCTAACATTCTTAAAGGATTGGACAGGCTAGATGCAGGAAAAATGTTCCCCATGTTGGGGGGAGTCCAGAACCCGGGGTCACAGTTTAAGAATCAGGGTTTGGCCATTTAGGACTGAGATGAAGAAAAACATTTTCACCCAGAGAGTTGAGAATCTGGAATTCTCTGCCACAGAAGACAGTGGAGGCCAATTCACTGGATTTTTTCAAAAGAAAGTTAGATTTAGTTCTTGGGGTTAACAGAATCAAGGGATATGGGGAGAAAGCAGGATTGTGGATGATCAGCCATGATCATATTGAATGGTGGTGCTGGCTCGAAGGGCCGAATTGGCTACTCCTGCACCTAATTTCTATGTTGAATCTGCTTAAGTGTGAAGGGTTGCACTTTGGGAGGTAGAATGTAGGGGGAAGGTGTACAGTGAATGGCAAGGCCCTTAACATTACTATTGTACAAAGAGTTCTTGGAGACCCACTGTGTATAGAAAAGGATAGTGAGGTATAGAAGGCATATGGTCTACTTGCCTTCATCAGTCAGGGCATTGAGTGTATAGTCAGTAAGTTATGTTGCAAGTTTATAGGAGTTTGGATAGCTCACAGATTACATGTGTGAGTAGTTTTAAGGCCAGCTGACAAAGTACAGGACCAGTAAAGGGCCTGTCCCACCAGCATGCGATTGCATGCGTCCAGGGCGACCAAACGGAAGCGGAGTTTGCGCTAAGTTCACGCGTGATGTAATTTACGTCAAACTCACTAATCAGCTGGGCAAGATGCGGGCCGACTGAATTTGGACGTTGCACGGCGTAGGGCGGTGACGTCATCACGCAACGGCACACGTTAGGCGCACGCCGTCAAGACGCTGCGTACGCCCTCTGCGCCTGCGGGCCGACTGGCCGTTGTCGCGCGGGATTTTCGGACAGTGCAAGATTTTTGGAGCCCCGCGCGATGTCGGGACCAGCCCAGCACAACTCCATACGCCTCCTCCGATCGAAGTGGGACCGGCTGTACGCCTCAAGCGACCACGTTTGGTCGTGCTAGATGCATGCAATCGCATGCTGGTGGGACAGGCCCTTAAGTTCCAAAGACGTACAAGTTTGTTGGCTAATTGGCTTGTAATTTATTCCTTTCCACTTTACAGCACGCGTTGTAGTCTTGTTTGTAATTATTTATTCCAGTATTCCATATTTCAGTGTGTTGGTGTCAAATGTGTTTTCAATACTGTTTCTTTTAGAGCCAGTGAACGAGTTGGGTACCTGGATAGTGAACTGAAACAACTGCAGAACTTACTGCAGGATCGAGAAGACTGCTTGCAATGGCTGCTGGAAGCCAATGGTGCTCTTGATGACTTGGCTAACGCAGCTGAGAAAGAAGAGACTTTAATGGATGGTACTGAAGTCAAGGAGCTGAAACATCAATTGCATGTGAGTACTGTTTGTGAATCCGTAGTTAACACACATTTGGTTCTAATTTGGATCACCTACTGACACCTTAACAGGGACGCTCATCTCATCCACAGAAATTTAAACATTCTTGCAAATGCTATTCACAATGCACAAAGATAAATCTAATTGAGCAGGAAGGAACTGCAGATGCTGGTTTACACTGAAGACAGACACAAAATGCTGAAGCAACTCTGCGGGCAAGGTAGCATCTCTGGAGAGAAGGAATGGGTGACGTTTCGGGTCGAGACCCTGAAAAACGTCATCCATTCCTTCTCTCCAGAGATGCTGCCTGTCCCGCTGAGTTGCTCCAGCATTGGTGTTTATAAATCGAATTGATATGTACATGTATTCTGTGTATGCTGCTTCTGTTGAAAAGATTAGACCGGTTTTTGAGGGATGCAATTGCTGTAGGTTGGTTTGTGATCATTCTGCTGTTTTGATTCATTTGCTCCAATTAAATTGATATGACCTAAATCAGTGCAATGTGAATGCATTAGAATTTTAAAGGGCCTGTCCCATTTTCCCGAGTCCTCTGCCGAGTTGAAAGGCCTTAAAATAAAAAAAACAAGATTTTTGTGATCCACGAACTCCTCCTCCCTACTATTTTTTTTACTCGTGGACTTTTTTGTCATGCTGGAAAAATCGTCCCACAGCCTCCTATGGACTCGCTATGGACATTCTCCGAGTTTCAATCAAGGAGAAAACTCGGGAGAATATGTGCGTAACTTGGGAAAGTGGAACAGGCCCTCAAATAAGACGGTTGCATTATTGGTCAATGCAGGGTTGTGTTATATTAAGGAAATGCATATGAGTTTGTTTGTCTGGGATCCACTAAGATGCAGATCAGAATGCCACAGTCCCACAAACCCCCCCCCCCCCCCCCCCCCCGATTCTTTGCACATCCCCAATCCTTGCCACTCGTCACTTTAATTTTATGTATTTTGTGGTTTATGACTGTTGGCGATCAATTTCCTGGGATGAAGTTCTGTCGTATCGTGTGGGATACTTTGAAGTTTGCAGACATTGAAGTGACAAACTCCAAGTGATTTACTAACCTGCATATAGGGTTCGACTTGAGATTAAGAGAGGTGTTGCATTTGAACTTTGAGTCCTGGTAAATGATACTAATTACCTAAATCTAGTTGGGTTGTGAGGAAGGTAATGCCCCTGTCCCACTTAGGAAACCTGAACGGAAATCTCTGGAGACTTTGCGCCCCACCCAAGGTTTCCGTGTGGTTCCCGGAGGTTTTTGTCTGTCTCCCTACCTGTTTCCACTACCTGCAAACTCCTGCAACTGTAACGTCCAGGAACCGTACGGAAACCTTAGGTGGGGCGAAACCTTGGGTTTCCTAAGTGGGAAGCATTAGACAGCTTTCAGAAGGTGCAAAACATTTGGCTTGCAGAAATCCCCTGTAGTGGCGACACAGTGGCACAGCGGTAGAGATGCCTTTAAGATGCCTTAAAGAGGCGACTCTTTAGCCGACTGCCGGGGGCTAGTTTTAATGGAATACACCTACGACACCTGGCAAAAACCTACGACAGCACCTACATCAACCTACAACAACCTATGAAAGCAAAAATTGTCGCCACCGTCACCGAAAATTTTTCAACATGCGACAGTCGCCTGTAGTCGCCCAAAAAATCGCCCAAGTGGGATAGGCCCATTCCACCAGCTAAGACCCGGATTCGGTCCTGGTGCTTCCTCCTACACTCCAAAGACGTACGGGTTTGTAGGTTAATTGGCATTGGTAAAAATTGTAAAATCTTCCTAAAGTGTAAGATAATGCTAGTGTACGGGGGTGATTGCTGACCAGCGTGGAGTCGGTGGGCCGATGGGCCTGTTTCCCACTATATCACACCTCAAGTCTAAAATCCACTGAATACTCATTCCTAGTCAATGTTACATTGGAAGAAAAGTAGTTCAGTTTGGTCCTTTAGTGCCACTCGAAGGCCTGCTGGAGGTGCTAGGTGGCTTTAATTAGTTATCTCTGTAAATTAATGGCATGAGTTAGCATAGGCTGGTGTTTCATCTTTCAAAGGACTCAAAACTATTCACATTTTCCATTTGAAGACCTGAACTGTCCAACTGTGAAAATGTTTGATGCACATTTTACAATGCTTTATACATATTTTTGCAAACTAAATATGACAATAGGACAATAGACATTAGGTGCAGGAGTAGGCCATTCGGCCCTTCGAGCCAGCACCGCCATTCAATGTGATCATGGCTGATCATCCCCAATCAGTACCCCGTTCCTGCCTTCTCCCCATATCCTCTGCTATTTTTAAGAGCCCTATCTTGCTCTCTCTTGAAAGCATCCAGAGAACCCGCCTCCACCGCCCTCTGAGGTGGAGAATTCCACAGACTCACAACTCTCTGTGAGAAAAAGTGTTTCCTCGTCTCCGTTCTAAATGGCTTACTCCTTATTCTTAAACTGTGGCCCCTGGTTCTGGACTCCCCCAACATCGGGAACATGTTTCCTGCCTCTAGCGTGTCCAAACCCTTAACAATCTTATATATTTCAATGAGATTTCCTCTCATCCTTCTAAACTCCAGAGTGTACAAGCCCAGGCGCTACATTCTCTCGGCATATGATAGTGCCGCTATCCCGGGAATTAACCTTGTAAACCTACGCTGCACTCCCTCAATAGCAAGAATGTCCTTCCTCTAATTAGGGGACCAAAACTGCACCCAATACTCCAGGTGTGGTCTCACCAGGGCTCTGTACAACTGCAGAAGGACCTCTTTGCTCCTATATTTGATTCCTCTTGTTATAAAGGCCAACATGCCATTTGCTTTCTTCACTGCCTGCTGTACCTGCATGCTTACTTTCATAGACTGATGAACAAGGACCCCCAGATCCCGTTGTACTTCCCCTTTTCCCAACTTGATGCCATTTAGATAGTAATCTGCCTTCCTGTTTTTGCTACTAAAGTGGATAACCTCACATTTATCCGCATTAAACTTCATCTGCCCACTCCCCCAACCTGTCCAAGTCACCCTGCATTCTCATAGCATCCTCCTCACAGTTCACACTGCCACCCAGCTTTGTGTCATCTGCAAATTTGCTAATGTTACTTTGAATCCCTTCATCCAAATCATTGATATATATTGTAAATAGCTGCGGTCCCAGCACCGGGCCTTGGGGTACCCCACTAGTCACTGGCTGCCATTCTGAAAGGGACCCGTTAATCCCTACTCTTTTTGGTTATCTTCTGTTGCTCTTTAAACATTACCCAATCCTCTTGCTTCCCGCTCATCTTTGCTACGTTGTACTTCTTCACTTTAATTTTTATACTGTCCCTGAAGTCCCTTGTCAGCCATAGTCGCCCCTTTCTCCCCTTGGAATCTTTCTTCCTCCTAGGAATTAACTGATCCTGCACCTTCTGCATTATTCCTAGAAACACCTGCCATTTTTGTTCCACTGTCATCCCTGCTAGTGTATCTTTACAGTCAACTTTGGCCAGCTCCTCCCTCATGGCCCCATAGTCCCCTTTATTCAACTGCAACACTGACACCTCCAATCTACTCTTCTCCCTCTCTAATTGTTGATTAAACCTGACCATGTTATGGTCACTGCCTCCGAATGGCTCATTAACCTCGAGGTCCTTTATCAAATCTGGTTCATTACATAACACTAAAAATCTGGATCATTACCTTTTCCTTGATGTAATGTTCCTGCAGTGTTAATAAAAGTTCATACCTACTTGCAATACTGCGAGGTAAGTCACAAAAAGATTCTACATACAGGCTGTGGAAAAACGGTATGGTAGGAAGGAACTACAGATGCTGGTTTAAACTGAAGATAGACACAAACAGCTGGAGTAACTCAGTGGGTTAGACAGCATCTCTGGAGAGAAGGAAGACAGTAAGTGATGTTTTATGTCGAGTCCCTTCTTCAGCTTGTTGTGTCTATTGTCTTTATGATGTCAGGGAGAAAGTCATGGCGGCACATAGTCAGGAAATACTGGATGAATGATGAATAAAAACATTATTGACCATGTATGTACACATACAAGGAATTAGCCTTGGTGCTCCGCTCGCAAAAGGATAAAAACACGATATACAGTAGATAGTTACAAATAAAACATAATTTAAATGGTTCATTCAGCTCAAAACTAAGAAAGGTGCAAGCACTCTAATGGAATTGTACTGTTGGCCCCCTCAACGTCAATGAGAGACGGGAACAGATGTGTAGCTAGACTACCGAAAGATGCCAAAGCAATAGGCACTGTCTTAATGGATGATTTTAACGTCCCCAATATTGACTGGGATTTGCTCGGTGCCAAACGCTAAGATGGGACAGAACTTTTTAGGTGTATTAGTATCCAAGAAATTTCCTGAAGTGAAACCTCCGAAGAGAACGTACTGGACCGTGTGTTGGAGAGCAAGCCTGGCCGGGTGTCTGGGGATTTTGTAGATAGTGATAACAATACCATACGTTTCAAGACTGTTTTGAATAGGGGTAGGTCTGGGCCCTGCTGTAAGGTGACGTAAGACAAATGACAGGGTTTTTAGGCAGGGGCTTGGGAGGGTACACTGGGAACAATTGTTACTGGGTGAGCCCACAACTGACATGCGGGAGTTGTTTTAAGGCCAGTTGATAACATTCCAGGCATATTCCAGTAAGGAGGAAGGATAAGGAATGCAAAGTAAGGGAACCTCGGATGACCAAAGATGGTGTCAATTTGGTCAAAGTGAAAAAGGAAGCATATGCAAGGTATGTAAAGGGCCTGTCCCACTTTCCCGAGTTATTCACAAATTCTCCCGAGATTTCCCCTTGATTCAAACTCGCAGAATGTTCGTAACGATTCCGTAGGAGTCCGTAGATATATCGTAGCGGCTCGTTATGCCAGCCGTAGGTACTCGGGGCATCCGATAAGTCGGGACATTTTTTCCGGCCTGATAAATAATGTCCATGAATAAAAAATAGCCTCGAGTACCAACAACTGGCATAACGAGCCGCTACGATATATCCACAGACTCCTACGAACCCATTATGAACATTCTGCGAGTTTGAATCAAGGGGAAAACTCGGGAGAATTTGTGAATAACTCGGGATCATAACTCAGGGAAGTGGGACAGGCCCTTAAGGCTTTTTATCCCTACATTAAAAACAAGAGGGTAGCCTGGGAGAAGATAGGATCACTCAAGGATAAAGGAGGGTACGTGCTTAGTGTCGTGATGTACGTGAGACTCTAAATGAGTACTTTGCACCTGTATTCACCAAGGAGAAAGGCATGAAGGACAGTGATATCCGTGTGGAGAATACTAATTTGCAAGGGTAGTTTGAGATCAAGAAGAAGGAGATGTTGATGTTTTTGAAGGACATTATGGAGAGTAAAAGACGAGAAAACAAAACTTGGCAAAAGGGTGGCGCGTACAGCGGTAGAGTTGCTGCCTTGCAGCGAATGCAGCGCCAGAGACCCGGGTTCCATCCCGACTACGGGTGCTGTCTGTACGGAGTTTGTACGTTCTCCATGTGACCTGTGTGGGTTTTCTCTGAGATCTTTGGTTTCCTCCCACACTCCAAAGATGTACAGGAATTGGCTTGGTAAATGTAAAAATTGTCTAGTGTGTGTCAGATAGTGTTAGTGTGCGGGGATTGCTGGTCGGAGCGGACCCGGTTTGGCCGCGCTGTATCTCTAAACTAAACTAAAAAGCAAGTGGAAAGTCAAACAAAGGTTGAGAGTATTAGGCAAAATAGATTGATATTGCGATGAATAAAGAAAGAAATGCTTGCCGTGATGGAACTGCTTGGAATGCTCTAAGTAGCTGGCATGGGTCCAATGAGCTAAATGGCCATCTCCTGTACTTGAGTCGGCAAAAATGGCGGCATCAGTATGTGTGATATATGCGCAAAAAGAATTTCACTATGCAGTTGCATGTGTGAAAACTAACGTACCATTAAACCGGAAGAGGTGGGAATAGTGATTGTGAATTTCAAGAATCAAGAGTGTTTTATTGTCATATGCCCCAGATAGAACAATTACATTCTTATTTGCAGCATCACAATAGAATGTAAACATAATGCACTGTATAATAAACTAAATTCAGTGTGTGCATTACCGCAGACACAAAGATCGACACAAAATGCTGGAGTAACTGAGTGGGACAGGCAGCACCTCTAGATAAAAGGATTGGATGACGTTTCGGATCGAGACCCTTTGTCAGACTGAGTCAGGGGAGAGGGAGTTACGGAGTTTGTGTAAGGTGTGAAAATTAGACAAAATGAATGGAGATCAGGGCAAATGTAGAATTGTTAGCAAGGAGAAGGAAACGACAAAGTGAACAGGTAAAATGTAAAAGATGACGGTCAGACGAGTCGGAAAACTGGGGAGGGATGGAGAGAGGGAAAGCGAGAATTTCTTTGAAGTTGGAGTCAATATTCATACCGCTGCGTGTAAGCTGCCCAAGCGAAATATGAGGTGCTGTTCCTCCAATTTGCACTGGGCCTCACTCTGACAATGGAGGAGGCCCAGGACAGAAAGGTCATGTGGGAATGGGAGGGGGAGTTAAAGTGTTTAGCAACCGGGAGATCAGGTTGGTTAAGACGGACTAAGCGGAGGTGTTCAGCGAAACGATCACTGAACCTGCGCTTGGTCTCGCCGATGTATGGAAGTGCA